>NC_138768.1:602444351-602946851 GCF_965119305.1 Pelophylax lessonae | reverse complement strand
GGCCTGGTTTTTGAAAGGGGAAGGCTGGAGGCGTTAGGATGTCCAAATGGACCCATCTCCACACTTCTGAACGCTAGAAGAGTGGGTACAAACAGAGTCTATGAGAGGATCTGGACGAAGTTCATGGCTCACAATCACATTGCTAAGGATGTGGTTGTGTGTGGCGATCCCAAAATTCAACATATCCTAAGTTTTCTGCAGTCTGGCCTGGATCTATCCTTATCGGTCAATTCTCTTCGAGTTCAGGTATCAGCTATCTCAGCCGTCACAGGGGTATTCTGGGTGAAGCATCCTCTGGTTCGGCAATTTTTTAGAGGAGCCTCTTGGCTCAGCCCACAAAAGAAGCCAAGATTCCCTAAGTGGGACCTTCCACTTTTTTTGGATTTCCTTTCTGAATTCAGAAGGGAACGCTCGGATCAACTCTCCATCAAAGATTTGTCTCTCCTACTGGCCTTCCTGGTGGCAATCACTTTGGCAAAAAGGGTCTCTAAATTGAGTGCTCTTCGGTACAAACAGCCTTTCTTGACTTTTTTTCCTGACCGGGTGGTTCTAATTCCTATGCTGGATTTGCATCCCAAGGTCTCCTCTATCTTCCATGAGAATCAGGACATTTTTCTTACCAACATTCAAATCCTCTGATTCTACTGCTCATCCACTGGATGTCGGGCAAATTCTGAGACTGTATTTGGAAGCCACATCTCCTTTTTGTCAATCAGATTATCTGCTTTTCTTCTTCTATGGGAAGAACAAAGGCTTGCGTGCTTCGTCTAGGACTATCGCAGCATGGATCGTCGAGACCAATTAATAGGCTTATAGAACTAGCTGCTTGGCACCTCTAGAAGCAGTGACTACACATTCTACTAGAGGAGTGTTGACGTCCTGGGCAGCTTTTCATCTGGCTCCTGATGTGATATCCAAGGCAGCTTCATGGTCTTCAATTCATTCTTTTATGGCTCAATACTGTATTGAGCCAGCTTCTCTATCATCTGTTAATTTTGGTTTGCGGATACTATCTGTTAATGGTGCAAATTAAATTTCTACTGAACAGCAGTTTGCCCACCCTGGTGTGTGCGGCTAGTTATTTCCCACGCGTAGGCTGCCATGGAGTCTGTCAGGAAAACGGAAAATTTCCTATCAAATAATTACCGTAATTTTCCTTTCATGATGGACTTCATGGCAGCGGGAGTCCTCTCCCATCTGCTGGAGTAGGCTATTTCTGAAACATGGTCTCTGGGGCAGAGCAAAATGTAGGATAATTGGGTCCTATGAGGTAGGAGGAGGCGGGACTATCCCACACGTAGGCTGCCATGGAGTCCATCAGGAAAGGAAAATTACGGTAAGTATTTAATAGGAAATTATCCATTTTCTTCATGAGTTTAGGCCAATTGGATTGGTATTCTGCTACATATTTTTGGTAAAAAAAATTCCAAAAAGCATATATTGATTGGTTTGCACAAAAGTTATAGCATCTACAAACTTTGGGATAGATTTATGGATTTTTTTTTATTGTTTTTTTTTGTAATGGCAGCGGTCAGCGATTTTTAGCGGGTCTGCGACATTGCAACGGACAAATCTGACACTAAGTGACACTTTTTGGGGATCAGTAAAACCAAAACAGTGATTAGTGCTAAATAAAATGCACTGTCACTGTATAAATGACGCTCGCAGGGAAGGTGTTAACATCGGGTGTGATCAAATGGTTAAGTCTGCTCCTAGGGAGTGCTTTATAACTGTGTGGGGATGTGCTGACTTCAGGAAGAGAAAGATCTGTGTTCCTGATTAGTAGAAACACAAGATCTCTCTCTACCTGTCTGACAAAATGAAGGTCTGCCTAGTTTACATAGGCAGACCACCATTCTGTCATTTCTCCGAACAATCGCTGGTGGCCAGTGGCCACTAGACCCGCTGATTGGCTCCCGCTGTGTCTAATCACAGGGGGAGCATGGTTCTGGTGGTGTGCACTCCCTAGAGCCTTAGTAAAAAATCATGTACAGGTACGTGATTTTGTGCATAAGGGCCGCCCTGCCACAGTAAATGTACATGGGGCAGTCCCTAAAACGTAACTCCACATATGTTGAGAAAAAAACATTCCCCTCTGGGTAAGTCACTGCGTCTGCCACACTACACTGCCAGTGATTATGCCCCCCCCCCTCGGCCGTCGCCCCTGGCGGGCGCCGTTCTGGCCAACCCCATGGTACGCCCCTGGTGTGACCACATATTAACACAACAAATTCTGGATGGACCCTCTGCACACTGCTACACTCTTTCCAGCAAACTATGCAATGAAAAACAGGGATATTTAGTTCACATATATTGCAATATATGTTTAAGCTGACCACCTGCATCAAAGTCAGAGGCGATCAAATGGTTAAGTGTGCTCATAGGGAGTGCTTTCTAACTTTGTGGGGGGATGGACTGACTGCAGGAAGAGAGAGATCTGTGTTCCTGATTAGTATGAACACAAGATCTCTTTCTACCTGTCTGACAGAACGAAGGTCTGTCTTGTTTACATAGGCAAACCGCCGTTCTGTCATTCCTCTGAACAATCGTGGGTGGCCGGCGGCCGCCGGACCCACTGATTGGCTCCCACTGTATCCAATCACAGCAGGAGAACAGCTTCAGCGGTGCTAGTGAAATGATTACTTCTAAGGACATTGAAACATTGGGACTTCTTGAGTTTCTTTAGATGGAATGTGAGGGAGGAAGTGGGACTTTCTGTGCATTAAAATAAAGAAGTAATTATACACCACCTTTTCTCCAGGGTAGCCATATCCACCTTTATTAATTTCTTGGACCTCAAAATTGTAGGGATAAAGGTGGCATTATCAGCAGAACCGTATATCATCAAGAGGTACTGTAGTGTGTTACATGATGACAAAGATAGTCTGAGGTACTCCTTAAAATTTCTATGATTACTTATAGGAAGGGAAAAAAACTCAGAGATCTTCTTGTGCATAGTCCTTTAGAGAACAAGTCAGTGTCACATGTTACCCTGACTTGGCTACCAGGAAAACTCTTTGGGAGTTTTCGATGTGGGCATTGCAATTAGCATAGTTACATACTCACAGTTAAAGAATTTATTAACTGAAGAATTCATCAAATTAAAATCATTCTTCAATTGCACCTCTCACGGGGGTGGTATATGCTCCTGCGCACTGTTTAATGTAGGCAAAACAAAATGTCAATTCAGACGTCGCATTCTGGAGCATGTTAATGACATCACACTAAAAATGGATAGACATATTGCCAGACACGTTTGGCAAAAGCATGGTGGCAAACCAGAGTGTTTACAATTCTGGATTATTGAGCAACTTTGAGAGGAGTAGTGACGTGTGATGTCATCACGTATCTGGACACAGCGGCCATCTTTTTGGTTTGAAACAATCGGTTTCCATGCCTTACCCTCTTTGTTTTCCAAGTGAGTATTTTAACCTAATAAAGTACTTCATTTGCACATACTCCACTATGATATACCCCTTCTTGTGCCTTTACATCTGATGAGACTGGGAAAGATACTGTGGGCAGTTGATCAATATCCCATTAAGGAGAACTCGGAAACCTAATCCAGCGACATCATTCCAGGATTGCTCTGACAGTGCTCGATTGACCTTCCTTGTTGGGGGGTCCACATTAAGGGGTAAGAGGCAGTGTAAACAGGTGTTGGTGACTGTTACTTTTTGAGACCCATTTCTCCTCTTGTATCAGCTATCATTACACAGTGTTTATGTGTGAACTTACTGTGACACCAAATGGACTGACATTCATTAGCGCGGCACTTCTCTGTTATTTTTGTTGCTTATATGTTATTAATCCTGAACATATGTGCTGGCAGCTAATTTCCACATTTATATTTTCTTAAATGTTTTTAACCACTTTCCCACCGGAGGATTTTGCAGCTTAAAGACCAGACCCCTTTTTTCAACTTGGCACTTCGTGACTTTAACTGATAATTGCTCGGTCATGCAATGCTGTACCTAAACGAAATTTACGTCCTTTTTTTCTCACAAACAGAGCTTTCTTTTGGTGGTATTTGATCGCCTCTGCGCTTTTTATTTTTTGCGATATTAATAAAAAAAGAGCGAAAATTTTGCAAAAAAATGACATTTTCAACTTTGTCTTTTAAAAAATATCCAATATACTCAATTTATGTCATTTTTTTTTGCCAAAATATATTTAGCTACATGTCTTTGACAAAAAAAAAATCAATGAGCGTATTTTTATTGGTTTGCGCAAAAGTTATAGCGTCTACAAACTATGGTGTAAATAGTGAAATTTACGCAGCTTTAATTTCTGACTGCCAATCTCATTTCATGAAGTGCTAAAATGGCGGGGCAGTACAAAACCCCCCCAAACTACCACTTTTTGGAAAGTAGACATCCTAAGGAATGTCCTGACAGGCATGTTGAGCTCATTGAATATTTCATTTTTTTGTCACAGGTGTTTGAAAAATGACTAAAAAAATTTTTTTTTTTTTTTTTACACAAAGTTGTCATTGAAATGATATATTGCTCACACATGCCATGGGTATATGTGTAATTACACCCCAAAATATATTCTGCTGCTTCTCCTGAGTACAGGGATACCACATATGTGGGACTTTTTGGGAGCCTAGCTGTGTAGGGGTCCCCAAAAACAAATCACCACCATCAGAATTTCAAAGGGCGTACATTTTTCATTGCATTTTCTCACTACCTCTAACGGTTTAGGAGGCCCTGAAATGTCAAGATACCACAAAACCCCCCCAAATGACCCCATTTTGGAAAGTAGACACCCCAAGCTGTTTGCTGAGAGGCATGGTGAGTCCATGGAATATTTTATATTTTGCCACAAGTTTTGTGAAAATTACAATTTTTTTTTTAATTTTTTTTTTTTACACAACGTTGTCACTAAAAGATAAATTTCTCACACATGACATGTGTATATGTGGAATGACACCCCAAAATACATTCTGCTGCTTCTCCTGAGTATGGGGATACCCCATGTGTGAGACTTTTTGGGAGCCTAGCTGTGTACAGGACCGCAAAAGCCAATCAACACTCTCAGGTTTTCTAATGGCGTAAATTGTTCATGTCATCTCTGCACTACCTGTCACAGTTTCGCAGGCCCTAAAATTCCAAGATAGCACAAAACCCCCCCAAATGACCCCATTTTGGAAAGTAGACACCCCAAGCTATTTGCTGAGAGGCATGGTGAGTCCATGGAATATTTTATATTTTGCCACAAGTTCCAGGAAATATATATATATATATATATTTTTTTTTTTTTTTTACACAAAGTTGTCAGTAAATGATATATTGCTCACACATGCCATGGGTATATGTGAACTGACACCCCAAAATACATTCTGCTGCTTCTCCTGAGTACAGGGATACCCCATGTGTGAGACTTTTTTGCAGTCTAGCCGAGTACAGGACCCCGAAAACCAACCTCCACTTTCAGGCTTTCCAAGGGCGTAAATTGTTGATTTCACTCCTGACTACCTATCACAGTTTCGGAGGCCCTAAAATTCCAAGATAGCACAAAACCCCCCCAAATGACCCCATTTTGGAAAGTAGACACCCCAAGCTATTTGCTGAGAGGCATGGTGAGTCCATGGAATATTTTATATTTTGCAACAAGTTCCGGGAAATATATTATTATTATTTTTTTTTTGTTTTTTTTACACAAAGTTGTCAGTAAATGATATATTGCTCACACATGCCATGGGTATATGTGAAATGACACCCCAAAATACATTCTGCTGCTTCTCCTGAGTACAGGGATACCCCATGTGTGAGACTTTTTTGCCGTCTAGCCGAGTACAGGACCCCGAAAACCAACCTCCACTTTCAGGCTTTCCAAGGGCGTAAATTGTTGATTTCACTCCTGACTACCTATCACAGTTTCGGAGGCCCTAAAATTCCAAGATAGCACAAAACCCCCCCAAATGACCCCATTTTGGAAAGTAGACACCCCAAGCTATTTGCTGAGAGGCATGGTGAGTCCATGGAATATTTTATATTTTGCCACAAGTTCCGGGAAATATATTATTATTATTTTTTTTTTGTTTTTTTTACACAAAGTTGTCAGTAAATGATATATTGCTCACACATGCCATGGGTATATGTGAAATGACACCCCAAAATACATTCTGCTGCTTCTCCTGAGTACAGGGATACCCCATGTGTGAGACTTTTTTGCCGTCTAGCCGAGTACAGGACCCCGAAAACCAACCTCCACTTTCAGGCTTTCCAAGGGCGTAAATTGTTGATTTCACTCCTGACTACCTATCACAGTTTTGGAGGCCATGAAATGCCAAGACAGCACAACCCCCCCCCCAAATGACCCCTTTTCGGAAAGTAGACAACCTGAGCTATTTGCAGAGAGGCATGTTGAGTATTTTGCAGATCTCACTTTTTGTCACAAAGCTTTGGAAATTGAAAAAAGAGGAAAAAAAATGCATTTTTCTGTTTTTTCTTCATTTTCCAAAAAAAATTAGAGCTGCAAAATACTCACCATGCCTCTCAGCAAATAGATTGGAGTGTCTACTTTGCAAAATGGGGTAATTTGGGGGGGTTTTGTGCCATCTTGGCTTTTTATGGACTTCAAAAGTGTGATAGGTAGTAAGGAGTGAGATCAACAATTTACGCCCTTGGAAAGCCAAAAGGTGCGCATTGGTTTTCCGGGTCCTGTACGCGGCTAGACTGGCAAAAAGTCTCACACATGGGGTATCATTGTACTCAGGAGAAGCAGCAGAATGTATTTTGGGGTGTCATTTCACATAAACCCATGGCATGTGTGAGCAATATATCATTTACTGACAACTTTGTGTAAAAAAAAATAAAAAAATAAAAAAAAATTTTTTTCCCGAAACTTGTGGCAAAATATAAACTATTCCATGGACTCACCATGCTTCTCAGCCAGTAGCTTGGAGTGTCTACTTTGCAAAATGGGGTCATTTGGGGGGGTTTTGTGCTATCTTGAAATTTCAGGGCCTCTGAAACTCTGACAGGTAGTCAGGGGTAAAATCAGCAATTTACGCCATTAGAAAACCTGAAGATGTGGACTGGTTGTCGGGGTCGCGTACACAGCTAGGCTCCCAAAAAGTCTCACACATGGGGTATCCCTGTACTCAGGAGAAGCAAAAGAATGTATTTTGGGGTGTCATTTCACATATTCCCATGGCATGCATGAGCAATATATCATTTAGTGACAACTTTCTGTAAAAAAACAACAACAAAAAAAATAATAATAATTTTCCCGAAACTTGTGGCAAAATATAAAATACTCCATGGACTCACCATGCCTCTCAGAAAAAAGCTTTGGGTGTCTACTTTTCAAAAAGGGGTCATTTGGGGGGTGTTTGAACTGTCCCGGCATTTTATGCTCAATCTTAGCCACACATCACCCACTCTTCTAACCACTTGAAAATCAAGCCTTTTCTGTGCCTTTTTTGTTTACATGAAAAAATATTTTTTTTTTACTAGAAAATTACTTTGAACCCCCAAACATTATATATTTTTTTAAAGCAGAGGCCCTATAGAATAAAATGGTGGATGTTGCAAATTTTTTTGTCACACGGTATTTGCGCACAGATTTTTCAAACGCAATTTTTGTGAAAAAAATACATTTTTTTTTAATTTATTGCACAAATACACTATATAATTCCAATTTTTTTGGTAAAATTTAAAAGATGATCTTATGCCGAGTTCATAGACACCTAACATGACATGCTTTAAAAATTGCGCATGCCTGCGCAGCGGCAAAAACATACGTACATTTTTAAAAACCTTTAAAAGTCTCTACAGGTTACCACGTTAGACTTACAGAGGAGGTCTACTGCAAGAATTACTGCACTCGATCTGGCGATCGCGGCGATACCTCACATGCATGCTGCAATTGCGGTTTACATATGACACTAGACCACCGCTTGCGTGCGCCATTGCGCGCAAGCACCGGGGGAAAGGGGGGGGGGCTCAATTTTTTTTTTTTTTTTTCTTTTTTTCTTTTGCTTTTTTATGTTATTTTGACACCTTTCCTTTCATTTTTTTTTTTTAAATCATTTTTATTGTTATCACAGTGAATTTAAATATCCCCCATGATAGCAATCTGTGGTGACAGGTACTCTTTTTTAAAAAAATTGGGGTCTTTTAGACTCTAGATCTCTCCTCTGACCTTAACGCATCTGACCACACCAAAATTGGTGTGATAAAATACTTTCCCAATTTCCCAATGGCCCTGCTTATTTCTGGCGAAACAGAAGTCATGAAATGCTCGTAGCCTCCGGCATCTTAGGCCATAGAGATGATTGGAGCCATTCTCATCTCCAATTAGCTCTATGGTTAGACAATTGAACCACCGGCTGCACTCTCGGGTTAACCGGTGGGACAGGAGAGCCCGAGAAAAACCACGGAAGGCTGCGGAAGGCGGCGGTGGGGGGGGGGAGGCCCCTCCCACTGCATGTAAAAGCAGTCTAGCGGCCAATTACCTGCTAGGATTGCTTTTACATGTAAGCCGACCGCTGGCTGTAAAAAACGATACCAAGATGATGCCTAAATCTGCAGGCATCATCCTGGTATAACCACTCAAAGTCCAGCAACGTACCAGTACATTGCTGGTCCTTGTTTGGCATATAGGTTTTTTTTTTTTTTCATGCAGCCTGTGGGCTGAACGGAAAAAAAGAGAACCTATCAGAAATCAGCACAGGAATAATGCGTAGTATTACTCATCATTAACCGCCCAAACAACCACCCACTGAATTTAATGATGGGTATACACGACACTATCCACGTATACCAAAATAGGATTTTAACTGCAGTGCTGAAATCAGAAAATCACCACAGCTGCTATCAGCAAAGGTATCCATATATGCTGAGCGCAAACACTGTTTGTGTCAGAATATATAAAATCAATGCGTGGTAGCCGACGAGTACCTGCTAGAGAAACAGGTCACAAAAGAATGAAAAAACAAAGGACATTAAAAAAAAGTACAGTAGGAAGAGTAGGACATATAAAATGACTGACACAACAAAAGTTTTTGGATTCTCATCATTAACCTCCCAAACAACCACCCACTGAATTTAATGATGGGTATACACAGCGCTATCCACGTATACCAAAATAGGATTTTAACTGCAGTGCTGAAATCAGAAAATCACCACAGCTGCTATCAGCAAAGGTATCCATATATGCTGAGCGCAAACACTGTTTGTGTCAGAATATATAAAATCAATGCGTGGTAGCCGACGAGTACCTGCTAGAGAAACAGGTCACAAAAGAATGAAAAAACAAAGGACATTAAAAAAAAGTACAGTAGGAAGAGTAGGACATATAAAATGACTGACACAACAAAAGTTTTTGGATTCTCATCATTAACCGCCCAAACAACCACCCACTGAATTTAATGATGGGTATACACGGCGCTATCCACGTATACCAAAATAGGATTTTAACTGCAGTGCTGAAATCAGAAAATCACCACAGCTGCTATCAGCAAAGGTATCCATATATGCTGAGCGCAAACGCTGTTTGTGTCAGAATATATAAAATCAATGCGTGGTAGCCGACGAGGGACCTGCAAGAGAAACAGGTCACAAAAGAATGAAAAAACAAACTAAGGACATTGAAAAAAGTACAGTAGGAAGGAGAAGGACATATAAAATTACTGACACAACAGTTTTTGGATCCTTTTATTTTTCTAACTGTTTCTTGATTTGGGACTGCGATCTTCTGCGATCTTCTCTTCCAGCTTGGGTCTCTCAAAATGTCGATGGACATCCAACATCTTTCGAGACCCTGTGTTTATGTGCCCTACACTGTGTCGTGCTGTACCCTACGCTAATACTCCACTAGTGTATGGTAGCGCTCGAAACATTCCCCGATGCAGAGACCAGGTTGGTCAGGACATTTGGGACAATAATAACGGGTGTCACGCCTAAATCCGCGCCTGCTACAGACACGACATCTTTTTTGGGGGTATCTTTGGGTAGGGGTACTCGGGAGGACATAAGGAAAATGCCTCTCATGCAGCCGGCTCACTGCATCTGGAAGGGGAAGTTGGGCAGGCATGCCTCCTGGGTACAGGTAGGCAAGGATGATCTCTTCCTGGAATTCCCGGAAAGATCCAGTTCGTCCTGACGCCCTGTATAGGACAAAGGCGTTCAGCATAGCCAATTGGTAAAGGTAAACAGACACTTTTTTGTACCAGCGTCTGGCTTTACGGGCAACTAAATACGGCGCCAAAAGCTGGTCGTTAAGGTCCACCCCTCCCATGTTAAGGTTATATTCGTGGACACAGAGGGGTTTCTCCACAACGCCAGTTGCCGTAGTGATTTGGATCGTCGTGTCTGCGTGAAGGGAGGACAGAACATAAACATCCCGTGTATCCTTCCACTTCACCGCAAGCAATTTGTCCGTTTTCAAGCAGGCTCTCGCCCCCCGACTAAGACGGGAATTTACAAGCCGTTGGGGGAAGCCCCGGCGATTAGGTCGCACGGTGCCACATGCGCCAATTTGTAAATCGAGAAGGTGACTAAATAGTGGCACGCTTGTATAAAAGTTGTCCACGTACAAATGGTACCCCTTTCCGGATAAGGGTGACACCAAGTCCCAAACGATCTTACCGCTGCTCCCTATGTAGTCTGGGCAGTTGGGGGGCTCCACACAGCTATCTTTTCCCTCATAGACCCGGAAACTAACTGTATAGCCTGTGGCCCTGTCACACAATTTATACAGTTTGACCCCGTACTTGGCACGCTTGCTGGGGAGGTACTGTTTCATAGCAAGGCGGCCAGTAAATTTAATCAGGGACTCGTCAACGCAGACAACTTGTTCGGGGGTAAACAAGGCTGCAAACCGCTGATTGAAGTGGTCTATGAGGGGCCGAATTTTGTGGAGCCGATCGTATTCAGGGTCTCCCCGAGGACGACAGATTTCATTGTCGCTGAAATGCATGAATCGCAGAATTTGCTCGTATCTCCCCCTGGACATGGAGGCAGAGTACATGCGCATATGGTGAACTGGGCTAGTGGACCAATATAGCCGCAATTCACTCTGTTTAGTTATGCCCATGTGGAGGGAAAGGCCCAGAAAGATCTTAAATTCGGAAACCGTTATAGGTTTCCAGCCGAATTGTCTGGCAAGGTGTGAATTTGGGTTGGCGGCGATGAACTGTTGTGCATACAAATTTGATTGATCCACAATCGATCTGTAAAGATCTTCCGTGAAGAACAGCTCATAAAAGTTTAGGGGCGTAAAACCAGCTGTCTCCACGTGGATTCCAGGTTGGGCGGTGAATGGGGGAAGTACTGGCGCTGTAGTATCGGTGGGTTGCCAATTAGGATATGCCAGCGCATCAGGGAGGGCACTATGGGCTCTACGGGCCTGTCTACGAATACGCGGTGGCTGCGGGCCACTACTTGTGCTAGCCACCGCACCAGCTTCAACTGCACTTAGGGGACTCGCCACGTCACCAGGTCTTACTGCAGTGCTGGTTGTACTAGGTCCAGGTTGTACTAGGCCGCTGGCGCTTGCCAGGTCGCCAGAAAAATGAGCGGCACTAGTACCCACACTCTGCTCCATACGAGCACCCTGCGATTCCTGCATCTCAACAACTTCAGAATGGGGTCGGGTACGCCTGGGTCTAACAGGGACCCATCTGTCGTCGGAGCTATCTGTCAGGGAGCCGCTGCCGTCATCAGGTTCATATACTGACACTAATTCGGTCATTGTAGCTTCCCCTTCGCTATCAGATGACTCGGTCAGCATATAACTGAGAAGCTCTTCATCCCTGTACGAACGTTTGGTCATTTTGGTAACTAAATTTACTCGTACAGTGATGCGACTCACAGGTAATAAAAGCACCTGGTTGTCGAAGATTATTTCAAGCGCTACAAAAAAAAACTGCTAATGCTAGCAGGGATCAGGCCTGACTCTGCTAACACAGCGGTTTTGTGTCTTGTGTTTTTTTGCAAGTGACAGTAATCTATTGATTACTACACTTGCCTGGGTGAAAGGGTTAAACGCAGGTGCTGGCCGGAATCAGTACTGATCGTGCAAACACCGCGTTTTGGGAACCCTAAACTATGGGGGCGCTAGTATAGTTCTGATCAGATCAGATATTGATCTGTTCAAACACTATACTAGAAAGGGAAGTGTAGGTGCGTGCGTGCGTGCGTGTGTGGCAATCAAGGGGTTACTTCTAAACTATGCGCTGGGGATCTGGGGGGGGTGGCGGGGACCCTAAACCTCCTTTGGGAAAGAAACTAGCTAGCTAGCGCAACCTCAAGTCACAATGACACCAATACAAAATACAGTAAAAACAGTATATTATGTGTGTATTAGTGCTAATGTGACAGAGGGTGTAGGGGTTAACGGGATGTGATCAGGGGGGGATCAGGGGTTTAAATCTTTATTGGAAGGGGCTGGCGGGTATCCTAAGGATAAAAGGAACGGTGGCAAGCGCTAAACCTGGTCACAAGTCACACTTATACAGGTATATAGAAAATGCTATATACTGTATACAGTGTGTGTTATGGCAGGGGGTGTAGGGGTGATCAGGGGGGGATCAGGGGATTAAATCTTTATTGGGCGGGTGGCGGGGACCCTAAACCTCCTTGGGACACAAACTTAGTCGCCTGCGCTAATTCTGATCACAATCACACTAATACAAAAATACAAAAACACAGTATATTACGTTTGTATTAGTGCTGATGTGACAGAGGGTGTAGGGGTTAACTAGCGGTGATCAGGAGGGGATCAGGGGGGATCAGGGGCTTAAATCTTTATTAGGGGGGGGTGGTGGGTAATTCAAGTGGAAAAAGGGGGGTCGCAAGCGCTAGACCTGACCACAAATCACACTTATACGGGTATATAGCAAAATGCTATATACTGTATACGGTGTGTGTTATGGCAGGGGGTGTAGGGGTGATCAGGGGGGGGTCAGGGGCTTAAATCTTTATTGGGCGGGTGGCGGGGACCCTAAACCTTCTTGGGACAGAAACTTAGTCGCCTGCGCTAATTCTGATCACAATCACACTAATACAAAAATACAATAACACCGTATATTGCGTTTGTATTAGTGCTGATGTGACAGAGGGTGTAGGGGTTAACTAGCGGTGATCAGGGGGGGGTCAGGGGAGATCAGGGGCTCAAATCTTTATTAGGGGGGGTGGGGGGTAATTCAAGTGGAAAAGGGGGGGTCGCAAGTGTTACACCTGTTCACAAATCACACTTATACAGGTATATAGGTATATGCTATATGCTGTATATAGTGTGTGTTGTGTCAGGTGCTGTAGGGGTTAATCGGGGGGGGCGATCGGGGGTGAAATGTGCCTATCTAACTGTGTGTGGGTGTGCTTGGTGCAGTACTCACAGTAAGATGTGCTCTCCTCTCACGCTGGATCCAAAAAGACCGTTGTGGGGGGAGGGCACATCTCCTCTAAGCCTGTGTTTACATTTCACAGGCTTAGAGGGAGATCTGATTGGGCAGGACCGATCAACAGGTCCAGACCAAAAATGATTGGCCTGGACCTGATGACTGATCGGTTCTGAACCCAATCGAGCCATCGGTGTCGGCGGGCACGCGCGGGAGCGCGCACAGGACCGGCAGGAAGTAGCGACGTAGACCTACGTCACTCTGCCTGGCCGGGGCCGACTGCCGCAGTAAATATACTGTGCGCAGTCGGCAAGTGGTTAACTTAGCGCAGCTATTTTTGTTATATATTTATGGAGCAACCCCACCTTAGCCAGAAAAGGGAAAATCTGGATAAATGCTTGCTGAGGCTTGAGGCCAGGTGGATATTTCAACAAAATTTGCGTTCCCCCTCATGGGCTTAATGATGGCTTCACCTAGATATAGGCAATGGTAATATAGGTTCCAACAAGTACATGAGAAATTAAGCATTTGTTTCTAATTGCAACCTGCACTTACTGTAGGTATGGCCTGGCCAGGATTTGAACAATGTAGGAATTACAATTAACACATTGGGTATAAACCACTGTGGAGTTTAGGACATAACCAGGCAAGAAGTTTAGGCACTTCAAATCACATGCTTCTACTGTAAAGAGTGTTGGTGCAACCATTCCATCTTTTTAAATGATAGTGTCATTGTTGCCCTGTCTTCTGCTGCCTCCCTTCTAGATGGCAGTGGTGAAATCCACAGCGCGCATGTACACACATCATAACGCAGTGTGCGTGATGACATCACAATGTGACCAACATGGCGGCCATCTTGAAAACTAGGTTATAAATAAGAAGCTGACAAACACAATCATCTTTTTTAGCCTGTGGGCTTAGCATCTTATGTTTTGATATTTTGTTATTTCATTAGCTTGCTTCTTTATTAATGTTTATGCTCCCCTGGTGAACCTCTTGATTTATTGAACCAAACATGTTGGGTCTTTTTTTGGCGAGCACTTTTTGAATTAATTTTGGAAACACATGGGCTATTTTTGGGGGAGGCTGTGGACTTGTAGTTTGAGCTATTTTTGGTGGTCTTCATAGCGCAGCCTAATGGAGGGGATGTTGAAAGCGGGGTGGGGTGACTAATATTTATCTTTGAGATTCCAGTATAAAATTCCCCCTGATATCTCCCTTCATAATCAACCAGAGTGGTTATTGCTAGCCTGCAGGGAATTCTGCGGAAATTGGGTGGTTCTTGTTTAGTACCCTTCTTTTTTCCTGCAGATTATTAAAGTAATACCCTAATGTATATATCTTTTCAGCTCTGGGGCATTTAGGGATACAGATCCTTAGTCATCTGATCCCCTGTATGTTTTAATTAGACCCTCCGCTGCAGTATACATTGCTGTGGTACTGCAATTTGTTAATTTTTCTGGAACAATCCTGATTTACCACCATGAATTCCAGGATTATGGAGTAATTTTAGAGTCTCGCCTTATAAGCAAAAAAACACACAGTCTTTAAAATACATTTTTAAAAAATCCTAATAAAGGTTTTATTTTACTCAAGTGGCCAAATGTGCGTGGGTTGATGAATCCTTGTCTTGTAAGAAAAGTTTTTGTCACATTGGAGGAAGCTTTTTTAATATAGTGAAGTCTTTTGTTATTTTTGGAAATGGGATTTAACAAAATGTTGAGGATATAAAAACCTACATACTGTATAAGCCTATAGTGAAATACTGTATCAATTAGTAGGTTAACAACTCTGAAAATTGTTTTAGAAAGGTTAGATCAGACTTTTTAACATATAACTAAAATTAAATTATAGTGAGTCCAAAGAAGGAAAAGTTTCTACACCTCTTTATTGTGTGAACGGGAGCCTGCATATATACAATATTTTACCAAAAGTATTGGGACACCTGCCTTTACATGTACATGAACTTTAATGGCGGGACACCTGCCTTTACATGTACATGAACTTTAATGGCATCCCAGTCATAGTTCATAGGGTTCGATATTGAGTTGGCCCACCCTTTACAGCTATAACAGCTTCAACTCTTCTTGGAAGGCTGTCCACAAGGTTTAGGAGTGTGTCTATGGGAATGTTTGACTATTCTTCCAGAAGTGCATTTGTGAGGTCAGGCACTGATGTGGACAAGAAGGCCTGGCTCGCAGTCTGTGCTCTAATTCATCCCAAAGGTGTTCTATGGGGTTAAGGTCATAGAAGGCCAGTGCAGGCCAGTCAAGTTCCTCTACCCCAAACTTACTCATCTATGTCTTAATGGCCCTGCTCATGTTGGCACAGGAAGGGATAATCCCCAAGCTGTGCCCACAAAGTTGGGAGCATGCAATTGTTCAAAATGTCTTTATATGTTGACACCTTAAAAGTTCTCTTCACTGGAACTAAGAGGACGAGCTCAATCCCATAACTAGACAGGCCTGCACAGAGTCCTGACCTCAACCTAATAGAATACCTTTGGGATGAATTAGAGCGGAAACTGAGAGCCAGGCCATCTAGTCCACATCAGTGTCTGACCTCAAAAATGTGCTTCTGGAAGAGTGGTCAAACATTCCCATAGACACGCTCCTAAACCTTGTGGACAGCCTTCCGAAGAGCTAAAGTTCATGTGCGTGTAAAGGAAGGTGTCCCAATACTTTTGGTAATATAGTGTATGTGTGTTTTTGTGGAAGAAAATAATCCAATATTAAATCCACAGATGTAAAGCATCATACTTTAATACAGACCAAAAAAAAAAACTTCCGTAACCTCCAAAGTCCAGGTATAGAACACCAAATATATAGTATTCTTAGTGCACTATTTATCAAAATCATTTCATAATGCAAATATTCTGAAGACACAGATAATTCCCAGTGATATGGGTTATCACAAGCTCTGATGGCATTCAAATAACAGATAGCTTTCACACACAAATGTCATATTGTAAAAATTCAACAGTGTTTAAACAAAAATGATACCTCAGTAAACTGAGATAAAGAGTATGCAGCTTGTAGATGGTGCATATGTAAATAATTATATATCAACAGGAAATCCTGCCAAAGTTTACTTGCTTCCAGGTTAATTCTAATGTACCTTTAAATAGAAAGCAGTGCACATTACCCCCTGGATTGTCCTAATGCACTTGAATGCTATAGACCAAGACATCCCACTCTGTTTAGTTAAGTTGCAATCTGTATATTGATTCCTGAAAAAGCATATACTGTATTTGCTTAGTGGCAGAGCCCCTTCAAGATTTTCTTCTGTACAATAATTGGAGAATTTGCAAAATTGTCATATACACTGAGACTGTTTCAAAATAACTATATATACCTGGAAAAGCCCTAAACAGGACCTGCATTGGCACACGCTCTGAGATTTCAAGCACCTGGCTAGCATACCTAGGCCCCTATGATAGTGACTGCTGATTACAAGTAGGTTTTTAAGGAAATTGGGAACTCACAATATGATGAAATATTTACTCAGTAATTGTGCATTGACAGGTTTATCTGGCAGCAGTCTCAGTGCGTATGACAACGTTGCACATTCTTCATTTTGGTCAATACCATTCAAGTGCATTAGGGCAAGCCAGGGGGTTGATTGCATTGTTTTCCATTTATTTCATTTTAAGATAAATGAGAATTCTTTTGGACACATATAAATGCTGACTTTCTGACATGATTTCACGTTGATATAATCCATTTACACATTTGCCCTTTCTGCAACCTGCATTCCATATCCCAGTTTACTGAAATATCATTCTTAATTTAACACTGTTGAACTTTTAAAATTTGACATGAAAGCCATCTGTGGGTTCAATGTCATCTGAGTTTGGGAAAACCCAGATCACTGAGATTTGTCTGTGTTTGCAGAGTTTTTGCAATATGAAATGTAAGAATGCATCTGATATCTACAAGTTGGGCTTCGGAAGTTGCTATTTACCTGCAGTGTGTTGAATTATACAGTATCTCACAAAAGTGAGTACACCCCTCACATTTTTGTAAATATTTTATTCTGTCTTTTCATGTGAGAACACTGAAGAAATGACACTTTGCTACAATGTAAAGTAGTGAGTGTAGAGATTGTATAACAGTGTAAATGTGCTGTCCCCTAAAAATAACTCAACACACAGCCATTAATGTATAAACCTCTAAGTGAAAATGTCCAAATTGTGTCATGTGACTCATTAGTGTTACAAGGTCTCAGGTGTGAATGGGGAGCAGGTGTGTTAAATCTGGTGTTATCACTCTCACTCTCTCATACTGGTCACTGGAAGTTCAACATGGCACCTCATGGGGAAGAACTCTCTGAGGATCTGAAAAAAAGAATTGTTGCTCTGCATGAAGATGGCCTAGGCTATAAGAAAATTGCCAAGACCCTTAAACTAAACTGCAGCACGGTGGCCAAGACCATACAGCGGTTAAACAGGACAGGTTCCACTCAGAACAGGCCTTGCCATGGTCAACCAAAGAAGTTGAGTGCACGTGCTCAGCATCATATCCAGATGTTTTCTTTGGGAAATAGATGTATGAGAGCTGCCAGCATTTCTGCAGAGGTTGAAGGGGTGGGGGCCAACCTGTCAGTGCTCAGACCATACGCCGCACACTGCATCGAATTGGTCTGCATGGCTGTCCTCCCAGAAGGAAGCCACTTCTAAAGATGATGCACAAGAAAGCCCGCAAACCCTTTTTCCTGAAGAGAAGCAGACTAGGGCCATGGATTACTGGAACCATGTTCTGTGGTCTGATGAGACCAAGATAAACTTATTTGGTTCATATGGTGTCAAGCGTGTGTGCGGGCAACCAGGCGAGGAGTACAAAGACAAGTGTGTCTTGCCTACAGTCAAGCATTGTGGTGGGTGTTTTATGGTCTGGGGCTGCATGAGTGCTGCTGGCATTGGGGAGGTAAAGTTCATTGAGGGAACCATGAATGCCAACATGTACTGTGACATACTGAAGCAGAGCATGATCCCCTCCCTTCGGAGACTGGGCAGCAGGGCAGTATTCCAATATGATAACGACCCCAAACACAACTCCAAGATGACCACTGTCTTGTTAAGGAAGCTAAGGGTAAAGGTGATGGACTGGCCAAGCATGTTTACAGACCTAAACCCTATTGAGCATCTGTGGGCCATCCTCAAACGAAAGGTGGAGGAGCACAAGGTCTCTAACATTCACCAGCTCCGTGATGTTGTCATGGAGGAGTGGAAGAAGAGTCCAGTGGCAACCTGTGAAGCTCTGGTGAACTCCATGCCCAAGAGGGTTAAGGCAGTGCTGGAAAATAATGGTGGCCACACAAAATATTGACACTTTGGGCCCAATTTGGACATTTTAACCTAGGGGTGTACTCACCAGTTTAGACATTAATGGCTGTGTGTTGAGTTATTTTGAGGGGACAGAACATTTACACTGTTATACAAGCTGTACACTCACTACTTTACATTGTAGCAAAGTGTGATTTCTTCAGTGTTGTCACATAAACAGATATAATAAAATATTTACAAAAATGTGAGGGGTGTACTCACTTTTGTGAGATACTGTATTAGCAAATGTTTTTTGATTTGCGTTAGATTCTGATGTTCTGCTCTGTATTCTTCTTTGCCTACAAAAACACACATAATGACATAGGATCTTGCCTGTACAGTACAGAGATGGAGTCGCTTTTACTTTAGTGGACTGACCTCAAAGGAATTTTATTTATTTGTTAAAAAGTCTGATCTGCCCATTATAAAAATTTTCAAGAGTGTCTAATCTACTCATTGCTATATTACATTCTATATTACATGATGCCTATATTAGGTGTTTTGTATCCATAAAGATTGGTTATAATCTCATTTACTTTTATTTATTCAATGTATAAAATTTATATAGGAATATTTATAACAACTATATGTTGCCATTTCAGTTGGTTGTGTGCCCTGCTGAGTTTGGTTTCTTAGGTTATAGTGTAGCAGCTTTGTGATAAATAAAGTGGTTTTGTAGATATTTAGTTATTTTTCATGTGTTTCATAATGGTTTTTCTATTGTAAGGGGTGTTTAATAGTGGAGCCCTTTGGAACCTTCAGCTTCTCCATAAGGCCCTATTTACACTTGTGTGACTTGTCATGCAACTTTGGACCCCAAAATCCCATGCCATGTTGCACCCCATGTTTCCCAATGAGTATCATTCACATCTGTGCAATTGACCCCCCCCCCCCAAAATCCATACCAGACCCTTATCTAAGCACGCAGCCCAGCAGGTCAGGAAAGGAAGGGATTAGCGAGCAACCCCCCACCCCTCCTGAACCATATCAAGTCAGTGGTTGTGAGGGTCTGTGGCAGGGGGACACTGGCCAGGGTCAAGGGGAAGAGGCCCTTGTCCCCCAAAGTACCCCTATGTTGAGGACATATGAACTGGTATGGCTCGTTCATCCCCCCTTTTCCTAACCTGCCTGGCTGCTTGCTCGGATAAGGGTCTGGTATGGATTCTGGAGGAGACCCCACGCCATTTATTTAATAATCCATACCAGATATGAAGGACCTGGTGTGGATAAGGGGGGGGCCCCCACTTTTTTTTTTTTATTTATTTTTCATTGTCGGTATTCTTTTATTTACATTCAGCTGTCAGTGGGGCTTCCCAGCCCACTCCTTAACAACCGGCTATTTTTTCTCACCTAATTCAAACCGGTTGATAAATTTTTGACCGATTCAAATTCAAATTGTGAACATTTGGAATTCGTTAGTAAATAAAGAAACCAAACAAAACAAAACCGATTTTTTCCGTTCTGCACATATTGAATTACTTTGTAGAGCAAAAACAAAACAATCTCATTGGTCAAAACCAAAGTTTTACCAGAGTCTCACCCATGCAAAGTTGCATCAACGTTGCATCAAGTCTCAGGGTAAAGTCACAATGGAAATTGCACAATTTTTAAGTTGCACAAGTGTGAATGGACTCTAAATGCATACATGTTCAATATATCAATGTAAGCAGCTAAGCACTAAGTAAGACCATTTGCACTGAGTGGTTTTCCTCCTACACCATTTATTGAATGATCACATCTAAGTAGTATAGACCATAATATTAGGGCTGCTGTTTTAGCATATAATTTCCCCTTATGCCCACCTTAGATCTAATCATGGGGTAAACGTGTAAATAAAGCATTTTGCTAATTCTTAACTTCCAAGGAAACCTGCAAAAGAGGAAGCACCTGAGCTAACCTCGGTTATTTGCATTTTTAAAGGTACAGATTCCAGGATGCCATCCTCCTCCTGGCTTTACTACCTTGTAAGGTACAAGTCTAACAACTCTGAACTTCCATTCTAAATGATTGTTCCTGGTCAGTGACTCTCCTTGTATTGAGGCTTTAAAGGCTATGGATATTGGGAACTTTTAACGTAAATCAACATAAATCCTACTTTTTAAATTTTTGGAGATAATAACTATTTAGGTATTATAAGAATTCAAGTAGTGAGTATAGTCAAAAACATTTCTCCTAACTATGCATAGATCAGACAAAAGTTAAAAGACCCCTGCTAGGATTTTATTTCTGCTTGTGTCTATTCTGTGGAGATTCCACCTCTATATTTGTCTTGGTGTCTA
Source organism: Pelophylax lessonae (assembly GCF_965119305.1). Classification (NCBI taxonomy): domain Eukaryota; kingdom Metazoa; phylum Chordata; class Amphibia; order Anura; family Ranidae; genus Pelophylax; species Pelophylax lessonae. Next base: position 602,925,895 of record NC_138768.1, on the reverse strand, counting down.
AAAAGGTTTCACTGTACACACACCTTAAAGCTTATATTTAGTCAAACCTGATGCTGTGGGATTAATAGACCAAGAGACCTGTGACAGGCATTCATCAAGGTTGCCAACTATGCCCGCCCTTTTCACCCCCACCTTCATAGAAGCTGTACTATAGCCTCCATTAATGAAAAATTAGCTATGCATAGAGAGTTGGTGGACAAATTAAAGTTCTACCTCCTCTATTCATAGAATTATCATTCATCAAATTCTATATAGTATGGCTTCTATGATAAGAGGAGAGGGACTTAAAAGACAGGCATAGTCGGCACTCTTGATGAGTGCCTGTCACTGCTCTATTAACTCGCAACGTACCAGAGGAATATTACTGCAGGAGTAGAGGGAATTCAGAGATCTTTCAACAAGACAACAGCCATCAGCACAAGGGACATTTCACATTGATAGTATGTACTGTCCCATGTGTTGATTTAAAAAATGTTTGACTAAGCTTAGGCATCAAAGTGATATTAGATCAAAAATGTACTATACTGTATTGCAGCTTACCAATACTTAGATGTAGTGGCTGCATTCGTTTTCCTTTTTTAGGCTTTTTTTTTCACTTGGCAAACCTGCCAGTAACTCACTTCCTGTCTTAAAGTATCTTGATTCTGGATGAAGTAGTAAAGCAGACGGCAACATCATCAGTCTGGGGATTTAACTAATAAATTGAATCTGAACTCCAGCTAACACTTTAAAAACAGTTACTGCAACAGTTTTTTTTTTTTTTCCTTTAGGGAAAAAAGTTTTGCATAAATGAATATAAGCTGATCACTCTAAGAACCCCTGTGAGTGTTAAATGCTTTGTTTTAACACTCTATTGACTACTTTATCTGGACAGCTTGATCTGTTAAAGTAACTTGGAAAAAAAAACAACTTAATGGTTTATCCCCTAGGTGCAAATGAAGGAAAAAAACCTAAAAAAAAAAACCTAAAAAAAAAAAAAAAAGCAGCCACATCTAGGAATTGGTAAAATGCAATTTAATAAAGTTCCTTTTTTTTTTTGGTCTAATACCTCTTTAAGTAATTTTAGGCATTAAAAGAATTTAAGTAATATAAAGTTATTCAAATAATTAGCTGGGTAAATTTAAAACTAAAGAAAATAAGGGGAGGGAAAAGAAAGAATTTGACTTCAGTGTCATTCCATGTTTATACAAGTATTAACCTACCACGTGTGGGAGTCATTTTCACACACAGGGCCAGATGTCAGTTTTGTGCTCTATAGTTCAATTATGAAGGACTACCTAGGATACCTATACATATAGTATATTCTGAAGTGTTACATTTCTTATAATCTTTCACTAAAGTTTTGCATAACAAAATGTGATAGCATAATAAAACAATGGTGATCTGTAAACCTCCTAAATTAATTCCACTATAGAAGCCGTACAATAAAAATAAAAATTCAGCGCTTAAAATCAAATGGATGGGTAAGCAGCTGTACACCAGGATAGGTCAAACCTACCAAAACCTATAATATGCAGTAAAAGAAAATAAAGTGCAGCGCTAAAGCGCTGCACTTTATTTTCTTTTACACTATAGAAGCCGGCCATTATGTGTTCCTGTTAATTTAAAACACATATCTGAGTTAATTGTTTATCTGACAGATGAATATATTGAGGCTTCATATCTTCAATTTCACAGATGTAAGGTAGAATGCCAATCTTAACCCCTTCACGCCTGAAGGTAAAACAAATCTAAATGCTTAAGCCCAATTTTGTCATTTTCACATGTGTTAGTAAAATCGTACATATCATCACAAATACTTTATTTTTTTTTTTAAATGTAACTGTAGATTTCCTGTTACTACCATAACCTACCACCAAAGAAAAACGTGAAATATATTCTCCTGCTCCTGACATTTGCAGCGATACCACATATGTGTATGTTAGTTGTATGTATCTGTAGTACAGTCCAGAACTAATAGTGTGCATTTTGCTTTTTTAAATCCTACCTAAAACCCACTAACACTGACACTGACATTGATACTAATTAGAAAAAAAAAATAGAAAAATCCTGTACAAAAAATACTGAATCTGACTTTTGACCTTGACCTTTGACCCTGACCTTGACCCAAACACTAACCCTGGCACTGACCCAGATAAAACCTCGATCTAGGTGTTTTTTTAATTCTTTTTTTATTTTTTTTTTTTTTTAGTTATTAATATATTTTTTTTTTCCTTCACACACTTTTTTTTTGTATCTCTGCAAGGACAGAGTGATACAATGTATCTCTCTCATCCATTTACAGAGACAGAAACACAGGGGCGGGCTTCACAGTGTCTAATCACTCTGATAGCCAATCAGAGGCTATCACAGCCATCAGGTAACCTAGAACTGGCCGTTCCGAGTCAGGATCATTAGAATGGGGCCCAGGTCTCTCGATGAGACCACAGTCTCTGTGCTGGGAGTGCACCGTGCGGAGCGCTCTCAGCAAAAGGTAGGTACGCAAACATGCGGCCCCATTGAAAAAAGCCCAGTTCAGTGGGGCCACATTTTTGTATACTGTCAGCGTGAAGGGATTAAAGTAGAACCATGGTATTCCATTAAAAAATATATAAAGGCTTAACACACCTTCTTTACACCACAAACAAGGAAACTGTTCATGGAGCTGAGTGAGGAATATCCCAACCCTCCTTAGGATTATTTAGACTGGAAAACACTGTAACACTCAACAAACTCATAGAGAACTCAAAAGTAATTTCTTATATACCTCTCCTTAAACAAAACCAGAGTCTATAAACTAGAAAAATCAATTACTGGTATTCAAAAATTAACCTTGGATTTCCCCATTGACAACATAGTAGATAAGCTACCAACAGGCTATCAAACTGTACGCAAAGTCATTATAAATGAATAATGGAGAGAACCCAATACAAAATCTTACCTAGGTCCTACCTACTATTTAAAAAAAAAAAAAAATCTTGTCTAAAACATGGGCAGAAATGGTCTACCTTGGTACACTGTTTCTGGTCATGTCCTTCAATATTTGCATTCTGAGAAAAAGTAGTTGAGAACATTTCAAAAATCTTTGGACATTTGGACCTTTAGACCCCATGATGGTTATACTTAGTTACTGGGAACCCCTCTGGGTGCCTCAACTTTCTCTTTTGAACAGAGACTACAGAGTACATACAGTATTTGCCTACTAAGTACCAGACTATGCAATTTACGAGAGTGGCTTTTACATAAACCCCTGATGATAACAAGAGTGCAGAGGACTGTGCAAGTCCTACAGGGAATCTCAGAAGAAACATTTTTATTTTCAAACACTGGTTACCATTTATAGATAAGAAAATAGATCTCTTGGAAATAATAACTATTCTCAATACCTTTAGATACATCAAATAATATGTCAGTAAAGTCCTAAAGGGCAATATAAAGGACTTCTAACAAACAAACCATTTCAAGCAAATAACCACCTATGACCTCAAAATCCAAGCTACCCTGAGATTCACAGTAAGGTTACCCATAACAAATATACCTTCAAAGTTGTGCAAAAAGAAACCATGGAGCTACTTCTAATTTATTTTATTGTTATTAACTGTTTGTATTGAGAAAAGCATCAAACACTTTATTCTACAATGACAAGTATAATGATTACATACTGTATACTGTACACCTGCCTACATAATGACATATGAGTTATATATATGTTCAGTGGTACAACGTGTATAATACTTCCTGTTGCAACCGCAATTTTACAAGTAACTGGAAATACTTAAGCCATAATTACATTAACAATTACCAATGCTGTATTTTTCTCAGGGTTAAATGTTCTGTGATCATTTGTAATCGGTTGTAATTTAAAGGAAGATGAGATGTATGTTTTTTGCACTGTCAATTCACTATTTTGTTATCTGTATTTTTTTACAAAAAGTGTGGGAAAAATGCTTTGCAGCTTTTATAGTTATAGTTTTTGGTTAAATGATAAGTTATACATATATGTACACATACAGTTTTCTCTTAGTTCCCCTGTATCACCTCCGCGTGGCAAGATATAGGCCATGTACTATCCAGCAGTAAGGAGGAGACAAGACTACGTTCATTCTTTTTCTTTTGCCTTACTGGAACATAACTGATAACATGATATTCCCTTTCTCACATGATAATTTCCACTTCACAAGGCATCTTTTGCCGACTAAATAGGTTACACTCCAACGCCAAAGTTCTTTCACTCTCTAAGTCTAACCCACTTGGGGGAAAAAAGGCAAAACCAAGTGTCCCCATCAAGGCAAAGCCATTGTATAGAGCTCCTACATCTAGGCCTGGAGGGCCCCAACTTTGCCAGTAACAAGACCAATTCACAACCTCCCTCCAGTAAGCTTTCACAAAAAAATTAAAATGAGGGGTACCTTGCCTGGGGATAAACCCTGGCAAAGTACATTGTCCCTTGCTCATGAGGACAAGGGTTTCTTCCCTGCAACCCTGGCCCAGTGGTTGTAGGGGTATGCAGGCAGGTTCTTATCGGAATCTGGAAGCTCCCTTTAAAAATAAGATTGCCCCAAGATACTGGCTCTGCCCCCTAAGTAAGGAGTACATATTAAACAAAGACACCAATCTATTTGACATACCTTTTATTAAAAAAAAAAATTAAAACAACTCAAAAAAGTCCCACAATAAAAATCCATCCACAATTACATCATTCAATGACTGCAGATCTTTGTCAGTCACTGACCATCAGACATGCCCAATCTCATCGCTACACTTAAAATGAATGACAGCTACTGCCTCTGTTGCAAAATGTAAATGAAGGGGTAAGGAAAACCCAGTGATGTTATTGACCAAATATGGCTATGTGGCCATATTTGGGCAATGATGGCAGCCAGTATCCCTGCACCTCTGTTTATATGGCCAGAAAGTGAATGGGATCAAGTGACATTACTGGTTGCTAAGGACACAGTGGATTCCTGTTACTTACTTAACCACCATTTTACAGAGGAAGAAGTAAGATGTCATATATAATAGTGGCAGAAAAAACAACTACTATACATGGTGTTCAGCTCTCAAAGAACAAGCTAAAAGTCCAGAGTTCAGAGGAACACCTGAACAAGCTAAAAATACATCTTAAAAATGGCACATTTCCATTGCAAACAAATTCAGTAATTCATGCATTCCAAATTAAAGCACTATGTATGCATTTAGAATAATTTATTAACAAGTCTCTCATAAGATACTGGCTGTATCGATTGCAATTACTGTTATCCACCTTATAAGCTGATTTTCATAATCCAAAAAGTAAATTTACATTCTAGTTAAATAAATTAAACACAGTATATCGGGTCACCTTGTACTGTTTATAAGAAAAAAAGGAATGTGTTTTTAAAGCAACAACTGTATAAGTAGTAATACTTATAATGACAAATGCACTTGTATCTATTTAACATAAAAGAGAATGGGTAGTTTAATAGCATTTCAATTTGCAATTATTCTTTATAAGCGATAAGCAATCTCTTAGGGCTCAGAATGTTTTTGCAGTTGGTTTTTTGGGCGCAGCTAAAAGCACACTTTTAACACTGCTTTTTTAACACTTGGCATTTTTTAAATGTTCTGTGTGCATGAGCCCTTACCAATAGTCAGTAGTTTAGGCCAAGTAACTTTTGCCAAATGATCCACTAAAGTGTTGGCTGAAATTACAACTTAAATTAAAAATTAGATGAAGGATAAAAGAAAAGGAAAAAAGGAAGGAAGAGTGTCAGTCAGACTCCTACATTTAAAAGATAGCATCTAGTGTATACATATATGTATACCATGAAGACTTATTCCTTCTGTTGTAGAGATTAGTTGTCAATACTGTTTCATTCTTAGTAAATAAAGAAGGTGAGTACCCCCTGTGATTGCTGCAGTGGATATGCAAGTCTATGAATACAGTGACAGAAATTACAATGAAAATATAAATGACAGATGTGGGTTAAATCACCTTTTAAAGTTGTCTCTATGAGGTTTATTTACTAAAGATGCAGAGTGCAAAATCAGGCTCACTTCTGCATAGAAACCAATCAGCTTCTAACTTCAGTTTCCCCACAGCAAGTAGCTTGCTATGGGGGCACCCAAGCTGAGTCACAGCTCCATGTGTCCATTAAAATATGGAGCCCTGCCCCCCCCCCCTTTCTCCCCTGAATGGCTAGCTGACTTTGATTCATAGAATGCATTAAGATAAAAAACATTCTGCCTTTTGAAATTCCTTTAAACACAAAAGAAAGCACAAAGGGACAGTACCTAAATGCAACAAGATGTGTCTCTTGTTCTGGTTCCTGCTCTCTTAGTTGAAATTTTCAGTCCTCTGACCCCCAACCCCCCAATATTCACCAACAGTGATAAACTTCAGGTCAGGATCTTTCCTAAACACTCAAGAAGCGTAATGACTTTACCAGCCCTTTCTGCCCTCCTCCTCTATTCCTAGAAACTTTGCTATAGCTTACAGCACTGAATGAGCACTCTATGAACAGAGGGTGGGTAGATGAGCTAAAGGTCCACCTCATCTATTCATAGAGTAGTCAAAGATAGTACATACTGCCCCTTGGGGTGATGTTGAAAAAAAAAAATTGTAAATTTAGACTTTAACCTTAGTCACAAAGTTTGTTAAGTTTGAATACTGTTTCTAAAACAGACACTGGTCAGATTCAGTCTAGTCAGATTATTTTCTTTTAAATTTCCAACTGAGACTGCCATCAGCAAAGAATTGTAAGACACATGTAGCTCCTTAGGGAATTGCTGGATAGATGAGTCTTTCTACTGCTCACCCAGTAATGACCCATCCAAGATTGACCCAGACCTCGCCTAAACAACTGTAATGAAAAGTTGGCTTTATTTAAAATAAATAATAAGCTCTGAAGAAAAAGGAATTTGTTTAGCCACTTGATTACCAACCTGTAATACCCCTTCATTATGCAGTGCTGTAATGGTTTGACTGAAAATTACCCAGTCATGCCACACTGTACAAAAACAATTTGATACAATTTTTTTTTAAAAGATAGAATTTTCTTTTCCTGGTATATTTTACTCTACCCTGGAAAAGGGACCACACATTTTAAAATAAAATAGTTTCCCTTACTCTCTGTAAAATATACATTCCGTGACAATACAAAGATCTCAGAAATAACCCCTTTTATGGAAAGTAGATACCTGAAGGTGACTAATTTTAACCACAATTTCTTTTGGAAATTAAGAAACATATTGGTATTTGGAGGGGTAAAACAAGGAGCTTTGTAATGGTGCACTAGCACAACACCAGCTAGAATGCAATCTTCTTTGCACATATGATGGTTTGATAAAGGGGCACTCCTGTTTGCCCTGAAACATGTAGCCATATCCCTTCCACTTCCTGTAATCACCCAGCCAAGAGTGCTTTTTGGAGCCACTGCCATCTTGCCAGTTCTGGAAGCTGCTGTTGCATATGTTCCAGCCTGAAGCCTGATAGCTGCAATTCCATCAAGAACTCTGCTTCAACTAGCCACCTGCCTGCAGAGCTGACAACACTACCCATATGTTCTTACGGAAGGAGAAGCCAAAACAGTTTGGATTTGCTTATACTCTTTAGACGAGCATGGTTTTATAATTGGACATTCCCATCACATATGTGCAAAGGAGATTGTGGTCTTGCTGGTGTCTGTGGCCCCTGTTAGAGGTTTCTATCTTCTGCCTCTCTATGACCTGGCATAAAGATGAGAAGAGGAAACATACAACCTTCTGATTGGTGCATATGACCCCTGCAGGGGTTCCATATTTTGGTGAGTGCGGACCCTGGAGAGAGGGGGAGCACATTTGTTCCCACCTTCACGACTGATCACCAGAGATTGCAATTTAATTGCACTGATTTCTGTACTTTAATACCTTTTTATGGACCCACATATTAATTTATTGGTTTAAAGAACAAGTTATTGTGGTTTTTCACTTTTTTATGACACCGATTGTATTTTTTTTCACCCATTGGGCACAAGTCAGGTTATATTGGTACGTATACTCTTTGAGTTCACTGTATGCGCTTTGCACTTAGAGCACTTTATATATCATATCATGGTTTAGTATAGACTTATGAGATTATTGTTTATTGATTTTTTGTATATTACTTGTCACGTTGAGCACTTTAATTTATTGATTTATATAATACAAACACATATAGGATTTATTATAGTCTATCAACACTTCCTATTTGGTTTCACACATATTTGAGACCCTTATGCAATAGCATTTTGCTTGGATTCATCTGCAGTTCTTTCTCAGGCAGTGGAACCCATCCCTCTACTTAATTTCTATTTTCTCATATCCCTTCATTGGGATATGTGAGGTAGGCTGCAGCCTGTTATATAGATGTAGCCAGGATCGGACTACTATTATAAATATACAGATTTATCATTGTTATTTGAACTGTTCCTGTGCTCCTTTAATGCTGATTTCAATGGAATCGTCCTCTGGCAGGAAGTGGAAGATTGGAATTATGGGAGATGTAGCTTCTGGCAGAGAGCTGATCATTGTTTGGATAACCAAGGAAACTATCTTCCCAGAAGGCTGAAGGGGGAGCAGAGTATAATGGGAGGAGATATAAAACTATCTGCTCTACAGCCTGAAAACTCTCTTGCTCCCAGGACCCATTGAGTGCACATAAGCCTGCTGAGTTTGTGACTGACGGCAGCTGTGGCCTAGTGCACGAGGCCTGACCTGCTCACGGAACTCAGCCTCAGCAGAGCGGATGCTTTCACAGTGTTGCTGAAGGAGACAGAGTGGAGGTCTGTCGGACATTCTGTGGTGGCAGAGCGCAGCCTGTTATCAGACGCCGGAGTGTGGGAGATCACATTGCCTATCCTGCAGGGCACTCACGGACGAGAAGAGTGAGAGAGGGTGTCTTTGCCTGGTTCAGACCACAAGTATATATATATATATATATATATATAAATACATAAAAAGTACAGTAAAACTGCAGGAAAGGGCACTGGGGGGCAAACTAATGTGAATTTATTTTATTTTGTAATGTATCAGTGTGTTTGGTTTGTTTTACTATTTGAATTTGCCGCCGGTTCAACCCCCTGCGAGCGTCACGTCGGCTGGGAAAGCTGGACAAGTGGTCTCCCAACCTCCCTAAAGCAGTCTGGGTTCCACAAGCCCCCCAGCCAAAGTGACTGATGTCACATACATCTAATCGTTTTTTGAAACTATCGATGCTCTTCGCAGATACCACTGCTTGTGGTGTGCGAGTCCTTTTGTATTCCCTTTCACTGAATAGTTTGTTTCCTATGCTACGGTCACTAGTACGGTATTTGTACATTGATATCATATCCCCTCTCAAGCGTCTCTTCTCCAGAGAGAATAAGTTCAATGCCTGCAGTCTTTCCTCATAGCTGAGATCCTCCAGTCCCTTTATTTGCTTTGTTGCCCTTCTCTGCACTCTCTCCAGTTCCAGCACATCCTTCCTGAGGACCAGCGCCCAGAACTGGACGGCATACTCCAGATGCGGCCGGACCAGAGTCTTGTAGAGTGGGAGAATTATTGTTTTATCTCTGGAGCGAATCCCCATTTTAATACATGCCAATATTCTGTTGGCTTTGCTTGCGGCAGCATGCCATTGCTGAGCTTGTTTTCCACTAGGACCCCACAGGTCCTTTTCTATCTTAGATTCCCCAAAGGCTCTACCCCTAGTGAGTAACTTGGTTTCGTATTTCTGGCACCTAAATGTATTAACTTACATTTTTCAACATTAAAAAATATTTGCCATGTAGATGACCGTCCCATTATTTTGTTCATATCATCCTGTAAGATTACCATATGCTGCGTAGTAAAAGTAATATGAATAAAGAACAGGAAGACCTTTTTATACATAGTGGACTTAGGAATAGGTCGACTTTTAATCCTAAAAATAATGGAAATCAATGCCTAGATGTTTTTAAACTAATGGTGGAACAGGACCTAGATATGATGGATATCCACCCAATTAGAGGAAATAAGAAGATAAAACAAGAGATTAAAGAATTAGAAAAGAAAAAGGACATCATCATCAGACCCGCCGACAAAGGCGGGGGCATAGTAGTTATGGATAAGGAAGATTATATGGCTGAACTGAACCGCCTAGTTGAAGTTAAACAGACTTATGGGAAACTTAAGGGTAACCCTGTCAATAAATTGAAAGCTGTGCTGATAAAGAAGATCAAAAAGGCTCAAAAACAAGGCATTTTAGACAAAAAAGAGGCCAAATATTTAGTACCTGAGGCCCCTAAAATGCCAGTAATTTAACAAAATGCAAAGATTCATAAAAGGTTACAGAATCCACCAGGAAGACCCATTATAAATGGAGTAGAATCCCTATACTCAAGAGTAGGTGGATATGTTGATCACTACCTACAACCAATAGCCCAAAATTTCCCGGCATATCTCAAAGACAGTAGAGATTTGATTAATTTTATTAAAGATATAAGAGTTACAAAAGATACTATACTAGCTAGTATAGACGTTAATTCGTTATACACAAACATATAACAATTAGATGCTAGTAACGCAGTGAAATGGGCTCTTAATAGAGATGACAAAATACCAAAATTGCATTTATTCTGGAGATTTTAGACACAGCCATGAGCAATAACTACTTCAGGCATAACAAACAGTTCTATAATCAAGTCAGAGGAGTTGCAATGGGAGCTAAATATGCTCCTAGGGTTGCCAACATATTCATGAGCAAATGGGAACATGAATGTATTTTTCAAACATTGCTCCGAGCCTGAAGGCATACAGGCGTTTTATAGACAATATTTTTATTGTCTGGGAAGGCACAGAAAATTCGCTCATGGATTTTATTGAAAATATGAACCAGAATATTTATAACATCTCTTTTACGGCAAATTTTAGTAGAGAAGAAATCAGTTATCTGCATTTAACTATTTTTAAAAATGAAAATTATTTATTCACAAAAACATATTTTAAAGGGACAGATAGAAACAGCTATATTCCCACTACGAGTGGACATCATCCTAAAGGGATTACGGCGATCCCGAAAGGTCAAATACTGAGGATGACAAGAAACTGTAACCGTAATGAAGACTTTGAAGAACAATCAAATATACTTATTAACAGATTTGTAGAAAAAGGATATAAAAGACCACAATTAAATAAAATTCAGGAAGAAATTAGGAATACAGACAGAGAAACCCTGCTAACAAAGAAAACAGATGGACATCAGAATTATGATATTGCTTTTTGCACAGAATTCAACTATCAATATCAGCATTTGGAAAAAGTTATTAAAGCACATTGGCCTATCCTTTTAAGAGATCCAATTTATAAAAAGATTTTACCTAATAAACCTAAATTTATTTATAGGCGTCCACCGGTTTTAAAAAATAAAATAGTCAAAAGTGTCACAGATCCACCGACCAAAACAGTAACATTTTTGGATCAAGTGGGTTTTTTCAAGTGCGGAAGATGTATGGCATGTAATACATGCAAAAAGGATAAAAGGAGAAAAATTACCAATTTTATATCCAACACCACAGCATTACAATACGAAATTTCAGCGTTTATTACGTGTAGTAGTACACATGTTCTTTATATTTTATATATATATCCTATACCTATTGACATTATTTCTAGACAGGATTATCATTAGTATTTATAGACTACACCATATACCCTGGATAAGTGTGGTTACATTTTAAAATTAATTATAGTTTAATATTTTAATATTTAATAAAATGTGTATAATTGTGATTCATTATAATTTAGGTGACCCTCCGGTTTGATAATTTTTTTAATATTGGTTTATACCGTAGGATAAAAATACACATATACATATATATATATATATATATATATATATATATATATATATATATCTTAAGGGCATATATGTATAATACATATATGTGGAGCACCAATATTGAGTTTATTATACTTTCGGTTTTTTAATACACCCATATTAGACATATAATATAATATTTAGAGAATAAAAATAGGATTTAAATATATAATAATTGAGGAGACATAGGCATAATGTGTATTGAGTTTTGATAAGAATATAGGAGATATGAATGTATGATATATATATGAGCACCAATATGGAGGAGATTGTCTTCCGGGGCTCGTTTGTATTTAACCAATCAATTATAATCTGGGTGGAGACTTTGTAATATATAAGGGTGGCCGTGCGGATGACTCAATTGCTTTTGATAACGCTCTGATTGGCTGGAGCGAAACCCGTCAAGCCATTGCCCGCATGTCACTACGTCACATCCGGTGGTTGGAATGCAGGAAGCGGAAGCAGCGTCCACCACCAGGAAGGAGTATTGGCATTCTTATTACTTTGGTTTTTTAAGTGTTTATTTGTCATTTACGAGAATAAAAATTGTCTCACTATGGAGATATTATTATTATTATACAGGATTTATATAGCGCCAACAGTTTGCGCAGCGCTTTATAATGTGGGGGAAGACAATACAGTTACAGTACAATTCAATACAGGAGGAATCAGAGGGCCCTGCTCGTTAGAGCTTACAGTCTAGAAGGGAGGGTCAAGTGAAACAAAATATCTTCTTTTATGCTTTTAGGAGACCATCTTGATAATCCTCAGCCACATAGGTATAACTATGAATTGTAATTGAAGTGTGCAAAAACCTCCACCATCTCTAAAGGCTTTGAAAGGCACTTCCCCCTCTTATATCTGGTGAGTGGGGAACTGAGAGGGGAGCACTGAGTGGAAGGATCTGAGCACAGGGCACTTTTAAGAAGTCACTGAAGAATATAAGAAGCACTTTTCTTGCACTGAGCAATTTTTTCTATAACAGACTGTTGATTATAGACTATATATAATTTTTTACATATTCTAATTGTGCTGGAGATTTATTTATTTGAATTTATATTTGTGCAATGATATATGGTTTGAGTATCACTGTTTACATATCACTTATGCACTTTATTACAATCACATGGTACACTAAAATATTTTATAATTTAAAGAGCAGCGCAGACACATGTTTTATATAATTCATCTAAAGGTACCCCCTTTTTGTCTAGCAGCAGCTCTAGACACATTAGAGCACTTTATATTGATTTAAATAATTTATACAATTTTGAGACACTATTTATTTTATTTATTTATTTATATAATGTATTTTCACCATAAGCAGAGGTACCCATACCATACATGCGTAGAAGGTATTACCCTGCGTAATTTAGAATAGTCTGCAAATACGGAGATTAAGCTGTTTATCCCATCCTCTAGGTCGTTTATGAATAAATTAAGGACAGATCATTGGGAGATCCCACTTTCCACACCAGACCATTCTGAGTACTCCCCATTTATCACCACCCTTTGGACTCGCCCCTGCAGCCAGCTTTTAATCCAGGTACCCACTCTATGGTCCATACCTACGTACCTTAGTTTGTACAGTAAGCGTTTGTGGGGAACTGTATCAAATGTCTTTGCCAAATCCAGATACACCACATCCACAGGCCTTCCTTTATCTAGATGGCAGCTTACTTCTTCATAGAAGGTTAATAGATTGGTCTGGCAAGAGTGATTTTTCATGAATCCAAGTTGATACCATTTTTATTACTAAAGTCTTATATATAGTCCCTTATCATCCCCTCCAATATCTTACAGAATTTTGATGTTAGGCTAACCAGACTGTAGTTCCCGGGATATAAGGGATTAGTAAAATCAGATCTTTATTCTACACCCACCCCTACTATCACCTTTTTAGGACCACTTATTACGGGATCATACCCATGTTTGAGTTGTACACAATGTAACTCTTGGATAAAAGGATAGTTTTGCACATTCACATAGGGAATATAGTATTACTATAAAAATCACTATACATATCAGTTTACATATATTGTTTATGTCATCAAGTGCCCTTGTGGCTTGCTTTATATTGGGGAGATGACTCAGAAAGCTAAAGATAGCATTATTCGACATAATTATTTTATCAGGGATAAGTTAGATATGCAAGGTCCATAAAGACATGGATGAGCAAGTTTGGGGTGGAGGAACTTGACTGGCCTGCACAACGTTCTGACTTCAACCCGATACTACACCTTTGGGATGAATTTGAGAGCAGACTGCGAGCAAGGCCTTCTTGTCCAACATCAATGTCTGACCTTACAAATACGCTTCTGGAAGAATGGTCAAATATTCCAATAGACACACTCCTAAATCTTGTGGACAGCCTTCCCAGAAGAGTTGAAGCTGTTATAGCTGCAAAGGGTGGGCAAACTCAATACTGAACCCTACATACTAAGACTAAGATGCCATTAAAGTTCATGTGCATGTAAAGGCAGGTGCCCCAATACTTTTGACAATATAGTATATATATATATATATATATATATATATATACAGGTCCTTTTAAAAAAAATAGCATATTGTGATAAAGTTCATTATTTTCTGTAATGTACTGATAAACATTAGACTTTCATATATTTTAGATTCATTACACACAACTGAAGTAGTGCAAGCCTTTTATTGTTTTAATATTGATGATTTTGGCATACAGCTCATGAAAACCCCAAATTCCTATCTCAAAAAATTAGCATATCATGAAAAGGTTCTCTAAACGAGCTATTAACCTAATCATCTGAATCAACTAATTAACTCTAAACACCTGCAAAAGATTCCTGAGGCTTTTAAAAACTCCCAGCCTGGTTCATTACTCAAAACCGCAATCATGGGTAAGACTGCCGACCTGACTTCTGTTCAGAAGGCCTTCGTTGACACCCTCAAGCAAGAGGGTAAGACACAGAAAGAAACTTCTGAACGAATAGGCTGTTCCCAGAGTGCTGTATCAAGGCACCTCAGTGGGAAGTCTGTGGGAAGGAAAAAGTGTGGCAGAAAACGCTGCACAACGAGAAGAGGTGACCGGACCCTGAGGAAGATTGTTGAGAAGGACCAATTCCAGACCTTGGGGGACCTGCGGAAGCAGTGGACTGAGTCTGGAGTAGAAACATCTAGAGCCACCGTGTACAGGCGTGTGCAGGAAATGGGCTACAGGTGCCGCATTCCCCAGGTCAAGCCACTTTTGAACCAGAAACAGCGGCAGAATCGCCTGACCTGGGCTACAGAGAAGCAGCACTGGACTGTTGCTCAGTGGTCCAAAGTACTTTTTTCGGATGAAAGCAAATTTTGCATGTCATTCGGAAATCAAGGTGCCAGAGTCTGGAGGAAGACTGGGGAGAGGGAAACGCCAAAATGCCTGAAGTCCAGTGTCAAGTACCCACAGTCAGTGATGGTCTGGGGTGCCATGTCAGCTGCTGGTGTTGGTCCAGTGTGTTTTATCAAGGGCAGGGTCAATGCAGCTAGCTATCAGGAGATTTTGGAGCACTTCATGCTTCTATCTGCTGAAAATCTTTATGGAGATGAAGATTTCATTTTTCAGCATGACCTGGCACCTGCTCACAGTGCCAAAACCACTGGTAAATGGTTTACTGACCATGGTATTACTGTGCTCAATTGGCCTGCCAACTCTCCTGACCTGAACCCCATAGAGCATCTGTGGGATGTTGTGAAGAAAAAGTTGAGAGACGCAAGACCCAACAATCTGGATGAGCTCCAGGCCGCTATCGAAGCATCCTGGGCCTCCATAACACCTCAGCAGTGCCACAGGCTGATTGCCTCCATGCCACGCCGCATTGAAGCAGTAATTTCTGCAAAAGGATTCCTGACCAAGTATTGAGTGCATAACTGAACATAATTTTTTGAAGGTTGACTTTTTTTGTATTAAAAACACTTTTCTTTTATTGGTCGGATGAAATATGCTAATTTTTTGAGATAGGAATTTTGGGTTTTCATGAGCTGTATGCCAAAATCATCAATATTAAAACAATAAAAGGCTTGCACTACTTCAGTTGTGTGTAATTGAATCTTAAATATATGAAAGTCTAATGTTTATCAGTACATTACAGAAAATAATGAACTTGATAACAATATGCAAATTTTTTGAAAAGGACCTGTATATACATTATATGTATATTATAAGTACAGAAAAACCTGTACTTGGATGGTATAAAACGAAATAACAGGGGAAATATAGAACTAAATAAATAATAACAGCGCTTGCTACATAAATGGATACATGAATAAATAAAAAGTGACCAAAGTGCTAAAAATAAAGTGCCAAATATAAACAATCAATATAGGAATGAAAGTGCAAAAGTATATGATAAGCGCCCATTCAGACTGGCGCGACACGACTTGCTGGGTGGACCTGTGCACCGCGACCTCGGTGCGACTTGCAGGGACTTCATATAATTGAAGTCAATGCAAGTCGCCTCCAGGTCGCCCCAAAGTAGTACAGGACCCTTTTTCTAAGTCGGAGCGACTTGTGTCGCTCCTATTAGAACGGGTCCTGTACTATTCAATGGCGAGCGACCGACCGTGACTTGTCAGCCGACCAAGTCGCCTGACAAGTCGCGCTAGTGTGAATGGACCCTTAATGTGTGTTGGTGTTCATTTAGTTTCTTTTGTAGTGAATAAAGTGCTCATTAGTGCCAAGGTGCCACACTCCCCTCTTGTACCCCTACTCACTGAAAATAAAGACCCTCTGTTGGGTCGAATTTAGCTAGTTTGAGGTGAGTACAGAGTCCTGGGTATCTGATATAAGTATCATCCAGACAACCTGCTCTCTTCAGATGATGAATACTGCTACCTTAGTGGGCTCAGCCCAATTTAAAAAAAGAGATCATAGTGTAGTACTGTATGAATAATTTATTAATAAAACGCAAGCAAATATACTCACAAATGAGTAGATAAATAAGGCAGTAGATTAAATGGCAGAACACTTCCTGGAATGCTGTCTCATGTGCATTCCACCGAGAAACAGGAAGTGACGTACATGGTTGGGGTACGCCGGAAATTACGTCAACGCGTTTCGTTAAGCCTCTCGAGAGTCATCAAATGACGTTTATTATTTATTTAGTTTTATATTTATATAAATATATGTTGAAGCTTTGGACTTCTGTTGATGGCATCAGTTTGACATCGGTGTGAGATTATTTAAAATTCCTTGACAGATGCATTTGACTTGCAGCTGACCTCCTGCTTGATGTAAACTAAAGCCTGATGACACTGGCCCTTACACAAGGTACAGCGGCCTAGGGCCCCAATGGTCTCACAGTGCACTGCATAGTACTTCAGCCAACAACACTTATACTTCATGGGCAGTGTTGACTGGAGTGCTGTGCAGATGGCGTGTTGTACTGCTATAGATCTCAGGGAATCCTTCTAAAGCATTGGACCAGGGCTCTTTGGCACCCCCAGTGTCAAGTAGAAGGAGCAAGCAAGGAGGGACCAAAGTACAGAACAAGTTGACTCATGTGACATTTGCGTTCCTTTCCTTACTCTACTAATAAAAAGAAAAAAGATATTTCAGTTTATGTTACTATTGAAGACATCTCTTCACTTCTCGTCTAATGAAACTGTTGTTGCTACAAAACTAAACATAAGCTTTAAAATAACAGAACTTCTTTTTGCTGATTTTAATTTCTGACTGTGGTGGATATTCCCTTGCAGAATGAGTTTGGGTTTAAAGTATCTGCAGACGATTGATGATGCATTCATTTCTCCAGATTTTAGTATACAAAACCTAATAGTCTACTGCTGTTACTAAACAAATATTATTTTTCTACACACCTATTTTTCAACTTTTAGAACACATTAACGGGAGGCATTTATCCACAGTGAAAAATATTTTTATGCCTCTGGTGCTTGCAGTTCTTGTATTTGAAACCATTATCTGATAATGCATAATTATAATTAAAAGAAAAAAAATGGTAAATTCTCTTTAAGCTTAATGTTGGTGACTGACAAATGCTGTGGGGTTTTTCAGAGTTTATACCATTATAAAATAATTTATTTTGTTAACCTTTAAATCAACATATATATTCAGATTTTAGAATCTCTCTTGGCTGGAATGCTAAGCATTGCTTCCATGGCAATTTATGGACACATGCTTCTGCAAAAAGGAAAAACAAATGGGTAATTCCAATTTAGATGGAAGGCCGGTAAGCATTTATGGCCTTAGCTAAATCAGAACACCTATCAATAGACAGTACTGTTATGCCCTACTGAGCCTTATCAGCAAAGAAATGTTATTTACGATGAGCATGTGGTATGACACAAAGAAGCACGTCCTGAAAATATATATAAAAAATTTTGCAAATAAGTTATGATAATAGTTTCATCTAGATGCTGATGGTTTGTGCTCTGGTCAAAAATGGTCTGAAATGTAAAAATGTAAGCCTATTTAGTTTGTTTTCCATTTAAAAAAAAAGTAAATCCAGAGCTAGAAAATTGCAATTTATTATACTTTTTTACAAATTGAATTCTATTGGTCATTAAATGATTCATTAGCAGAGTAGGTTTATGAAGTTTTTTTTTTTTCTCTCTAAACTGACCAAAACCAAAAACAAGGAGAGATTGCAACACAATACAAAACATTCTGGTGCTCTTGTTTGACATCTTGATGGCATGGTAGTTTTTTCTGCATTCCATATTTGTTTTGCATTGCTATTGAACAGTATGTACTGCCAGATCTGAGTGAAAATAGAATTTCCTAAGTGTCTGAACTTTCCTACTAGCCTCGGGTTTTAATCTTTCCTGAGATCAGAACATTTTACCTTTTAAATGTAATAAATTATCACATAGCTTTTTTCCTGAAATTGTTTTTGTGATTGCCGTTATTATTGTTTTTCCAAATTTATAGTGCAAATCAGTATATAGAAATGCCAACACTCCTGTATTTGTCATCTTATACAGTGCTTGTTACAGAGTTAAGGCCAAGGAAGTTTCCTCTACTAACTAAAATGTAAATGAGCATAAGACTCGAGAGATGTAAGCAAAGCATCTGATGTTCAGAAGGATTAATGTCTTCCAAGACTGGTTGCGCTTCAAACCAGCTGCTCTTACATTATAACATCAAAGGAGAAATCTGAATTCTGTGGATATTCCCTGTCATTCACGTGCTTTGCTCCTCAGTTTTTTTTTTACCATGGACAAGGAAAGGCAGACCATATTGAATCTTAGGAAATAACCTAAAGTTGCAACTTTGATATAAAAGTACTGTTGCTTTCCATGACATTCTTGTCAGCTTCCAGTAATGAACAGGGAACTATCTTAGTTTTCTACATGTAGCAAACTCCTTTTAGCACTTCAAATTAAGTGTGAATTACAGAAAGAGCAGCAGGTAGATTTTTTTTTTTTTTACAAACAGCAAGCTACGTTCTTGAAATAACTTACAACGTATAAGTCTTCAAAGATTTGTGGTTATGAGTTGACAGCTGTTTCATGTGTATATATTCTGTCAAAAGAATATTTTATCATTTTTATTGAGACTAAGTTTCACATCTAAATATTTTCCTTGGAGTGAAATTTTACTATTTTAGAGTATATTTTAAAGAAAAAAGGACAACTATTTTAGGGTATTCTCTTTATTTTTCAAATGTTTATTTCATTAACCAATGTTTTATAATGTTTTAACACATTTATTTAACAAATAAACAATTAGCAGACCTAACATGCATTTGTGATTTTTAGTTTACAAATCATCATGGGTTTTATTAGGAATAAATAACAGAAATGCCTGGACACTTGGAAGCATCTTGTGAGTCAGTCAGTCTGTCAAACTTAACTTCTTTATAAAGTTACATAGTTACAGGGATAATAAGGCTGAAAAAAGACACAAGTCTATCTCATTAAACCAATAGAAAAAAATTATAAATAAATAGAAAACCTCCATGTACAGAGCCCTATTCCCACAGAGAAGGCAAAAAAAAAAAAAAAAAAAACCTATAAAGCATGGCCCACTTTGTTCCACCAGTGGAAACAAATACATTCCCCATCCCCAAGGCAGTCCAATACTCCCTGAATCAAAAATCTCTGATGTTATTAATTATCTATAAATGTTGCTATCCATACCAATTATACTTCAGAGTTTTTAGCTCTTTCTTAAAACAATCAAATGCATTGACCTTTTATCCAGAGCTTTTGGACATACTATTTCCTCACTTTTTCAGTATATCTGTTACAACCCCTTCATCATATAATTAATTATTAATCAAGACACTTTTACTATAACAATATCTTTAGGCACTAGATAAGGTTGCCCCTTCTCTCCCATCCTATTTACCCTAACACTAGACCCCCTTCTAACTATTAGAGCCTACCAACCTTTAAGGGTATATCCATTGTTAATAGTTTAAAAAAAATGCTTTTGTGGATGACCTATTCTTATACATATCCTGTCCAGAACAAGCAATCCCCAGCATATTGCCATTGATTGATAAATTTGGTTAAATCTCAGGTTGCTCAAATAACCTACATAAATCCAAAGCACTTAGTGGCTCAATGCACTGCTCCTCCAAGGA
Source organism: Pelophylax lessonae (assembly GCF_965119305.1). Lineage (NCBI taxonomy): Eukaryota > Metazoa > Chordata > Amphibia > Anura > Ranidae > Pelophylax > Pelophylax lessonae. The sequence goes on along the minus strand of NC_138768.1, from coordinate 602,905,522 downwards.
GTATAAGTGCCGGTTCACACTAACGCGGCACGACTTCGGGGGCGACCTGTGAAGTCGCGTGCACCGCGACTTCCGCGCGACTTGCAAGGACTTCATATAATGAATGTCTATGCAAGTCGCTCCGATGTCGCCCCGAAGTAGTACAGGAACCTTTTTCTAAGTCGGAGCGACTTGAGTCGCTCCTATTAGAACGGTTCCCGTAGCACTGCATGGGCCGTGACTTGTCAGGCTGACCAGTCGCCTGACAAGTCGCGGTAGTGTGAATGGGGTCTTACTGTCTTATGTGTTGTAAATAAAAAATATTTGGGTTTCTCGATATCCAGGTCCTCCTTGTTCTTTTTTAAGCATGCTGACCTCAAAAGTATACACTGGAGGTTCCAAGAATTAATTTGGAGCAGGAAAAGAGCAACAATAATATCATATTTTACAGCAGCACCCCATCAATGGTGGAATCAATATGCCTGATTCATTTATATAATTTAGTTTTTTTGACTAGATGTATAAAATATTGGATTCTTGGCCTCTATATGCTGATTCATGCATTGTTTAAAATATGTTGCCTCATTTTAACCCATTACATTCTCTGCATCTCACAAATATAATTTACATCCAAGGGGGCTTTTGAATCCTCACTTGTATACTAATTACTTGCTTACTTGGCATAAAATCCTTACACAATGTCTTTTGAACAGCCTTGTGGCACTTTTCCTCCCACTTTCTCACTCTGGCATAGTTCTGATCTTCCAGAATCCACAGGTCGACTTATTCCTAAAATGTGACACAGTGAAGATAATTGCAATATTAGAACTTTAAAGTGATAATAAATGCATTTTTTTTTGTTGTTGTTGTTTAAAGTAAAACTAATGTTATACTTACCTGCTCTGTGCAATGATATTACACAGAGAGGCCCCTTACCTCTACTGACAGGCCTCCACCATCACTGTCTGCTCAAAGCTCCTCCAATTGCCTCTTTAGCAAGCCGGGTGCTATGGAGGCACCTGTTTGCGCTAGTTTCTGAGCCAGGCTGTGTGCATCCATAGACATAAACAGCACTGCAGCACAGGAAAGCAATACCCCTGACCCCTCCTCACAGGAGTTTGACTGACAGCAGTGGGGGCCTATGGCTTCTGCTGCCCTCAGTGTCTCCTGTGAGACAAAAAATGAGGGGAGCAGTGCTGCATCTGAGACAGTGCTGGATGGGTGGCAGAAGCCAGGTTTATGTCTAGGGATGGGGGTGGATAGAACACTTAAAGGGACATTTTTTACTTTAGGGAATGCATTAAGGTAAAAAATGTTTTAACTTTAGAACCACTTTAATTATTACTGCCACCAAAGTCACCTTTCTTGACTTTCCTTGAAATGGAATTGGGGGGCCTTAACACTGACCTGAGGGACATGTACCAAAGAAAAAAAAAATATTTGAAAAATGACTGTTTAAAGTGGGAGAAGCCATTTAGTAATGGCTCAAAGGTCAACATAAAACGTATGGAATTTATTTAAATAACACGCTTTGGAGATGCCTTAAAGCTGTACTTGGAATTATACATTATTATGACTCTAGTGGACAGCATCAGCAACACCTTGTTCTTGCATCAAAGCAATTGCATTTCCAAGCATTTACTTTACTTTTACATAATTGTTTGGCTTACATACAGCAGCAACCCAATATGATTTCCACTCTAGAAGAAATTTGTAGTAGGTAGTATTTGCCAAGCCATCTGACTTTTTTTGTAATAATAATAATTTAGCATTGAAAGCAGCAGAAGCAATACAGCAAAAACTATCATAAGGTATATACTTTAACAAAATTAGGCCATCAACATTATACACATTTCCAAACAGGGGCAAAGAAGTAAGATTGCTTGTTGTAATATTATTTTTCAGTAATTAATTGTATTGTGTATAAACCACAAACCTGCATTGTAAAACTCAGGCTGTTGTTAAAAAAATCACAAAGCCATGTTTTAACCTTAAGCTTCAGCTCTGGAAGGGCACCCCCCTTCATGACCAGGCCATTTCTTGCGGTACAGCACTGCGTTATTTTAACTGACAATTGCACGATCATGCAACGCTGTACCTAAATAAAATTGATGTCCTTTTTCCCACCAATAAAGCTTTCTTTTGGTGGTATTTGATCACCTCTGATGTTTTTATTTTTTGTGCTATAAACAAAAAAAGACAATTTTGAAAAAAAAAAAAATAATAATAATAATTTTTACTTTCTGCTATAAAACATATCCAATAAAAAATTGTAAAAAATCTAATTTCTTCATTAATTTAGGCCAATATGTATTCTGCTACATATTTTTAGTAAAAAAAATCCCAATAAGCATATATTGATTGGTTTGCACAAAAGTCATAGAAACTACATACGATGGGATATACTTATGGAATTTTTATCATTTTTTTATTAGAAATGGTGGCGATCAGTGACTTATAGCGGGACTGCGATATTTGACACTTTTTTGGAACCAGTGACAGTGATACAGTGATCAGTGCTAAAATAAAGGCACTGTCACTGAACTAACGACACTAGCTGGGAAGGGGGTTTACATTATGGGCAATCAAAGGGTTAAATGTGTTCCTAGGGAGTGCTTTCTAACTGTGTGGGGGTGTTTGTAGTGTGGGAAGGCAGAGATCCATGTTTTCTTACATAGGCAGATCGCAATTCTGCCTGTGCCTCAAATGATCAGTAGGGTCTGGCGGACATTGCGTCTGCCAGACCCACTGATTGGCTCCTGCTGTGTCTAATAACAGTGGGTCGCTGACAGCGTGCATGCGTGCCCCAGACCTGGAAGTGCAGAATGACGTACCTGTATGTGAATCCCGTCCCACAGTAAATGTTTAAGGTTAAGAAACAAAAGCAAACATTTTTACAAGTAGCTGGAGAACATGCAAACAATCTGATTTGGCCCAGTGCAGCAATGTAAGAAGAGCTGAGTCAATTATTTCCAACAAAAAACAATTAGAGTATGATATTCCAAACTCAGGAGCCCTAAATCTAGTAAAAACTTGCTACCCAGTATACATATTTACTTAGTCATGATATTAGAGGAAGAGATGAGGAATATTTTATTTAGATTCAAAAAACTGTTTTGCCAGAAATATTGTACGAACACACAGCACACCATGTAAATGTTTTTACTAGGCCACAATGCAGGATGGGGAGACTGGGCAGGTTTGATCTGGCTTGTTGCTTTTTCAGAGCAACAAGCCAGAAACACTGCATTGATTAGCGGGACAGTATGTAATCCTTATTTGCTAGAAATTCTATCTCAGAGGAATATATGGCAGAGCTGATATAGGATGAAGCAATCGCAATGTGTTTTTTTTTTCTTAAACCGTAGACTGTAAACAATTGTAAAAAATCTGACGCTGATTTCTTGAGGCCTTTTTGCGATTTCACCATCCCAGAGGGAGATAGCACACATGTTACATGTAAAAAAAAAAAAAGTAGGGCTATTTAAGTTTGAAGACTAAAAAATGTGACTGTTTTAAAGAACATATTTTAAGTCTTTATCAAATAGGCCACGTCTTTTGAGAGAAGGAAAAGAAACCAAACCTTGGAATCTAAAATTGATGTCTTCTTTGGAAGACTAAAGATTGAAAAAATGTGACACTTTTGAAGTGCAGTTACTGAGTATGCAAAGACAAGCTGCAATTTATGAGCAATTGAACAGGCATTTACCATCTATGAAAAAAAAAATGATTGTCCTTTTGGACACTGATGATGGAAATAGCATGCAGGTATTCACCACAGAAAAAGCCTGTTTGAACAGGCAGAAATTTCTGAGATACTTAGCAGGCATTTAGCAGACTAAAAAAAAACTATGTCTTTTCAGGACACTGATGATTGAAATAGCCTACATGTTTGCACCACGCCTAAAAAAACCTTTTTAAACAGGTCACAATTTCTGAGAGCCCTAGCCGGCATTAAAAGTTAATATATATATATATATATATATATATATATATATATATATATATATATATATATAATACAGTAGGGAAAAAAGACACCCCCAAAATCAAAGTGAAAAAATTATGAATTTTTATTGCAGCAAATCAAAATGGTACTCAGTAGTTTGTATGGCCCCCACATGCTTGTATGCATGCCTGACAACGTCGAAGCATGCTCCTAATGACACGACAGATGATGTCCTGGGGTAATTCCTCCCAGATCTGGACCAGGGCATCACTGAGCTCCTGAACAGACTGAGGTGCAACCTGGCGGCATCAGATAGACTAAAACATAATGTCCCAGAGGTGTTCTATTGGATTTAGGTCAGGTGAGTATGGGGGCCATTCAATGTTATCAATTCCTTTATCCTCCAGGAACTGGCTGCATACTCTCGCCACATGAGGTCAGGCATTGTCATGCACCAGGAGAAACCCAGGACCCGCTGCACCAGTGTAGGGTCTGGGAATGGGTTCAAATATTTCATCCCGATATCTAATGGCAGTCAGGGTGCCATTGTCTAGCGGTAGAGTTCTGTGCGTCCCTCCATGGATTTGCCTCCCCAGACCATCATTGACCCACCATCAAACTGATCATGCTGAATGATGATACAGGCACCATAACATTCTCCGCGGCTTCTCCAGACCCTTTCACTTCTTTCACATGTGCTCAGGGTGAACCTGCTCTTATCTGTGAAAAGCACAGGGCACCAGTGGCGGACCTGCCAATTCCGGTGTTCAATGGCAAATGCCGTTTAAACTCCATGGTGCCGGGCAGTGAGCACAGGGCCCACTAGAAGCCATCAGGCCCTCAGGTAACCCACATGATGTCTGTTTCTGATTGTTTGAACAGAGACATTCACACCAGTGGCCTGCTGGGGTAATTTTGTAGGTAGCTCTGGCAGTACTCATCATGTTCCTCCTTGCGCAAAGGAACATATACCAGTCCTGCTGAAGGATTAAAGACCTTCTATGGCTCTGTACAGCTCTCCTAGAGTAACTGCCGGTCTCCTAGAATCTCCTTCATGTTTTTGAGACTGTGCTGGGAGATACAGCAAACCTTCTGGCAATAGCACATAATGATGTGCCATCCTGGAGGAGTTGGACTGCCTGTGCAACCTCTTTAGGGTCCAGGTATTGAATCATGCTACCAGTAGTGACACTGATCCTAGCCAAATGCAAAACAGAGTGAAAAACAGTCAACAAAAAAGAGTAGGGAAAAAAAAATTCACTGGCCTCCAAACCCTTCCTGCTTTGGAGGTTATCTCATTGTTGCTCATCTAGTGCACCTGTTGCTAATTTCATTAACGCCAAAGCAGCTGAAACTGATTAAAAACCCCCTCTGCTACTAAACTGACCATATCAAAATCACTGGAGTTTACTTGACGTAATGCTATACTCTGATTAAAAAGTGTTTATTTTAGTGGTATATATATATATATATATATATATATATATTTTATATATATATATATATATATATATATATATATATATATATATATATACATTTTTAAGATAACTTATCCATAGAACTGATAAATGGTGGCTGTGTGTTTACAAGGAGACCAGACATAGCATTGGGCAGCATGTGAGCTATTATTTTGTGGCCCGCAGTCAGTGGCGGCTGGTGCTCCAAATTTTTTGGAGGGCGCAAACAGAAAAATGTAATAGGCATTGCTTCGCGGCAAAAGAGGTGGTAAAAAATTGCGTGACTTTGAAGTCACACAAGTGTGAAAGGGGCCTTCAGTAATCAAGGTACAAAAATATGTAGCAGAAACAAAATTGGCCTAGAAAGTGAAAAATATTGTTTTTTTTTTTAAAATTGTCGCTCTTTTTTTGTTTATAGCGCAAAAATTAAAAATCACACAGGTGATCAAATACCACCAAAAGAAAGCTCTATTTGTGGGGGAAAAGGACGTAAATTTCATTTGGGTACAGCGTCGCATGACCACTCAATTGTCCGTTAAAGTAACGCAGTGCCGAATCGCAAAATTGGGCCTGGTCAGGAAGGGGGCAAATTCTTCCGGGGCTAAAGTGGTTAAAGTGTATTTAAACACTAACAATACATTGCTCTTATTTGCTCCTCTAAAAATACAATTAAAAGCATTTTATTTTGTTGGGAAAAAAAAAAAAAAAACTGTTCATGCAGCCAGGAATCTTAATGAGCTTTCTGGACAGTTAGCATTGTTCCCTGTTATCCCCATGAACTACAAAACACCTCACCCTGTTATGAAGAAGAGAAGGAGGCCTTACCTCAACTCACAGATTTTAATCAAACAATTTTCTTTTGTAAATGAGGTCCTATTAATTGGATGCATTTAAAATGTATGTGATTTTACCTTTTACGTTCTCTTTAAATGCCTCCAACAGATTCACACTGCAATTGCTTTTTCTTAAGGAAAAAAAAAAACAGAGCTAACTACCATTAAAGAAAAGCAAAGAAACACCCCAAAATACCAAAAAAAGCAGGGAAAAGCAGAAGCGCAGAAGCAGAACCTGCCACTGATACACACAAAAAAGCAGTCCTAAAAAGCACTGTTGGGTCTAAAGCCCCGTACACACGATCAGATTATCGAAACGATCTGTCGTCCATTTTTTGTGGCATGCTAGTCTGATGTGGAAAGCGAAGAGGTTATTTTCATATGAATTTTCCCGTACGACAGAATTCTACTTCAGAAGTGATGTCATGTGTTGGATTGTTTTGTATGTGTTCTTTCTCTCTGAGCATGCCTAGTCTTGCTCTTAAGATTTTGTTCTGTCGAAAATCTGTACTAATGAGATGAAAATCGGACGTTGTATTACAGACGACAAACATTTTGTAGCCTGCGCATCAGGATTTTGTCAGCCGAAAAGTCGGAGTAGGCTGTCGAAAGCACCATACTAACAATCCGAAAATCGGCAGATCGGTCGTCGGACGAATTTTCCCTACAGATTTTCTTATCGTGTGTACGGGCCTTTAGGAAATCACAGTGAATGTAGGTAAGCTTACACTCTACCCCCCCCCCCCCCTCCCCCTCCCCAACCCCCAGCAATTCACTGCAAAGTTTCAGCAGCAAATATTCAGCACTGAATGCAGTACTGTATACAGCGCTGAATACTGTATAAAGCACAAAGCAGTAGTAGCATACTATATTAACTTAAGCCCCGTACACACGTACCGATCGTCGGCCGAACGATTTTGTCCATGGCTGTCCTGTCCGCTGAAAAGTGCAAAAAACTGCACACGAATTTTGTCGGCCAACAACAGCCGACTGCAGAAGTGATGTCATGTGATGGTTAACTTTCCGTGTTTTTTTTCTTCTCTGAGCATGCCCAGTCTTGCTAATCTGCTGATTGTCGGCCGAATTCTGTACTGACTGACGCACAATCGGCCATTCTGTTGTCGGCCTACAAAAATTTTAATACCTGCATGACAGATTCTGTTAGGCCGAAAATGCGCTGTCGGCTGTCGTAAGAATCATACTAACAAGCCTACAATTGGCCGATCGGTCAGCGGCCGAATATTTGCGGCCGACAATCGGTACATGTGTACGGGGCTTAACTCTCTCTCCTTAAAAGCAATATGAGCTGTCTCTCACTCTCATTAAACTATCAAAACACTGACAAAAGGCTTCTGAGAAAATAGTGTGTAGGCTGCAACTTCCTTGGTGAAAATCCTGCACCTGAACAATCAGGTGCAGGACTTTGGTCAATAATGACTTTGGCAATGCATTATGGGACTTTAAGCAAGGCAATTGCTGCCAAACGTCCCCAAAATATTGGGATTCAGCTAAATATCCAGCCAGTGAATGTTCGGTACTGTACTTATGTTTGGACCAAACACTCATCCTTACCTGGGACCAGAAACTACTGATCATGCAGTAAAGAGAGTTACCAGAGAATACAGTGTAGTTCTGTTGGGGGAGGTTGTCATTTGGATAGTGTGGGAGCTGTAAAGATGTGGATGAGGAAGTGGTTTGCTAAAGAAGCTATTAGAGAGACTGTGAGTCGTAACAGGAGTATAGAAACTAGGAAAAGAGGTATTACATAGAGTTCCAAAGCCATCAAAGTCCTGCCCTGATATTGTTTCTGCATGTGGTCACCACTAGTCCAGCTCTTTATGTTCCTTCTACTGGCCAGCCAATGCCACACAGGCAGTGACGTTGAATGCCTGAAAAAGGACCCACCCAGGAAGCAAACAGAGAGGAGAAGGACCCACTGCTGGATGATCAGATGACAGCAAAACTGGTCATTTACATTTTTTCTTTTTTTTAATCAACAAAGAGGTTCATCCTGGAGATAGGCGGTGAGCACCTCTTCTTGGCATGATGACTAGTGGTTTACCATTCTCCTTACCAGTCTGGTCAATTGGTCTTTTGTCATGTCATCCCAGAATGCTTTAAAAACTGCAGACCAAATCCTCCTACACTACAGACCAGAAAAAACGATCTGGGGCTTAGCCTGTCACATGGCCAGAGTTTTATTTAAATAATTGGACTTTTAGATTTTAAAATAAAAAATTGAAATCAAGTACAAGGGTGAGGGGAAGTAGAAAACCTGCTAGCTTTTCCTTGGGGAAGTAGAAAACCTGCTAGCTTTTCCTTTAAATGTAGAGAATTATTTAGATAGTTGAAAATTACCCCAATCATTACCCCTTCAGCCTGGAAGCAAAATGGTTAAACTGGAAAAGCTCTTTTTTCTTACAAATTGCTAGTTTAATAAAGAGAATTAAACACATGGCATTGGCTGTGATATGCTAATGTAAAATTGATTTTGATGTGCTGCTTGACACCTTGCCACTTTTTTAAAACACACTAGATTGTAATATGATGTTGATATGATGTACAACAGAAATATTTTTTTCTACATTTCTTTATTTTGTTTAATAAAGCTGATTTAAAAAAATTATACTAATCAAAGAAACAAACTTGTCAAAATTGATAGTTGAGCAATTTTACTTCATGTAAACACATGCCAGAGGTGTTTTAGTTTAATTAGCAATGGGAATTTGCTGTGTATACAGTAAAGAATGAATACCTTTTTTAAATTCCCTATGCTTATACTTTCTGACTTCATTTGTCTTGTCTATCCATAGTGTCACCTAAGGAGGCACAAAGGCCAGAACTCTTGCGTAATCAAGTCTCTTATGATTATAACAACCAGTTTAGATGAAATTAGTCATCTTGTCCACTTATTCCACCTTTCACCTTGCCAAGTTACATCTATACACTACACTGAGTTATGCAATCGTAAAATAATCTGTAAAACATTAAACACTGTCAAATGTTATGTATTGCTCAATAAGAAATATTGCATAGAATTGAACAGTATTTTAAATTTAGCTTAAAGTGATTGTAAATATTTATTTATTTTTTTCTTAAAATAATAAAGATGTTATACTTACATCCTCTGTGCAATAGTTTTGCACACAGCGACCTTGAGCTTCCTCTTCTGGGGTCTCCTCTGGCGCCCTCCACTCCTCCTCTCTTCTGGGTGCCCCCTGGGTTGTGTGCATCTATTGACACATACAGCGTGGCTCGACCCTGCGGTCCCCCTCCACCTCCCTCCATCCTCACAGGATTTGATGGACAGCAGAAATCGCTTCCACTGCTGCCTCTGAGTCCTCTGAGGGGAGAGAAAAAGAGCAGCGATGCTTCTCTCGGGCACGGTCCTGGATCGAGATCGGGCTCAGGTAAGTATTTGAGGAGCTGTAGGGGAGTTGATCATGCAAGGTTATTTACTTTAATGCAGAGAATGCATTAGGAGAAAACATTTAGTCTTTACAACCCCTTTAACGGCCATTGAAACCCTAATGATAAAAAATGAAATGTATTTCAGCTTACCAGTCTTAAGATATGGTGGCTACATTTGTTTTGTTTTTTTCAGTCTTAGAATTTTTTCCACAAGTAGGGAAAATGTATGTTAATCATGGCAGAAATACAGTGTCCTTGTCCCCTTTTGTGTATTGTACTAAATTTCAACAAAAACTTAGCTTCCATCCAAACTTTAAACTACAAGTCCTCCCATCTCCATGTAATGAAGTTGAGGAGAGTAAGATGTGTATATAACGCCCGAAATCAAAAATGTTTATATATTTCAGCTTACTAATCCTAATATATGACAGCTGCAGTAGTTTTCTTTTTGAAGGCTTTTTTCCCCCATTATTTTCACCTGGTCATCCCACAAGTAAGTCTGTTATTTTACAACTTCCTATAATAGATTAGGCTTTCCAGCAAAAATGGCCATTGGAGGGTTGAGTCAAACTACTTAACACTGGCAGGAGTGCCTGCAATGCATAGCTTTTATTCATTAATGTAAAACCTTTATCCCAAAATAAAAAGAAAAAAAAAAAACATTGCTGAAACTACCTAATGAATCTCCCATCCAAGATCCTCACATTTTTTATGTGATTGTACAAGAGATCCAGAATTAACTTCACACAAACCTAATGTCTGTTTTTCTCCACTGACAGTATGGGAAACAAATATGTGATAAGCCATGGTTTAAAAGTTTGCAGGCTTACTAAAACAAAAGGTGTTAGAAATGGTACATAAAAAAAACGTAGTCATTGCAACAATGCCTGTGAGCCTCATTTCATGATGGACTCCTATTAAACACCTTGCCGACGGCCCCACATACATTTACTGTGGGACGGCAGCTCCTGTGCTCAGAATCCCGTAGAGGTACAGGTTTCTGCACCTCTGGGTCTAGTACACGCATGCACGCCTCCAGAAAGTGTCACTTAGTGTCCGATTTGTGCGCAGAATCCCGTAGTGGTACAGGTTTCTGCACCTCTGGGTCTAGGGCGCGCATGCACGCCTCCAGAAAGTGTCACTTAGTGTCCGATTTGTGAGCAGAATCCCGTAGAGGTACAGGATTCTGCACCTCTGGGTCTAGGGCGCGCATGAACGCCTCCAGAAAGTGTCACTTAGTGTCTGATTTGTGCGCAGAATCCCGTAGAGGTACAGGATTCTGCACTTCTGGGTCTAGGACGCGCATGCATGGCTCCAGAAACCCATTGTCCAATCACAGTGGGAGCCAATCAGCGGGTCTGGTGGACCCGATGTCCACCAACACCCAGCGATCATTCCTAAGAAAGGCAGAACGGTGGTTTGCCTTTGTAAACAAGGCAGATCACCGTTCTGTGACTTCCCACAGTTAAAGCACATCCTCCACAGTAAGCAAGCACTCCCTAGGGACACATTTAATCCTTTGACCACCCCTAATGTTAACCCCTTCCCTGCCAGTGTCATTAGTACAGAGACAGCGCATATTTATTTAGCACTAATCACTGTGTCACTAGTCCCCAAAAAAGTTTCAAAAGTGTCACTTAGTGTCCAATTTGTCCGCCACAAAGTCGCAGTCCCGCTATGCTATAAGCCGCTGATTGCTGCCATTAGTAGTAAAAAAAAAAAGAAATAAAAATTCAATAAAAATATCCCATAGTTTGTAGATGCTATAACTTTTACGCAAACCAATTAACATGTGTTTATTGTTTTTTTTTTTTGGACTTAAATTTTTTTTTTTGGGTACAGGGTTGCATATATTCAGTTAAATAATGCATCACCTTATTGCAAAAAATGGCCTGGTCATGAAAGGAGGTAAACCTTCTGGGGCTGAAGTGGATAAACTAAAAGCATGACAAACTAAGATTCGTAGGTCTTAATATGAATACAGGAACAAACCTGGCAGATCCCTAGACCGAACCCTGTGGGAGACCCAACTCTACTTATTTACCCAAAGATTAGAAAATGAGAATGGTATTCCAGTTAATACGTGTGAACAAATAGCTTCATGCTATTCAAGCTATGGTACCTATTATTGAAAATAAACACACCTGATGTACTGACTGCCTATCTAATTTCTTGAGGCCCTAACATGCCAGAACAGTACAAATACCCCCTAAATGACCCCTTTTTTGGGCATCATTTACGTGGCACGTGGCAGCATGAGGAGTGGGAGGATGTACCCGTATGTCCACTCAGAATGGGGGGGGTACGTGGCAGCATGAGGAGTGGGAGGATGTACCCGTATATCCACTCAGAATGGCACTTGTCCCATCTGGCTGTTAAAATACAGTGGCCGGGTCGGAAGAGGTTCGTGAATAAGGTTATGTTTTGTTAATTTTAACCATCCAACAATGAGAAAACAAAAATCCTTGTATATGACTGGCTGTTTTTTGCAATGTGAATTTTCAGCACATTCACTAAGCCAGCCCTCAAAATTTCCACTCGCCTGCTCGCATTTGGCGAGTGGAATTTATTTGAGGGCGACTGTTTCAGCTTGGCTCAGGTGGTGGCGGATCCGCTCGGCTTGGCTAGAGTGGGGGGCGGGTCTGCTCGGTCTTAGACAAGCCGCACGAGCCGCCTCCCCAGTCATCACTATGGAGCACTCTGTGAGCCGCGCTGCACGCTGGGAAGTGTAGTTTCCAGCACAGCCCCGTGATTCTCTGGTAGTGGATACTGGTCTGGTAAGCTGCTCCCTATAATATTCGCACAGTGGTGTCCCCTACTCACACTTCCCTGTGGTTGCCTCATAAGAAGTTTTGGAAATAAGTTTCCCTTTCCTGGATGAATACTCAAAATTTTGTTTTATTGGGACTTTTTAGCACTTTTTGGACTCTCTTTGGATTTCCTACCATTATTTGTGCTATATATTTATCAATTTTTATATGACATGTATTTCTGTTTTATTCACATGTGATTTAATTAGTTTAGAGCTGCACTATTTTTACTTTTTATTACTTTGGATCACTGTCTGTTTGGTCTAGTGTCAGCAGCTTGTTTAAAATTTCTTTCCCTCACTCCATTCAATATTTTTTTAGCGCAGAAATTCCCTATTGTTTTTTTGTATGTAAACATAAAAAAAGTCAATAGGTATTGTGAACGTCTTAAAACATCCCAGTGCCAGGTTCCAAAATGGCCCTTTTGGAACATGGCACTGGGATGTTTTAAGCCATTTGTGGAGTATACGTTGGCACCCCTCAATCCTGCACTCTGTATGTAGCGCATATTTACTTAACAAGGCAGTAATGATATGTACAGTGCCTATAGTAGCCAATCGTATTATATCCTTATTTCTTTTTATCAGGGTCAAATCAATGAAATATACTTTATATTATTAATGTTAAAGTTGTTGTTAATATTTATTTTTGCAACCTAATTCTGCATACAACATTTAACAGTGTCACTTAATGAGATAATTTAAGAGGGCGTTTTTAGGGGTGGAACAATAGGCGGGGCAGGGTTAGTTGGGTGGGGCAACTGGTGGTGAGTAACTCTTAAGGCCTGGCTAGTAGCTCAGGACTTGACATTTTGAGCCCTGCACTAAGCTATGTAAAAATCCCTTAGTAAATTGAAAATTACCTTTCCTTAGTGAACACCCTAAACAAATCAACCCAACTGATTTGAGCAGCCAGTCAGGACAGTTAGAGTGAAAACACTGACTGACATAACACACAGGGTGCTTGCTCCAGGAAACAAGTATTTATTGCAGGAATTAGACTGTTAAGTCTAACAAAGGAACAGTGAAAGGGTCAGTTTTTGTCTGTAACTCGACATAAAAGGCCCATGTAAACAGGTTTTGGGCTTGTGCCAATGGCTTCAGTTTTTGACATCTCTTTGAGATTCATCTGAGTTCATTCAGATTCATTAACAGGTGCATTTGAACTGCAGTTGACCTTCTTCTGACCTGAAATGTACCAGTTTCAAGCATGTGCATTCCCATAGACATGGATGGGAATACAAAACCCAGATGACTCAAACAGAGGTCCATCAACACATACTCTAAAGTAGATATGGAAGTGGTGGTAAGAAAAGGAAGCAGTATACAACCCTCAGATTGGGGAGCCTCAAAAGGTTTACGTTTTTTTTTTTGTTTATTTTTAATTTTAGTATAAATAAAGCAGTTAGTGCCGGTTCACACTAACGCAGCACGACTTCGGGGGCAACATGTGAAGTCGCATGCACCGCGACTTTGGCGCGACCTGCACGGACTTCATATAATGAATAGTAGAAAGAATGGAAAGGGAGGGATTGGACTTTATAGGCACCAGTATTAAAATTGTATACTTTATTAAAGGATTCACAAGAGCATATAAGACAAAATACACAAAAGAAAAAGGTAAAAAAGGGCAACATATAATGTACATATAATGCAATGAGGCGATAAAGCCTAAAAACTGTATACAAATCGCATAGCCTATCAAATATTAATGTATGTAACAACAGTCACATATAATAATCACAAATGTTACAAAATACCCTATGTTCATAAGGCGGCCAAAGAGAGGAATGATACCCGTCTCTAACGGTCGTCTTGTACAGAGTAGATAAATATTAGATTGAATCCCAGCTGCCCTACATGTTTCGCTTAGTTTAATAAGCTTCTTCTGGGGCATGTGGTGAGAAAGGACATCTGAGAAGAATTTTCAGGTCATCAGACCTTGTAAAAAACCAAGCCTGGTGAGTTAAGATGATAACGAGGGGGTCGGTACGCTGTAGTAGGAGCAGACTGCCTAACACAATTACCGGTGTAAGCATGAGACAAGGTAATTCATATAACATGGGTACAAGACCTAACAAGGGCTCAATGTCATGGAATTCCAATCGTTTCAAAAACGTTTAAGTAGGGAGGCCGGAGAGATGGAGAGGCGGTATTCCCATCCGGGGGGGGTTTCATCTGGTCGCTCTATCGGCAGCACACCTACACCTAACATACCTGGGTCTTAGGCATATGAGGTATACTTACCTCGCCTGCCCTTGGTTGGTTTTTCAGGTCGGGGCTCTCCATCTCTCCGGCCTCCCTACTTAAACGTTTTTGAAACGATTGGAATTCCATGACATTGAGCCCTTGTTAGGTCTTGTACCCATGTTATATGAATTACCTTGTCTCATGCTTACACCGGTAATTGTGTTAGGCAGTCTGCTCCTACTACAGCATACCGACCCCCTCGTTATCATTTTAACTTACCAGGCTTGGTTTTTTACAAGGTCTGATGACCTGAAAATTCTTCTCAGATGTCCTTTCTCACCACATGCCCCAGAAGAAGCTTATTAAACTAAGCGAAACATGTAGGGCAGCTGGGATTCAATCTAATATTTATCTACTCTGTACAAGACGACCGTTAGAGACGGGTATCATTCCTCTCTTTGGCCGCCTTATGAACATAGGGTATTTTGTAACATTTGTGATTATTATATGTGACTGTTGTTACATACATTAATATTTGATAGGCTATGCGATTTGTATACTGTTTTTAGGCTTTATCGCCTCATTGCATTATATGTACATTATATGTTGGCCTTTTTACCTTTTTCTTTTGTGTATTTTGTCTTATATGCTCTTGTAAATCCTTTAATAAAGTATACAATTTTAATACTGGTGCCTATAAAGTCCAATCCCTCCCTTTCCATTCTTTCTACTACTAATTTAGGATGTGGCACCCTTAACTCTACTTCCCCCCCCTTTTGTGTGCCTGGACATCCTGCGACCCAGGAGCGCACATACCAAACATTTGATTCATATAATGAATGTCTATGCAAGTCGCTCCAGGTCGCCCCGAAGTAGTACAGGACCATTTTTCTAAGTCAGAGCGACTTGTGTCGCTCCTATTAGAACGGTTCCTGTAGCACACAATGGACCGCGACGGACCACGACTTGTCAGGCTGACAGGTCGCCTGACAAGTCGCGGTAATGTGAATGGACACTTAAGACTAAGCAATATATTTAGAAATCAGTGACCTTAACCAAATATTCACAGCATTTTCCTTGAGCTTGTTTTTTAAATTACAGTGAATGATTCACTGGCAGCCAATGTTTGGTGAATTGTTTGGTTTTAATGTTTTGTCTTTCACTAAACCTAAACAAAAAATTAGAAATCATTTCTATGTCTTCTTCCTACAGATATATGGCTATCATTAATCCTTTGAAACCTCGCCTGTCTGCAACCTCAACAAAGGTAGTCATTGGAAGCATTTGGGTTTTCGCATTCGTGTTGGCTTTCCCTCAGTGCCTTTATTCTGAAATCAAAGTGACACCAAGAAGAACTCTTTGTCTGCTTGTATGGCCGGGATATGGGAAAAAATTAACGTAGGCACTTTTTTTTATTATTTATTTGGTGATATGTTGTATCTGAATGCCACTTACTGAAGCCAACCTGCTAAGCAAAGAGAAAGCATATTCCATGAAAAGTAAATCTCATGAAAAGTGTGAAATTATAATTTTTTGTATAGTGGTCAGCAGTTTCATTTGCAACACCTAGGAAATGTATATGATATATATTAGTTAACTAGTGAAATTTTACCTTAGATGAAATCTTGTGAAAATGATGATGACAATACATCTGTCCCCTAAATTTTCAATTTTGTGTGAGAATAATGGACTTAGAGCACTGTATAATGAGATAAGGTGCAACTGTCACAGAAATCATGACTTTCAATGGCAGCAGTTTAAAATGAGTCATATTAGTTCTCTTCATTATTGTCATAGCCATTGCCATGGCCTGCTGTAACATTAGGAATATATTTCACAAGTAAATTCAAAATCTATTTGTATTATTAGTTGCCCAGTGCACTGAAGCAGAGTATTTGGAGAGTCACATTTATAGATTCCCTGCTTTCAATATGAAATAGATTGAAGAAGCTGTACAGTGCATTAGGTAAAACCACTAGTTTTATTACAGTATATACCAATATTTATAGTTGTCTAGAGCTAGCTGTTTTAGCTTAGGTAGTGTGCAAAATCTCATTAATATTCCCTGATAGATTTGTTTTTTTTTTACTGATTTGAATTGGGTTGTGGGATATAACTGACCTAATTTAAAGTGCATGTCAAAAAAAGTTCATACAATTTTGCAGTGCATGTACTTTTTTACATTTATACTATGGGCCTGTATAGGATTTTAGTGATACATTCATCATAACAGTCAAACTAGGCTTTCTTTGAATTATGGTCTTGCAAAGAATATTTTTTGCTATGCAATCTATATACAAAAAAGTATTTTTTGTTTCTTATGTCAACCACTGTTACTTTTAACCAGATGCCACCTAGCGTATATATATATATATATATATATATATATATATATATATATATATATATATATATATATATAAAAAAAAAATGTAATGTACAATAGCTTGTTGCCATTCCACGGGCATGCACAATTTTAAAGTGTGACATGTTGGGTAACTATTTATTCAGTGTAACATCATCTTTTATATTGTAGCAAAAATTGGGAATTATTTTGTGTTTGTGTGCACCAAAATGCATTAAAGTGTAATTTAAAAAGAAACTTTTATTTTTGAGAGCCTTTGCTTGAAAAAAAAAAATTAATGTTTGAGAATTTGTAAGTAATTTTCTAGCAAAACAAATCCAGATTTTAACATGTATGTAAGAAATGTCAGAATTGGCCTGAGCAGAAAGTGGTTAAAATAAGTAGTGTTTACTGTAGATACAAATAGTATATTGTATTCTATATTGTGATAGTTTAAAATTACATTAAGTGATATTCCTTATAGAAATCATGGCAAATATTTTCTGCAAAATAAAACAGGCGCTTTTTTTAAATTTTGGTGCATTTCATATGCAAAAAAAAAAAGAAAGAAAACAAATATAATAAATTCAAATGAAAAACTCAACAGAAAAAAAATTACTAAAGGGAAAATGGGAAATATGACTCAATTAGGGCTGCTTGGGCTACTAGTGTTTTTTCCTTTTTTTTTTTTGTAATGTTTCTTTAGGGCTCCATGCATTTTAATTTGTTGCACTGCACATGAAAAAATGTGTCCTTTTTTTGATCACTCTGCACCAAAATGCAAATATTTTTTGTATCTAAACAGCAGCCGGGAATCTGTCATATAGTAACATATACAACCACTAAACTACAGATCCCAGGCCTATTTCTGTTTGTTTAAAGGCCAGGGGATCAGCAGTTAGTGGCAGTGATAGTACCACTGCAGGCTTCTGTTAAGAAATAAAAGTGCTGGGGTTTCTAAATAACGTCATTGACCAAATATGGTCAATGACATTACAGAGCAGCCCCAATCTCCAGTCCAGCTGGAGATCTCTCATTTATCATGAGAGCATCATTGGGTGAAGAACACTGGGTGTAGCAGTGGGTCTACATCAGTGGTCTTCAACCCTGGTCTTTAGGGCCCACTAACAGGCCAGGTTTGCAAGATAACTGAAATACATCCCAGGTGATATAATTTGCTGCTCAGTGATTGCAGTACTTTAGTCTGCACCTCCCCAAGGTAATACTTAAAATCTGGCCTGTTAGTGGGCCTTGAGGACCAGAGTTGAGGACCACTGGTCTACATGATTGATGTGGACCTATCAGAATATGGAAGAACCCTTTAAAAAAAGAAAGCCCCCAGATATCTGGCCCTTCCCACTACATGAACAATGACAGGATACATAGTACCATTTGTTGCTCATTCACTAAAAAGGTAAAAAATGTATAAAACACTCACATTATTGAAAATGTTTTATTTTAAATAAACAAACAATGCCCCCTGATGTAAATCCAAAATCAATCACATCGCCTAATAATGTTGATCCAAGTCAATCATAATGAGCAACGCCCGATGACATGGACCCGCCAAAATGACTACCTGCCACAACAGAAAATTCTTACCCACTGCTACTCCTTTCGCAAATGACAGCTGTATACCAGCTGTATGAAAACAAACCTTCCTGTTCCAACATGACTGTGCACCAATGACAGATCTCCACCAGATTCTGTATACAAGCTGTATGAAAAGAAAATGTGAAAATATGGTAATGAACCAATTACCTGCGCAAAAGGAATAAAAGGAACAACAACGAAATGGTGAAAAACAAAACATTGTAGATTAAGTGTTATTAGTGTGGGACAACCCAAATTAGAAGCAGAAATCAACACGTGATCGTGAGAAATGGCAAACATTAAATAATTATTACTAAATAAAAGATTGCGCTCAACTAAATCACTAATATAAGCAATTATGTGCAAATAATGCAAAATAAGAGCAATTATGTGCAAATGGTGCAAAATAAATAACTCCAAAAATAACATAAAATACAACAATGAAGTGCAAAGTGTTCAAAAATGTGCAAAATCATTCCAAAGTGTCCATAAATGTGTATATGACAAATTAGTCCATAAAGTGGTAAGTGACAATGGATATCCAAATAGGAATGATAGAAGACACTTGGTACCAATATGGTTGGTAGCAATATACACCTCCACCAGATCACCCAGAGTGTATATATGCTTACCAGGAAACGTGGACCCCTTCAGTTACAGGGGGTCAGTAAAGCAGATAGGTAAAACCGACACCGGGCATCAGACAAGGCACCGGCTCCAAGTACTCCAAAATGATTCCTCTTCCAATATTAATCAACCTGGGGATGGGCTCCCATACAATACACCCGGGAGAAAAAAGAAGGGTCACTCTCGATAGTGAAGTACGTTTAACCAAATAATATTTATTAAGAGACGGATGCACTTACAATGTGTAGACAAAATCAGGGCAGAAAGGATAAACTTGCGATCTCTGGGTCAGGAACGCCTTCCGCATTCCATCTGCATTCCACTGGGAGCCGGAAGTGATGTAATGGCGCAGTCACAGGTCCTACGTTCCGACGCGTTTCGTCAGCCCGTAATCTGACGTCATCAGGGTCATGTTTGAAAAGAAACCTTCCTGTTCCAACATGACCAGTGCACAAAGCAAGGTCCACAGAGATATGGTTGAGCAAGTTTAGGGTGGAGGAACTTGACTGGCTTGCACAAAGTCCACTAGATAGGAATTGTATTGTTATGAAACTGTTTAATGTGACACTGGTACCCACTGCATTTATCCTGTATTACTTATTTGTATTTTAGATATCAAATCATCGTGGTCTTGTTTGTGTACTGCTTCCCATTGCTTGTCATGGGAATTACATATACAATTGTTGGAATTACTCTATGGGGTGGTGAAATACCTGGAGATACATCTGACAAATATCATGAACAACTCAGGGCTAAAAGAAAGGTAATTTTTTTTTACTGATTATGGATAATAGTTTACCTCTTGATAAATGGTCATCTTATAAAAATAGATTTGTTTAATACTTTATTATTTTGTATTCGTTTTGTTTTGATTTTTTTATTTATTTTTATGTATAAATCATAACTGGCAAATGCGTTAAAAAATATTTTATATGTCGTAACAAACAGTGCTTTAATATCACTATCAATCATAAGAATATTAACAAGCCAATGCTATAGGAACAAGCAATCTACAAAAATCCTGCTTGTAACAAGATTGCATGATATCCCAGAACTTTGAATATCCCAGGTCTGCTTACCTAGATCGTTAGACTGCATTCCTATACTTGTTCTATCATCCACCTTAATTTGTACTTTGGAGGTAATTCAGGCATGCAACAGAGTCATTATTATTCTAATTTGTAATACATCCCACACTTTTTTTTTTCATTTTAAAATAGCTCTTCTTTTTGTTAAGGGAATAAACACACACAATGTAATTGACTTTCTATATGCACAGGCACTGAGATGAAGGAGAGAAAGCACACATAGGAAGTAAAGATCAACCCTTCAAAAGACACAGCACATTTCCCATTAGCTATTCCAATAGCGAGATCTGCACTTAAGGACATACACCTCACCCACCAGTATTCATGTACTCAGTGAGCTCACGCTACATTATCTATGCCATCAGTGGAGTGTTGGCGCTCCAGTACATATAATTCACTCCATGCAGCCAGTAAGATCTTCTCCTCAGAGGACACAATTTATTATGCAGTATCAGCATTCACCTTCACATTTTCCATGCCAACACAGAACGCATATTTCACACAGAATGTGATTTACTGCACCCTTCTTATCCTCTCATAAATCACTGTGCCTCTAGCAGGCTTTATACATGCCTTTACAATAGACGAAATGGCATTGGTTTACTAAAAGCAGATAGACTGTTCACTTTGCAAGGAAAGTGGCGATTTGCAAGGAAAATTTACCCAGAACTTAGTGAATGAGGTGAAATTGCTGATGCCCATTGTGACGGTACTCAGCGTCACTGGGAGTGAAAGACAGATACTTAAGGAACACTGAGAAAATGGTTTGGATAACTTGAAATGGGAGAGTAATATTTATCAACAACATCTCTCAAGAAATATGAAGATTTAATCCCACTTTACACTGTGAGACCTATAGCCTGTTGCCATGAGGTCTTTGACACCTAAATAATCATAGCAATGGGTAGATGTGTATTCCATGTGCTTCAATGTAGGAGACGGACAGACTGTCATTGGCAGTCTTGTCCTATTGTTTGTTTTGAGGTGGGATGTGGATTGTGTTAAGTCTGCCTGTCCCATTGTTAAATGTTAATGACCTCACATTGTTTTGTCCAGATAGCTAGATAATTAGTTCAGGTTTATTCTGTTTCTGTATACAATTTCATCTGCATATGATAATGTAATCAGGCAGAGTAGAGGGATTGTGTACGCTGTATGGGAGTGACTGAGTGTAAAACTCTGTTTTTATTGGATTGTGAATTTCATGTCCTTGGGGGGGGGGGGGTAACCTTGTGGGGGACAACTGTATAAAAGAGCAGCTGTACTATTAAACCTTGAGTTCTACTTCATCCTCAATCTAGAGTCCTGTCTCTTATTGGGGAAATCTGCTACAAGGGATTGCTATGCTCTTCATACTCCCTTGAATAATCACTAAGCTCTTGTAAGAGCTTGTTCCTATTCCTGCTTCACTCTCTGGGGAAAGAGAGGTTCACACACTGGAACCTGGAGCCTTGTCGTAGGTCCAGGGTGGGTAGGAGACAGTGAGACCCCAACCAACCTGGGGCAGTTTGTGGGGTCTGCGGTAGTTATGGTGTCTGGTGGAGTGCTTAGAGCCCTCGGAAAGCATTAGGAGCATCTGTCAACGGAGGTACCCAGTCGGGGTGCCAGTTGATCCGTTACACCCCTCATCCAAGCAAAAATGCAGTATTTTTATATTTACCTTGCATGTGGTTGCCAAGTGAAAATTTCACCAAATTCACTAAGTTCTGGGGAAATTTCCCTAGCAAAATGCAATGTCCCTTGCTAAGTGAACAGACTTTTTGCCTCTAGTAAATCAACCCTATGTGTCACACCTCCCAAATATATTGAGTTGCGAAATATCTTGTGTCTCTATAATGTCATGCGCGTCTCTACGTTTAGGATTGTCCTTCAGGTAAAATCTTTTTGTAGAAGCATTTAAATGACGAGAACTCCCCTTTAAGGATGAAATACCTATGTTTGAAACAGTAGTTGAATTTTCAGGTACTGAAGGGACGTGCTGAGCACATCCCAGCCACCGTACTTACTTGGGAAAGTATCTGCAACTTTTAGGTTTGATTTGCTGAGACTTATGATGTGTATTTAGATATCTATGTCAAAACAGTGAATTCATCACCTCTTAGAGCGGTTGAAAACCGCTGCACTTTTTAAATTTTTTTTCATGCCTGCAAGGCAAAGACATAATGTGCTAGTATGCATCACGTACTAGTACTTTAAGTGAAGCTTACCTCAAAACAAAGCATTCCAATGATGCGCTCTCATCTCTGGAGACGGTGTCCACTTTCACCCGGTCTTCCTTCCAAGTTCACGGCTCTGTGACTGGCCAGAGCCACGATGATGTCATTCATGCACGCGGGAGCTGTCAATCATGGCACAGGGTTCAGAAGAAACAGCATAGGCAGCCATTCCTTCAGAGCACATGCGCCAGTGATTTCACTGGCTGCATGTACAGTAAATTTCTCCTAAATGGTACACATTTAGGAGACATTTACAGGTAAGCCTTATTATAGACTTACCTATAGATAAAACCTAAAGATGGAAGTTTACTTCCTCTGTTTTCCACTATATTCTTGTACATTTTGTTAATTTATATATTTTCTTACTGGGCCCCGTAAATGAATCACTAAAGTTATTCTAAAGTTAAAATATTTAGGATCAATGGCTTCAACATCCTAGCACGTGCCTGTGATCTCACAAGCCTCAACAAATTTGGCTGATTTGGCCTTTCTTCTCTTACCTATCTCCTAAAATGGCGCTGTCTTATTTTTACCTATATACATTTCGTGTATAGTTTCAAAATTACTGTTACTTCGCTTAGCCCCTGTGTGGGCTATCCCCATCTGTAAGAATACAGAGCTTGTATGAATGCTCTTCATTGACTAGCTGAAATTATGTTTCAGTGTGCTTTATTGGTGTTTCCTGTTATGCTGTATTTTAAGTAAAACATTGATTTGTTTAGAGGGAAAATGCTAAATGCATTTTTTCCCTTAATGCATTCCCTGCATTAAAGTGGAAGTAAACCCTACTATCGTTTTCAGCTAAGGAAACTGCCATCTAAGCCTCTATTTAATCTACAATTCTCATGATGCTGCACATGTGATCAGTTATGACACCAGCCATTGAATGGCTTGACAGTTTAAGTTGACAGCGCAACCAATAAGATTGTTACCTTTCCAGCATGTGCCCAAATTGTAAGTGTTCTTTGACACTGTTAAATGGATGGGTTTTCTTCTGCATCAAAGTAGTTCTAAAGCTTAAACATTTTTTACCTTAATGCATTCTCTGCATTAGGGTAAAACATGTTTAGGCATTAGTATCACCTCTTTACCCCCCCCCTCCCTTGCCCTTTATACTTACCCGAGCCCTCATTTGATCCAGCTCTGTACACGTCTGTAGTGGTTCTCCCTGCTCTTACAGTCTTTGCCGATGTAGCGGGAGCCATTGGTTCCCGTTTCTGTCAGTCAAATTCTGTAACAAGGGAGTGGTATAGGGCCAAGCCATGCTGTCTGTGTCTATATACAAAGCAGATGTGCCACTATACAGGTGCACACACAAAAGAGGAAGAACAGTGCTATCAGGAAACATCAGAATAGGAAGAAAGGGACCACTCTGTGCAATACCATTGCACAGAGCAGGTAAGTATAACATGTTTATTACTTTAATTAAACAAACAAAAA
This sequence comes from Pelophylax lessonae, assembly GCF_965119305.1. Classification (NCBI taxonomy): domain Eukaryota; kingdom Metazoa; phylum Chordata; class Amphibia; order Anura; family Ranidae; genus Pelophylax; species Pelophylax lessonae. The sequence goes on along the minus strand of NC_138768.1, from coordinate 602,881,583 downwards.
AAAACAAAACAACATTATCCTTTACAACCGCTTTAAATACAAGCATTAAGTACAAGAAAATGTAAAATACCTCTAATATATTCTGTTTTCCTATATGCTGAAATAGTATTTGAATATTAATGCTAAAATATAAATTAGTTTAACATACTGCATATTAACTTTTTAAGTGTTACTAAACTGACAGCAGTGCTTGTGGAACCTAAGGGGTTAATCCTCTGCATTGTATAAAAAGTCTGTTTGATCCTGTCTTCTCTGATCCTACCATTTTTCCACTGTCCCCAACCTGTCTCCTGATAAGACAGAGCCTTTGGAGTCACTCTGCACATGCTCAATTTAGTGTGTGTTGCTATAGAGTTTTTTTTCTTGGAAGGGTACATGTGATTGACGTCAAGGGTCAAGCAGCCTCATAGGACAGTCAGTATAATGAAATCTCCATATACAAGCTTTAACCAGACACTTATAGAAGCCGTGAGACTGCTATATACTGCTGATGAGAAAAGGTATTTAGCAATTTATATGTACTAACATAATTGCATTTCCATGTTCTGTGTAGTGTGAGAGATCAGATATAGTGCAGGCTCCTGGGTTTAGTGACACTTTAATGCTAAAATTAAGGATAAAAATATGGGCTAGTCTCCTATTTTGATAGTCTGCAATGGTCCCTGCTATTATTTTGTTGTTTGGCATTCTATAGCAGGCTACCTGCCATTGCATGTGTATTGAAAACGGAGCCTTTAAAACCTGTGGGTGACATGTTGGTAATCCCTGCCAAAGATACTGTCTCTATTGTGATAAAAGAACAGCTTATCACACTGTATAAAGGTTTTAGGCACTCAAATCATTGTTATTTTGCAGGTGTTTGTTATCTGATGTGTTTGAACTGTTGCAATGTGCAAAACGATTTTGCTCAAGTATCAAGAAAAAATAAAGTCTACTAATTTGAAAAAATTGTTTTTCATATTTTGTTGGTTATTAGCATAATGTATTTGCAAATCTAGGGTCCAGAATGAATCTTCCAATGATAAAGTTGTATTTTGACTTGACACCATATTACGTTAAGCTAAATGTACCTAAGAGCACAACTGCATCTGACTATCCTTTAAATTTAGTAAGCAAGACAGTGAATTTAAAATACAATATATCTGTTAAAAACAATATACCTTTTTTTTAACCCATATTGCTCTATAAAGCTTGTGAAAAGTCTTATTCAGTTTATTTTTTTATTTATTTTCAAATATATTTATTACAAAGCCTAACATAAACTTAGATATAGAGTGCTAAAAGAATACTATCCTATTGTTTTCAAATATGCTCCAAGCTGTTCAACCGTCAGTGCACTTTAATTTAAGAATACTTTCACATACCACCCTTTGTGTGCAAAGAAATTTATTGAAATCAATACATTTTGTTTTTCCCTACACTACATGGGGATTCCTTCTCTCTCTGGCAGTAGATGCACTTGCTTGTTATTATATGGTTCATGAATATGTGCATGTTTACTCTTTAAAATGTCAGGAGTAGTCACATTTACCATCAGGTAAATGTTTTTGCTCAACATGGAGGAATGTTTTATTAAAGAAGTACAGAAAAAATGTACAAATACAGAAAATGATATAAAAGTAAAAAGTGTTGTTGGTATAGTATTATATGGGTTTATGGTGAAAAGTAATCAGAAAACAGTGTCACAGTTATTGAAGGATTGCTTTGCATTTTCACTCAGATTCTGCAATCAGTACGGACATGAAAGCATGTAAAAAGGTTAATATGGTGCCATAATTTATGGGAAAAGAAAGAAAAAGATGCAAAAGTGCTATTAAAATAAACAATTCAATACCCTTGTCAGCGTTTGGTTTCTTGCAAAACGGAAGACTTTAATAATGTCTACACATCAATCAGATTTTGAATTTAAGAGATGTGAATATCTTCCCCGCAGGTGTTGGATAAATAATGTATCCCATGCACCAAGAGGTAATTCCAGTGGACTGCAGGTAGAGAGGGAAGAGAGCCCTCTACCTCATATTTTTTGGTATTTGACCAAACAACCTTTCTGTTCTTAAATTACCTTTTTAAATGGTAATACATCTTTAATACATTATAATAATATTTTAAATAGAGTGTCAATGTGGGGGATAAAGTTTGTAGATAGGTTTCAACTGTACTTTTCTTAGCGACATACAATGTATATAGTAGAAAAAACTTTAATGTAACTTTAAGTATTGATTAAGGCTGATGTTTTTTTTATTATTACTTAGCAGAAAAGCCTTTGGGTCCAAGCCCACAGGAGATCCCATGTGATTATGCAAAAAGCTTACAATTTGTTTCCAATAACCCTAAATCTTTAGGAATTAAAAAAAATGACAAATGCCAGGGACCCTTTGAAATTAGGAACCGAGTGGGCTATGCTGAGGTTTATATTTGGAGATATGAATGACTGAGATAAGCACAATGTTTTATGAACAACTGAGTGAGATTATCCAGTGCCTTAAAATAGACTTATTTATGGGCAGCAAGTGCCTCCTGCCTCTCTTCGTCTACTAAGGAGCCCACATCAGCCTCCCAAGACGTTGTTTTTTTTTTTTAATCAGTCACTTTTAATTGTGAGAAATGCAAGATAGGTTATTGGGTAGTTCTCCAAACATGCCTTAAAGCTTTAGGCAGCATGCTGAGGTTGATTATATCAGAAGTGCATATTATTGGAAAGGTGAAAATCTGTTTTGAGTTGATGAAAGGACTTAAATCTTCTATTTTATAAAATTTATCCCAATTTGACAAGTGATCCCCAATTTATACCACCATTCAGGTGGCAAAATTATTTCAAATAAGGGCTCAAGTATTTAGAAATAAGATGTTCAATTAAGGGGCACAGAGCTCCATTTTTTTAAAGCCTGTAAATCAGCTTATTGGTATAAAAGGGATCAGGAAGCCAAGTAGAATCTGCTATTGTGGACAAATGTAGAAATCTGCAAGACATGGTGGCTTGTCAATGAGGTGTACAGAAAAACCGCAAAGCTTGTAGCTTTGTGAGATATGATTAAGCAGCGCTGTAAACCGTGTTAGCTGGGTATGCTGTTCCCATTTTTTAATGTATTTTGGAGTTGCTTTTATGAAGTATGCTACAATAAAGGTAATTTTATCGGGCGTGCCACCAACCAGAATCTTTCTTGCATCATGGAACCTGTGATGTACAGAACCAGCAATATCTCTCCTGCGCTCGAGTGGTATGTGGGAAGGTGAATCTTCTAGGCGGTTTTATGACACAAATGAAGTGGTCTTGCTGCCCCCCTCAGGACCAAGGGTATCCAAAAGGCACTACGAGAAAACAACAAGAGAAGGGCGCACCGACCTTGTGCATAACAACTTAAAAGTTTATTAAAATCAAAGAAGGGTAGCGTACAATATACTCACAAACGTAGCATATGAACAAGCATATAGGAAATGGGCACCGCTCGCTTCCAGGACACTTCTCACTTGAGGCGATTTTGGCTCTGAGGAAGAGGGTCCTCCCTCGAAACGCGTAAGCCACACATGATTTTAATAAACTTTTAAGTGGTAATGCACAAGGTCGGTGCGCCCTTCTCTTGTTGTTTTTTCATGTACAGAACCAGCACCTGGTATTATCTCAGTGGAGGTGGATTAAAGAAACCGATCTGGAGTGTTTTTTTTTGCTTCCATTATCTATAAAATCAGTTCTTTGCTGCAAAAGATATGTTAAGACAATAGAACAGTTCACTTTTTTTTGTAGACCCCTGATATTCCAAGTAAGTAATTTAAAGGATAGCTCCACTTTCTTGGAAAAAATAGAAGATATAAAATAAAAGCGTATGCTGTAAAATTGCAATACACATCACATTGTGATTGAATCTTATTAAAAATGGTCTTTCCTTTTCTACACTTCTTACAATGTAGAGTCATGGCCTATATCTGGGGTAATACCAAACCCCACATTCCAAAGCCCACTCTTTATCTTTCCAAACTCAGTTGCGGTTTAGGACTGCCAAATTTCTCAACTTACTTCTTTGCAGCACTTCTTGCACATCTCCCTAACTACTGTGCAGTCAACAAAACACCTCTATGGGTGGCTATTAAATATGTGAATTGTGACCCCATTTCTGTGGCCAATATGTTATGGCTTCACCCAATCGATCGAGTCTCGATTCACAACCCTATTACAAAATACTCTTTGCCAATCTGGGACAAATTCAAAACCGCCCATAGCCTGAAATCACCCCAAAACCCACTTCTCTCATTTCTCAGAGACCCTTCATTCTACCCATTCTGGGATTCCCCTAGTTCCTTTAACTCATGGTCCAATGCAAACCTTGTTCGGCTACACAAATAGTTTCAGCAACTTCTATCCACCCATTGCCAACACTTTGCGAAACCTATGGACTTCCCTAGATGAGAACTTTTTCTGATATCTTCAAATCAAAAACTTCTACATGCAATACCTTCAAACAGGCTTATTACTGACCCAGATGTCACAATTTGAACATATATGCAAAAGTGACCCCCCACTTAAGAGGACTCATATCTATTCTCTATGAACAATTAAGGGTCAACCCTGATGCTGGACCACCAGCGTATGTTACTAAATGGGAGCAGGATTTAGGGAGAATATTTGATACTGCAGATTGGTCTGATATTTGGGCCGCTACCAAATCTTCATTACCTAATGTCCTAGCAACAGAAACAAACTATAAGGTTCTCGCCCGCTGGTACCTAGTTCCAGCTAGGATTGCAAAATGTGTCCCCTCCTATTCAGCAGAACACTTTTGTGGCTGCTAATACTCAGACACACACCTACATGGGTAGTGAGACTGTCCTATTGCCCAAAACTTTTGGAAAGACATCTTCACAATGGCCTCCAAAGCCCTTGAGACCAATATTCAGCCAGATCCAACATCCAACATCCAGCTCCTTTTGCAGCTTGTTAGAGCTGCTAAACAAACCATTGCTAAAGCATGGAAATCCCCATCCTTGGTTGTGGCTGAAGCTAAACATAGAATAAACAAAGCTCTTATTCATGCAAAGATTGAAGCCATCAAAAATAATAAAATACGCAAATTTGAGAAAATATGGCAGCCTTCAGTTAAGCATTGCTTACCCATCGACTTTGATAATACTTTATTAATGCCTTGGTAAGCCCATCTGTTTTTTCTCCACACCTCACTGTCTCGTGAATTAGAACTGCGCTACCTCCCTCTTTTCTCCCTCTTTCACTTGTTTCCCTACTTCTTCTCCCACAATCTCCAGGACAGTGTTAATTGTTGTTTTTTTTCTTCCGATACATAACCAACTCACTCCATACCCGCCTTCTTTTCCTTTCTTTTCCTCTCTCCAATTCTACCATACTAGCTTGCTGACATTACCAACCAGCAACCGCCTTTGTGTGGGGTTTTTTTTTTTTTTTTCTGTACTACTAAGATTGGTCTCCCAATTACATTATGTATAATTTTGTACTGGATGGCTTCTTCATTGTCTACCTGTCGCCATGTCGTCTTCTGTTAAAATCAATAAACCTCTTTGATGAGAAAAATGGTCTTTCCTTTTCAATCTGCACCGCACTCTAATTTCTGTAAAATTGAATGCAATATGACATCCTGAAGGACTTCTCAGAAATGTAGATTCCTGCTCACTGATTTTCCCAGAAGTCTATTCCAAGATGCAAGTCAGATTTTAGGCATCCTCAGCAACAAAAAATGTCATTTTTAGTGAAATACTCACAAAGGGTTGATCTATTCAAAAGGAATTCAGACCCTGCAACTTTCAAAGAGCTTTACTTTAAATGTCAATGGTAGCACTCTTGGAGACAAAAGTGGATAACGATTTATCTCAGACCAAATAGTTGATTGGTAGCATTTCTATAAACTGTTTGAAATTAGATCCCTGGCCTTTCTCTGGGAGCCTCAGAAACCAGTGAATGTTTCTCTGCAGTCTATCCTTCAGGTTATCTTACATTTGCTGAAGTGCCTGTTGTTAAAGCTAAGTTTGAAGATCTGTTGCATAGGAGAAGTTGATATTCCAGGTCACTAAAATGTGTCTCTGCATTCATCTCCCACTCCCAAAGCTTTTAAAAATCCTTACACAGGAGCAAAATATCCATCTTAACTTCTTCAATCTTTGTGGTAGGTGTGCTCTGACAAAGGAATATCCATTCAATATTTTAAAAATGACTAGAGAGGAGAGAATTCAGTTCAGTAAAATTACATTTTCTGATTGGAAAAGAGGATAATGTATAGGATCAGTGTGCAGTGGAGCTCCAGAGATTTTAATCTTATCACATTCTGCCTCAAACCACACCCCACCACCAGTAAAAATAAATTAGGACTAGGGATGAGGTGTGAGTTCACTATTACAATTGATTTTGAGGCATACCCTGTGGGTTTGAAATCTGCAATGCCAGCATGGCCTTTAAACTATGGGCAATATGCTTAAAAAGGCCAATAAGTTTGCTTTTTGACTAGGCAAGCCCCCTCAATTTAAAAGTAACTACTGGCCAATTTTTATCTAGCAGTCAAAGCAGGCCATAACTGTTTGATGAAGAAGCATGTGTTGCTGTTGACTGAAAAGAATTTGATTGGAGTGCTTCTGCTGTATGTACACCAGCTGTTTGTAAATAAAAAGAAAATCAATTCCATATCCAAATATATACTGCCAGTGTACGCTGTTGTCAAGACAGCCTGTGAAAATTGTGCTGTTCCACAACACCATGTATAGTTAAGGTTATCCATCAAGCATGTTTTCAGATGATTTGTGTCTTTTCAAGTTGCCCTAAAATCTGCATGAAGAGACTTTTTCTGTTGTACAGTATTTACTTTTTTTTGCATCATTTTTGTCCACTAGTGATGATCTTGGGTTTGGCCCAAACCTAGAAGTTAGCTGTCATTGCTGGGCCAATGAGTTTTGGGTAAGAGATTCCTCACCTTGCAGCTGCACACATACAAAGGGGTGCCCGTGACATCACTGAGCTAATATGGGCACATGCCTATATTTTGTCCATGTTGCAATATTAAGCAATGATGTCATGAGCATCTCCCCCTCCTCATTTATGTACCCCTTTGTATGCACCTCTTTATGTAATTCAGCTGTGGGGTAGGGAATCTCCCACGCATAGTTCATTGACCCAACAATGACAGCTAACTTCCAGGTTTGAACTAAAACCAAGCTCAATATTAATGTCCACCATGCCAGTGCTCAACTTCCCATGCTTTTTATTTTTTTTTTACAGTATTTTACAGTAAACCTAAAAATAGCTAGAATTTAAAAAGATTTACCAACCCCTATAGACTTCAGTGAAATTTGGCTCTAAGTTCAATTTGAAACAAGATACAGAAAGATTTACGTATCAGTATTCAAGGCTCCCTGCTTCTTTCTTGACAGCTTTTTTAGGGTCTATTCACACCAGAAACTGTGTGATTTTCATGAATTTCCACATGTGCATTTATATGTATTTGCAGTGCAATTGTTTTAAGCACTTTTCGCGAAGAGAAGGACAACCGATTAAAGGAATCAAACTTGTTCCCAGAGTCACATTTATGTTCATTGCATTGTGTTTGTATGTGTTTATATGCATTTATATACATTTAAATTGCAAAAAAAAAAAAAAAATACAGCTAGTTGTACTTTTTCACTGCAATGTACTGCAACACAATACAATATTGGCTAAAACTGTGTGTGTATATAGTCTCTCCATGCATGACTATAAAAAACCAAAAGTATGTGTATATTGCTTTGTTTTTTTTTTAGGATTCCACATATAAAATTTTAATTATATGTAATTAAAGTCAACTAAAAAAACTGAACTTTAATGCATATCGGATCAATTTGTTTAAAACAAATTTCCCTGTGCAAACTAATGAGTGTGGTCATAGTGCATGTATTGCTGAATAAAGAAAAAATTCTGTTCACGTTTTACAAATTTTAGTCTTTGCAATAGTTATTAGATGGTGCATGGAAACGAAAGGGCCATGGTCAAAAATGTAGTTCTGTAAAAAAGGGTGTCATTACTCCAGTTTGCCTAGGACAGCCATAACCATGAATGCAGCCCTGCCCAGAAACAACTATAGTTGACTGATGTAAAAATGATTAGGTAACAGTTGAATCATATGTAGGCTATCAACCAAAAGGTATTCACATTTTGAACACATATTTTTTTTAATCTACTGCATGAGCCCAATGTATCTATAGATGAATACCATTTTCTCATCTTTGCCTAGAGATAGAGGAATAAGGTGTAATGGTTACCTTATTCCTTGCTCCAGCAGGGTTCCTCTAGTGGTATGACCAGTCCCATTAAGCCTGCTCTCTAAGATGCTCCTGGCCTCAGTTAAATTCCTGCCACCTCCACGTACAGGGCAGGGTTAATAGCCTTGCATAGTAAGCGGTGGTGTTAAAGGACCACCTACAGCCCAGAGTGCCAGAGGGAGAAGAGAAAAGCACTAGAGTAGGCCAGAGTGAGGTGTACAGTAAGTAATGCAGCCTTCTCATATCCCCTTAGGCATAGCAAGCATTTATTCAATGTGATGCATGGGGGTTCAACTGCAAGATTTTTTTTTTCCTCCAGCACTGTGTTTAGGCAACATACATAAATGCATACACATAGACCAAATAGCAATTGCATAACTGCTTAATAAAGGTGTCCTTCATAAAGACCAGGTACTTATTATACTCCACTCCTTGGTATTAACCCGTGCCCATTGGTGAGATAAATGGTAATTGGTCTCAGTATTATTTAGGAGATAAAAAAAGAAAAAGCACCTCTAAATGTAGAAGGATAAACAGTTTATTAAAAAAAAGAAAAACAGGGTTGGGACTTTATATGAGAGACATGGCAGTGACCAGGCTTGCACAGTTGAAAAATCATGTTTAATGGTGTAGCATAAGATACAAACATAATAAACATAATAAAACATGATACATAATGGCAAACAGCTAAATGGGCCCTTTTTGCCCATTTAGCTATTTGCCATTATGTATCATGTTTTATTATGTTTATTATGTTTGTATCTTATGCTACACCATTAAACATGATTTTTCAACTGTGCAAGCCTGGTCACTGCCATGTCTCTCATATAAAGTCCCAACCCTGTTTTTCTTTTTTGCAAATGAAGTTAGGGATGGAGACGCACGGCCAATCCCACCGTGCGCCTCATTTAAAGTCCCGCCCTCCCCCCCTCTTCCGAACAGTTTATTAAACCCCAAATTTGGGCCACTCACAGCTACAAGAATAAAATCAGGCTCAACAGCTTCACACTGGGACACAAATATGGAGGTTCGCCAGCAGAAAATGGCAAAGGTCCACTTTCAGCCACTCACAGGAGGGAAAAAGCTGGCTTGTGTCTCTCCAAGTATCAGTGGAGTGCAGCGCAGAATGCTACGTTGATGGGATGATGCCACCAATGGGCAGTGTGCAACGCTTTTGAGGGCATGCGCAATGCCGTAACCGGGCATGCGCACTCCTTTCGATTTCTTTTTATAGTAGTAGAAGCAGGAGTTGTTGAATAAGCAATTGTTGTAGTAGAAGTAGCAATGAGGAATCAAATTAACGTTTCCATTAGCTTGATTAAATGGTAATATGTGACCATAAAATAATGCATTTGTTTACAGTATGCACTGTTTAAATATAACAAAGTAAAACTATCTTAATATATTTTGGTGATACTATCAAAATGCAAATGGAAACTACAATTCTGAATATTTTAAATGGAACTCAATGCAACCTAAAATAAATGCATCTCTATAATCATTAATACAATAGTTAATGTATTTTTTAAATGAAATCAGCTTGGGTAACTGAATTTGACCTGGAATTATCCACCTTGCAGTCCTTTTACAGCAGAGCTGGAGCATGAGAGGAAGAAGCATTATAAAAAGCCAATCAGTGTGCTGATGAGGATCATGCTGACATCTAGTGGCAAAAAGTTTGGTGTATTAAATCTTTGGTTTGAGGGTGAATATTGCAGCAAAAGCTGGATTAGTTATTTTATCTTATTCATTTTGTTTAGGGTTATGGTTTAATTGCGTGAGACCATGGCTTTTTTTCTCAGAAAATAGGTGCAGGAACTCAATTACAGCCCCTGCAACTCCCCTCCCCCCACATGCACACCCTCCAAACCACACCAAATAGTGGGTATGGTCAAATTTCACTAACAGTGGGAGGGTCTTAAAGGGACATGAAATACCATGAGTGCATTATGTACAGAGTTCTGGGTTACACACAGAGTGCAGAACTTAGGGGTGCACTACGTACATAATTTTTGGGGTGCGCTGCATACAGAAAGCAGAGTTCAGCCTTCTTCCACAGCTGCTTATCTCTATATCCTCCATCCACACATCACTTTCACCCCTCTTTAGCTCTGACCTCTGCATGCAACCCAACCCCCCCCCCCCCCTTGACTGCCCCAATCTTCTTTTCCCTCCTTTAAAGCTTCACCATCTTCCCCTTGTCTTACTTCTATTGCTGTATTAAGATGAAGCACCCAGCATCTAGCCAGCTCTAGTACCTCCCTGCACACTGTAGGTGGCTCAAACTCACTTGCAGGGAGATCATCCAGTGGGGTGTCGGCATCCTCATGGCACCTGCATCTCCCTTGTCCCCATCCTACACTCAGTGGGAGCCGCTTAGGAGGTCAGATCTGTGGGAGCCGCTGGGAGACAAGCTGTCACATGTAAACCCAGAAGCCACCCTTCTCTATTTACAAATGATAGTGGTGAGCAAGGAGCAGAGGGCCTGAGCCAAAGGTGGTGGAACTGGGTTCCACCAAGTTCCAGCTGAAAGAAAGCCCTGCCTGAGACTGAACAAATATGAGCTACAGTGAGTGTGAAACTTTGTTACTTGGAAACTTTGCTGCAAACATTAGCTAAGCTATTCTTTGGAAACAAGAAACTTTGCATTTAGTCTACACCAACCTATACCAGTCTAAGTAAATTTTCATCAAATCACAGGATTACTCAGAAGCCAAAGCATAGAAACCTTGAGGATCATAGTGACAGCTAACCAACTCCTACCCCATATGCTAATCTGACATGCGACAGACACACTTTGATCGATGATTATTTGAGTTTTGTACGTTTTAAAGTCAGTGACTTTTTTCAAACCATTAGGTTTTGTGATTTGAAAATATTCAAATCTGAAGGCATGTGTTAATCTTCGAGTGGAAGCATACAAAGCAAAGCAGCAAGAGAATAAATGCAATACTACATAGCATAAATAATGTTATGAAACAATAGTTCCAATGCAATTGCACAAAGCAAAAGCTAATGAAATGAAGCATACCAAGACTCCCACTGTGATAATGTTGTTCCTTAGATTTTTGGTTGTACTTCATGCATAAGCATTTGGTTCTTGTTTCAGGAATGTTTCCAATTTTACAGAATCCAGCTGCCTACTCTTTAAAGAATATAGATGTTAGCTGGTCACAAAAAAAAAAAAAAAATAAATAAATAAATAAACCTATGCTATGGCAAGCTTAACCACTTGACCTCCAGATGGTTTTACCCCCTACATAACCAGGCCATTCTTTTCTATTCAGCACAGTGCTTGCTATTTTACCTGTCATGCAACACTGTATGCAAATGAAATTTATATCACACAAATTTCCACACAAATAGAGCTTTCTTTTGGTGGTATTTGATCACCACTGGACTTTTTGGGTGATAAATAAATGAAAAAAGACTGCATATAATAATAAAAAAAAAAAAAAAAAAAAATGCCTTAAAATGCCAGGACAGTACAAATATCCCCAAATGACCCTTTTTTGGAAGTAGACAGTCTGAGGTATTTTTCTTTTTCACAATTTTGTTTACATACTGTCACCAGTGAAGAAAAGAATCATCATTTGACTGGTGTGGTGGTGATCAGGGTTTCTTCCATTTCCCCCCCCCCCCCCCTTTTTCCCCTTTTTTTACATACTTTCATCTGAGTAGTTCAGTGTCACCGTAGTGACACAATAGGATTGATTTACTAAAACCGGAGAGCGCAAAATCTGGTGCAGCTGAGCATGGATGGTAGCTAATCAGCTTCTAAACTTCTAACTTCAGCTTATTCATTTAAGCTTTGACAAACAAACCTAGTGATTTCTATGCAGAGCTGCACCAGATGGATGAAGGGGGGGGGGGGGGGGGTGATCAGAGATTTTTTTTACCTCATAGAGATCCCATGATCCAGTGACCGCTTAAAGTGGTCTGATACCAGAAACCGTAATTTGCTGTGTGCATGGGGCAGGGGTGGGAGGAGTTGGGGAAGAGGGAAAGAAAGGGGATGACAAAAATACAGGCAAGGCTACAGGAAAGGGGGGTAGTCTCCTCAGTGCCTTAATTATGGATTCACTGAAGACTCTCTGAAAAAGTGCCTCATTCAGCATGACTGAACAAATTACTGAGAAATAATCGAGCAGTATTCCTGGGTAAATTGGAAATAGCTCCAAAAGAACCAGATTTTTCTATACTGCTCCTCCTTCCCTTTCAAAGCTGCAGTAATAATCTCCATATGTTGTGTCATTTTTAACCACAGAAGTCTACTGTCCCACTGATGGGGGTTCAGTATTCTTCCAATTTTGAGGGATACAAACCCTAGCTGTATTTATTAAATGTACTAACAGTAACATTTTTTAATGGTGACTCTTAGGAATTGGAGCGAGATGTAGTAAAAAAAAAAAAGGCTTCATGACGGTATCCCATCTGGTCATCTCTGAGTTTAGTAACAATTCTTTGGATATTCTCCCAAAACAGACTGATCAATTGGCAATCCCCAGGGATATCTTATTCAGGAGAGAGGGTAGCCTATACCACCTAGTCAAAAGTTGTGATCCAGCAAATAATAAAATGTGATCATGTTGTTCAGTTGTTAGAGTATGGCCAAGATCCTCTTCCCATTTACTGAGAAAGGTAGGTTCTTAATGAATTATTAATAGTTTGCTATTTAAAGGCAGAAGAGTTATTTTTTCATTGAAACTTCTAGTCTGCATGGGATCACTATGTCAAAACCAACATAGCAATCATGTGTTAAGGAACCACTCTAATTGGTTTCCAATTGTCAATGGGGATGGAGCTGTCAGTAACAGCTAGGAGTAATAGCCACCAGCTGTACAAAGTAATAACTGATGGCTCTCCAAGGGAATATTGTAATACATTGTAAATATATTTTTATCACGGACCACCTTAATTGTTTAATATTTAAAAACTTAAGCCAATAAGATGGTGAATTATATTTAATGTTGAAAGATGTAAGTTTATGCACCTAGGTGAGGGAAATAGCATACACACTATACAGTGAATGGTTATGCAGCTGGGCAAAACATAAATTTAGAAGGAAATACCATTTAACAATATGCTAATCATTTACTTAACATTGAAGCAATGGCAAAAACAATATCTTTCAGCTAATATTAAGAGTTATGTTATCAAAGCTAAAACAGAAATATTCTGATTCAGGGAAATAATCTAACTGTCCATAGGGGTCATCATGGAAATGCTTCCATCAAAATTAGCTACAGTTAAGAAGTAGTCTTGCTCTGGACGGGCTTTTTTTCAGCCTTATTAACTTACTATTTTTAGGTAAACATATATGACACAAGTGTGTAACACACATTGAGGTGTCTTTAATAATGGGTGCTGCATTTTCTAACGTGTGTCAAAATGTAAAGTTGTTCACATGCCAAATATACAGTATCCTGTATATATACAGTGAATATATATATATATATATATATATATGTATATATATATATATATATATATATATATATATATATATATATATATATATACACACACATATATATAAAATATTATGTGTGTTCAGACTTATACAGTATATCCAATAGTAAAATAATGTCTACCCCCCAGGGTAAAATTATCTTTTTAAAATTACATCAAATCCAAAGAACAATAAAACAGTTCTGCATCACAAATAATGACAATCTTTATTCAAATAAAAACAGAAAAAACACTGCGCTTTAGAAGAAGCAGCTAACACCTGAAACAATAGTACAAGTTCCAAATAAAATAATAAAAACAGAACGGTGTAGCGCTAAATTATGAATGACAAACACCTATACTGAATCAAAGTATGATGTTAACATGTACAGTCCAAAAAAAGAACACTAAAAAAGTCCACAAAGGAAGGTATTGGCTGAAACAGCTTCCCAGGAAAGGAAAAGCTCCAAACAAATGAAGAAAGGTGAAGATCAGGTGTGCCCAGGACCAACCCCCAGAGGACGTGAGTTATCACGAAACATGTAGTGGTTTATCCTGACGGCGCAAGAGTTCGTATTGGTCACTGGTGTTTAGGTGGATCATCAGCGTTAGCTCTCCACCATACTGCCGGGTGACCCACAATCCGAGGAGGAATGTTCTGCAGGAACGCTGCGGCTGCATGTCATTGTTTGTTCCGCTGACATACGAAGTTTTTACATGTGAGTGCATCCCTTTTTATTTATTAAAGTTATACATTGGTAATGCACTATGGGAGTGTTTCCCCTTTTTATTTCCATGGTTATACACTGGATATCCCTGTGATCTATGATTGGTTGTCCCCGGAGAGAGTGACCTATGCTCCTGCCTGGCCATTCCACTACATTGGAGGATCTCTCTTTCATATGAGCGTTCAGCCACCTATAATCTAGTGGCAAGAGCTATTTGGTAAGGAGCCATCTCTCACTATATTGTCTGGTGGATTCATTTCTACTCCTGGGCACACCTGATCTTCACCTTTCTTCATTTGTTTGGAGCTTTTCCTTTCCTGGGAATCTGTTTCAGCCAATACCTTCCTTTGTGGACTTTTCTAGTGTTCATTTTTGATTTTTGCAAACAGTTTGAGGTCTACATTCAGGAGGGATATTGGTCTGTAATTGGTGACTGGAGTTGGATCTTTACCTGCCTTGGGAATCACTGTTATGTGGGCTTCTAATAAGCTCTGTGATGTCATGGTATGGACAGAGAGGGAGTTAAAGGCCAACAAGAAGCACAATATGAGTGTGTCTGAGAAAGTCTTGAAGTACCCTACTGTCAGGCTGTCCAGGCCTTGGCTCTTACCCATTTTCAGTTGTTTGAGCGAAGCTTCAGTTTTTTCTACAGAGAGGGGGCACTCTAAGTTTTCAGCTGTCTGGGTCATTAGGGGTGCAGGGCTATATTCAGTAAGGAAATTCAACATCATGGTTTGTCTATAAATACCCTTGCCTGACTGTTCTAAGGAAGGAAGATTGTATAGTTTGGAGTAGTATTGGACAAAATGGTCTGCTATGGCTTCATTGGAGACTGAACAGTAGTGGATCTACTGTTTTTTTCCAAAATAAAACCCCCCTATGTATCAATATACCATTAATGTACCTCGGCTGCAGAAAAATAGTTTTCTTTGATTTGGAGAACAAGGCCTTACCTTAGCCTTTGCTATACTTCTTGGAAAGCTTCACAGACTCCCTGGTATACAGACAGAGGCAGAAGAACCAGTAAGACACAGCAAGGCATTTACCAGCTGACCTCATTAGCACACACCCTGCACCCATCAACTAAGTTTTCATAGCACCTCCGGAATTTCTCCACATGTGCATTTCTCTGGCTTTCCCAGGGTGCCTTCAGACGGGCTCAGGCTGCATGCTAAACTCCCTGGGGCCACATGCATCTCACAGGACACCCCTAATGTAGTGCAATGGCCTGCCTAATTGGATACAATGTGATTGGATAGACGGTGTGTCCTCCTATTATATAGATTTGGGCAATCTAAAATTGTAAAGAAATTGTACAATCAGATTGTATAGTGTATGGCCACATTACACCTAAAATGAACTAATTGTGCTTTCAGTGTCATTAATTGTTAAAAGCACACCAAACACAGAATCAAATACACATTTTGCCACATGAAAGAACAGGTGACAAATGCAGTAAAAAACGTGCAACTCGTACCACGCCAAAATGTTCCACGGGCTACTTTGCCACGTATAACGCAGCCCACTGAAGTCAACGGGCTGCCCTATAAGCGTAACTGGAAAAATGAGCCAACAAAAATGTGCTCTTATTACTTTAGGTGTGAGTCGGACCTGAAAATAAAATTGGTGCATTTACACAAGAACAACGAGGCTCCATTCACATCTGTGTGTTCCAAACTCATGGCAAACCACACAAAAAATTTGCGCTTTGCCATGCTTATCAGAAATGCTGCAAATGTGCTTAACGCTTATGTTTTCATTACATGATAAAGACACCCCAAGTGCGGCAAAAAAAAAAAAAAGTTCTGGCCGCGAGGTAAAATGCGCGGTCACATGCGTGCCCCTGTCTCCTGCTGCTACTTATCTCGCATCTCCCAGCTGTCACTCGGCCAGGCCGTGAGGTATAATGTGATATGCCCCGCCCCTTTAAGCAAGACTCTCAGCGCAGCTCTCTCCTCTCTGCAGCTTGATATTTCTGCTGGCTCCTGCTCCCTGCCTGCCTCAAGGTATATGGGGTGTGATATTTACAGGGGCACGAAGATGAGCACATTTTCTCTTAACGGGCACACTGATGGGCACATTTTATGTAAGGTTCACTCTGACGTGCCCCTTAAAATAAAATATGCCCATCATAGTGCCCCTTGACATAAAATATGCCCATCAGTATGCCTCTTAACATAAAATAAGGGGCATTCTGATGGGCACATTTTATGTTAAGGGGCACTTTGATGGGCATATTTTATGTTAAAGTTCACGCTGATGGGCACATTTTATGTTAAGGGGCACTATGATGGGCATATTTTATGTTAAGGGGCACATCAGAGTGAACCTTAAATAAAATGTGCCCATCAGTATGCCCCTTAAGCGAAAATGTACCCATCTTTGTGCCCCTGTAAATATCACACCCCATATACCTTGAGGCAGGCAGTAGGGAGCGGGAGCCAGCAGAAGTATCAAGCTGCAGGGGGGTGAGAGTTGCGCCGGGAGTCTTGCT
The DNA here is from genome assembly GCF_965119305.1 of Pelophylax lessonae. Classification (NCBI taxonomy): domain Eukaryota; kingdom Metazoa; phylum Chordata; class Amphibia; order Anura; family Ranidae; genus Pelophylax; species Pelophylax lessonae. The sequence goes on along the minus strand of NC_138768.1, from coordinate 602,864,666 downwards.
GAAAGGGGGAATATTTTGTTGTGCCTATTAGCGTGCCCCTTAACATAAAATGTGCCCATCAGAGTGCCCCTTAACATAAAAAATTTGACCATCAGAGTGCCCTTAACATAAAATGTAACCATCAGCATGCCCCTTATTTTATGTTAAAGTTCATTCCGATGAGCACATTTTATGTTAGTGGGTACGCTGATGGCCAAATTTTATGTTAGGGGCATGTTGATGGCCAAACTTTTTTGTTAAAGGGCACTCTAAAAGGCACATTTTTTATGTCAAGGGGAACGCTGATGGGAAAAATGTATGTTAAGGAGCACATGAAAGGCACAGTTTATGTTAAGGGAAACTATGATGGGCACAACAAAATGTGCCCATCAGCATGCCCTTCAACATAAAATGTACCCATCAGAGTGTCCCTTAACATAAAACAAGGGAAATACTGATGGGCACATTTTATGTTAAGGGAGCACACACTGATGGGCACATATGTTAGTGTGGGCATGCTGATAGGCACATATAATGTTAAGGGGGGCACTCTGATGGGTACACGTGATGTGATGGAGACACCTGATGTAAGGGGGCACTCTGATGAAAACATCTGATGTAAGGTGGCACTGTGATTGGGACACCTGATATAAGGTGGCACTGTGATTGGGACACCTAATGTAAGGGGGCACTCTGATGGGGACACCTGATGTAAGGGAGCACTCTGATGGGGACACGTAATGTAAAGGGGCACTCTGATGGGCACACCTGATGTGATGGGAACACCTGATGTAAAGGGACACTCTGATGGGGATAAATGATGTAAGGGGGCACTCTGACAGGGAAAAATTATGTAAGGGGGCATACTGATGAGAGATACCAGATGTAAGGGGGCCTGCTGATGAAGAAACCTAATGTAAATGGGCACTCTGATGGGAATATCTGATGTAAGGGGGCACTCTGATGGGGACACCTGATATAAGGGGGTACCCTGACGGCGGCAACTGATTTATGGGGGTAGTCTGATGGGGGCACCCAATTTAATGAGTTACTTTGGTAGGGGCATTTGATGTAAGGGGGAACACTATTACCAGATTGAGTTGAAGAAACAGTAAGAAAAGTGCCAGAGAGCGGCTTGCACCAAAAAAAGGAAAGAAAATGTGTACAACGAGAGGCGCATGCAAGGAAGCGTCCAAGATGGCCGCATAGCCTTGGAGCTCCCCACCGCTCCGTTCCTCTAAACCCCCAACAGCCTTCAGAGCGTTCATCTCGGTCTGGCTCCACCGCCGATCATTGGGGAAACACCCCAGGAGTCAACCGATGTCCACAGGCTCTGCGGGGAGGTACCTCTCCTGTCCGCTAGTCTTCACTCTTCAGCAGCCTGGCCTATACTAGGTACAGGCCTAGAGACGGACAAATCCATAGCTGACCAGGACGCAGCAAACTCTCCAGCCCTCCTGCAAATGAATGCCGCAGTGAGTACCCGACAACAAGCTGCACCTTCCCTCTACCGAATCCTTGATTTGGAGGACATTGAAAGCCCTCATCCTAGCACCCTTGAGTGACATACTGGCCAGCCCAGATACATGTGAGATTGAGACCCACAATTATCCTCTCACCTCTACTGATTTTCCTTCCATGATGTCAGCTTTTTCTAAAATGTTATCCAGGGGCCTAGCACAAACAGCTGCCTAGATCACCTCCTCTATTTATGCTGATCTCCAGGAAATAGGGTCATGGACTGAAGTCATGGAAAAAAAGCTGACCAATCTGTTGTCAGAATTAATCCAAATTCTGCAAGAATACAGGACCTCCAGGATCACCTAGAGATTGCTCTGTCCAATACTGATGACCTGGAAAACAGATCTAGGCGTTATAATTTCAGAATCAGGGGTCTTCCTGAAATGGTGAAAGAAGTCTACCCAGCTGTCTGCTCCTTTATTAGGGACCTAATTCCTGAAATCCCAGACCATCGTTTGGAGCTGGGCAGGGCACACAGAGCCCTGCAACCAATATGCACGGATGGCCTTTCTTGGGACATTATAGTCAAACCCTATTTTTAGGATTTAAAGAAGAGGTGATGAAAGTGTCTTGTAACTTGGATAGACTCGCAATTCAGGGTTATTAAATTCAGGTTTTTGCTGACCTTTCTCCCTATACTGTACAAAAAATGTCGCTCTTCAGGTTCTGACACAAAAAGAAATTACATACAGATGATCCTTTCCATTTTGCCTAAATTTCTCTTTCCACAATAAGGCTTACGGCTTCTCATCCTTTTCTGAAGGCGAGCGTTTACTCTTACACCTGGGGCTAATCACCCAAGAGATCCCACTGCCTTCTACTAACAGAGGCTCTTCAGCTACAAAAGGCCCACTCCACCTAGCGCCCTCACTCCTCTTTGGCAGAAACAGCAATCAGCAATCAAAGAGGTCAAGGGACAGTTTTATTTCCACAATCCCAGGGAGGCTCCTCCGTTGGAATCCCACTCGTTTGTTACCACTGAATAACTAAAATCTCTCTTACAGTATTGCCCAGGGCTCCCTTTTAGGTTAAGGGAATTTCCAGAATCCGAATCGGATATATGAGTTAAACAAATTATTTTGTTGGGCCTACGCTGTTGCCTCCTTGTCGCTTCTGGTCGATAGCGGGGAGACCCTTGTTTTATGGGGTTGCCCATTGGTGTTGGGTAACTACGTGGGGTCTGCTGTTCAGGCTCCATGTTTAACCTAGCCATAGGGACAGGGTTAAGTTTATATGCTGTTATTTGTTATCTTTTAGGGTGGAGCCACCGTTGTGGTTGCAATGCACCTCCATCTGCCCCTGAGTGGCTTATGTTTTCCTCTCAGGTTCAGAATACTGTCCCCCGATTGTGGGGATACCACCCTTCTCAGGGTTTGTAGTGGGAAGTGGCTGGTCCCTTCCTAACCCGAGCGGGTTCTGGGATTAACCACTTTACCTCCGCCCACAGTAATATTACTGCGGCAGAGTGGCTCGTTATCGTCTGACGACGTAGTACTACGTCGTCAGACACTCCCCCTTCTGGGCGGCGCTTGCGCGCCGCCGGAGGCTCGCTCCCGCTGTTTTCATTCACAGCGGGTGTCGGGCCAGGGGAGGAGCAGCGGCGATCGCCGCTGCTCTGCCCCGATCGCCGGGGATCTAGTGTGGAGATCCGCCCGCCTGTGTAAACACAAGCGGGCAGATCTCCATAGTGACAGGGAGTGACAGATCGGACTGTTCAGCATAGCTGGACATCCGATCTGTCCATGACCCACTCAGTCACCTCCCCCCCTACACGTCAGTAAGCACCAGGCATACATTAACCCCTCCCTCTCCAATAAAATTAACCCCTTCCCTGCCAGTGTCATTTTTACAGTAACAGTGCATATATATAGCACTGATTACTGCAGTAATGTCACTGGTACCCCCAAAAGTGTCAAAAATGTCAGTCAAGGGTCTGATCTGTCCGCCGCAATGTCGCAGTCCCGCAAAAAAAATCGCAGATCGCCGCCATTACGCGTTAAAAAAAAAAACACCAAAAATGACATAAATCTTTCCCTTAGTTAGTAAACGCAATAACTTTTGCGCAAACCAATCAAAATACGCTTATTGCGATTTTTTTTACCAAACATAGGTAGCAGAAAACAAATTGGCCAAAAAATTAAAAAAAATTGGTTTTTACATCTTTTTTGGGGGGAATTTCATATAAAAAAATTTTAAAAATATTGTTATTTTTCAAAATAAACGATTTTTTTGTTTATAGCGCAAAAAGTAAAAATCGCACAGGTGATCAAATACCACCAAAAGAAAGCTCTGTTTGTGGGAAAAAAAGGACGTAAATTTTGTTTGGGTACGGCATCATACGACCGCGCAATTGTCAGTTGAAGTTGCACAGCGCCGAATCGCAAAAAGTGGCCTGGACGGAAGACAGCAAAATCCTCCGGTGGTAAAGTGGTTAATGGTTTTATCTGTGCACTAATGTTTTTCTCTCTTGCTCCCCTTCTTTTTTTCTTTCTGTTTCTTTCCCTCTTCTCCTTCCAGTTCCCCCGCCTCTCAAGGTCTTTCATACATTTCTTCCTCATTACCTCACAGGAAACTAAGAACACTGTGGAGGTACCATTCTGCCAGGAAATTTGTTCTCAGAGGGTGAGATATTTCCCTCTCCTGTGTTGCCCCATCCTCTGATCCTTGTCTAACTCTACACTTCATAATCTGAAATTACAGATTATCTCCCATAACGTTCAGGGGCTTAGTTCCCCAGTAAAACAACTGAAAATGCTCCAACTATATCACACTCTAAAGACAGACTTAGTACTTTTACAAGAGATTCACTTCCCTATCTCTTATAATCCCTCATGTATCCATCAGAATTAACCTAATTTCTTCCTAGCTAATGCTGAAAATAAAACAAGTGGAGCAGCAATATGCTTCTCCAAACGACTAAAGTTCTCCCTTCAAAGGTCCTCAAAGAAGGTCATTATTTGTTGGTTGCAGGCCCTATAGATGCAGGGACTTATACATTTGTCTCATACTACACTCCTAATAAGGGTCAAGAGAGGTTTTTTGAATCCATGATACATGCATTGAAGCCATATTTTAAGGGCACTGTAACCCTTGGGGGTGATTCGAACATACTATTTGTTCTCTCTTTAGAAAAGTCAAGTATAGGGACCCTGAAATCCAAACGCCCCCCCAGACAAAGCCTAAAAATAGGGCAACTGCTGAACTCACTTGGTTTGATAGATGTTTGGAGGGAACAAAACCCCCATGTAAAGGATTATATGCACTTTTCCGCCCCACACCTATGCCAGGATAGACCACATTTTTCTACTATCCACCGCTATTCCTCTAGCTATTGCTTCCAAAATCTGGGAACCATCCCTATCAGATCACTCAATATTAATGCTTTCTCCCAGATGCCCCCTAGGGGTAGAAGGTACATTTAAATGGAGACTCAATGAGGATCTTCTGAGTAATTTTGTGCACTGTACAATTTTAGATAAAGCCCTGAGGGAGTATTTCGCAGACGATGACAAAGTCTCACCAGCAACATTGTGGGTAGCCCACAAATCAGTGATTAGTGGGAAACTTATTCAGTTTTCCTCCCAGTTGAGACGTGAATGCATAGCTGAAATTCAGAAGCTGACCGATGGAATTCCTTTTAGTGAGCAAATGTCACAAAACTAACCCTACTCCTAACACCCTGACTCAGCTAGATTCCGCTCGAATGCAACTTAACCTGGCCCTGACCACGGCAGCAGAAAAACATCTTAGATGGACAGGCACCAAGTTCTTTTCACAAAAAAATAGTATCGGCTCTAAACTAGCAGCTAAACAACAAAGCGGAAAATCTCCAGGATCATGTCCCAGGAGCAAATTGTAGCTAAGCTTCAAGATAGAGTTCAGATTTTTAATGCAATCTGGGAATCCTGGGCTCTTTATTTTAACGTCCCCCTCTATCCGGGTCATGCATCCCTCTAAACGGATCCTGCTGGAAGTCCTGTTTCTTCACATTACTCCTACTGGTGGTGAAAAAGCCCTATATTTTTTGTTGTTTCCCACTTATTGAAAGGTAGTGAACAGTAGGCGATACATTCTGGTCTGATTACAATTGTCAAATAAACACAAGATCCTGATATGATAAGATACAGGTTAAAGATATCTCCTTCTTCTCTTCGTCTTGTATGTCTTTCCCTGACCCCGGTGTGCCAGACTCAGGGTTCTAGACGGGGTTGGGAGAAGGACACGGTCATGGTTTCTGATTATTCCTGATGGGGTCTCCTAGTCCACAGAGTGAACCCATAGGGGTGGCACTGTGGACCCATGTTGGTTTGGGTGGGCCTTGGTCATCTCTACAATTTCCCTCTTTTGGTCATTAACCCTCTCCATTTTAAATTTCCTAAAGAAAGTCTTTGACCTTTACTACGATATTATTGTAGTCCAATTTTCTTCTGTTTATTGATAGTTATTTGACCTACTCGTTTGGTTTAAGTTTCAGTCTCTTTATTATGTTTTTGTCCACTCATTATGCAAGGCCTTGCAGGCTGATACTGCACTTGTTATGATTGCTCTTTATTTTTGGAAATTCAGTAAACATATTGAAAAGAAAATGCATATAACCTTTCATGGTACAGACTTTGGACCTCATCCGGAAAACTTTTTTAGTGACATGACCTCCTTGAATTTGAATTCACCACCCCTGTTATATATATATATACATATATATATATATTTATTTTTGGGTTTATTTTAGGTAATAGCGATTTTATTTTATTTTGGAGTTGGTGATTAAACTGATTTGATAGCAGCTTTTAGAAAGAGAGAATAGCGCAGGGGTATTTTGTATTTGACACATTATGGTGTACCTACTCACTTTGATTGGATCAAAATACTAGACAAACTCAATCTAGAGTCTAGAGACAGGTAACAAAGACTGGAAAGAACATAGTGACGTAAACAATTCTTCTTTTTTTTTTGAGAGGAGTGTCTCAACTAGAAGCCTGATTTTTGAAAGGTACATGCACATGGCCCCTCAGGGTTTGGAGGAAGGAATGAGACATTTTTTTGCTGCAAGTTGCAGCAACATTTACAGGTACAGCTGGAATATAGGGCTAACGCTTGTTCACAGGGTCAGTGTTAATTGTGAAAAACTCTGACAGCAAAGTGAATAGACTGATTACTTTATGCTTAGCTCTACATACTTGGGGGGCTTCAGTATTACCATCAATCCCATATTGCCATCAATATTTTTAACCTTAATTAGACTTGGATGAAGTTTGAATTTTAAAGATTACTTTTTTGAACATAGAAGACATATTTTTTCTTTAAAAAAAACAAATTTTGGTAATTAACCTAACTGTTCCAAAACCCACATGTCTTTAAAATGTATTGTGTCTAAATGCTTTTTAGTAATATAACTCAATTTAATGACACCGCAGAAACATTTAAACCTAAACATTTTTTTTAAGATTGGCTGATCAATCTCCAAAAATCTAATAAAATGTAACTAAAAGCAAAACTTTTGCTGCCTGTGCCACCTTTAGGGAGATTCACCCTCTCAATTTTTCATGTTTATCAATATTGCTGAAAGTGAAAGTGAAAGAAAACCCCAAATTCCGGGTTGTCATCTGAAAAGAAATATAGGAGAAATCTTGATTTGGTGACCTTTGTGACAACCAAGGATTCCATTACTTTGTATGGATTTCCCATTTCCTGTTATGGTTAAGGAACAGGAAATGAAGAGAAATCTCCCCAATGGGACACAGATGCCAAAACATAATAATTATTCTGACAGGGGTTATAACCCTTTCTTACTCTATCTTAAAAAAGCTGTGACTTTAGTTCTACTTTATATTGTAAGTGAATTATTATTCTGTAGCCACCTATTATCTTAGGTTATTCCAAAACTGCTATATAATATTCTTTCAAGTATTTTGGTTTTAAAATATTCTTTAAGTCATGTACTAAGGAGTTTTAGTTGTTATTTACATCAGTTACAGTTGTAAATGGATCAGTGACTTATTAAATGTATTTTTTGATTATTTCCAACTACAATAGTGTATTAAACAATGCAAAATAATTAACTGCAGTATTATTTCCATGCATATACTGTAAACATTTAACACCAATTAAATATAATTAATCAAAGTGTTCCTGGGTAGAATATTCTAATTATTTTTACTGTTTAAAAAATATGTATGTCAATTATTTTTCTACATGTATATTTAGATCACTGAAGTTTTATAATCATTGTTAAATATTGTTTGGTTACTGTAATTGGTGTACTAATCTTTATAAGTAAAAAGGACTTGGCTATAAAAAGCAGGCTGAAGATTATTTGCTTCTGAGCAACAGAGTCAGACAGCTGCACTATTTGGTTGCACCATCATGCAAAACATAAACTTTTGCTCTTGTGGAAAACAGGGCCAAAGATTTATGCTAACATGTTTGCATTCCGATTGCACATTAATTGATATGCAACTACCTTATTAAATGCCCCCCAGTGTCTTTATTCTCTTTATTTTACCATATTCTTCTAAATACTTCAGTGTTTAAAACACATACTATGAAGCTTTATTTGTGCATTTTGTTAGAGTTACAGTTGTGAATGGATTAATAATCTATTAAACCTTTTTTCTTTTTTTTACAAATTTTCCAATGCAATAGTCCTTTAAACAATGCAAAGTAATTAACGGTAGTAGTATTTCAATGCATATACTGCAAACATTTAACATAAATTATATATAAACAAACAAAAGCATTTCTGGATAAAAAATGTCTATATATCATCATTGTTACTGTGTAGAGATCACTATATGTAATTCAGTGATTTTTCTATGGGCAAATTTAGATCATTGAAGTTTTATAATCATTGTTAAATAGTGTTTTGTTACTGCAATTGTTGTACCAACTGGTATGGACCCTGAGGGTTAGTATCGGCAGGGGCTGAAATGAACCGGGGCGCTCCAGACGTCACTGGGGGACCGGGAAGTAGGCACTGTCAGAGAAAGCCGGATGGGTCCGTTGCCTTCTGATTTGAATGGGTCCGCCCCTGTCAGTTTGAAGGGAGCGGGAAAGCCGGTTTCGCCAATTTTCCGGTTAGTACTGCTCCTGGATGTGATTGGTAAGGAATGGCGGATGGTGGTGGGGGAACCTTTCCTCCTGGGTTGAATCTGGCCTTGCAAAAGGCTTGTCCCCAGTTGAAGGCAGGTTCTCCCTAAGCTGTCTAAAATTCTGATGCCTCCTGATGGGATAGGGCTACACTGGGTCTGGCTGGGGGCTGAGACCGAAAAAGCCCGTGGTGTATGTGCCCCTGGGGTGGCAGCCCAGGGGTGCCTCAATTTCACTGGTGAGGGGCAGCTCACCTGAGTTTTTGTGGCACCTTGGTCACTGCACCATCACACTTTTTCTGCACCTGCCTCTTGGGGTGGGCCTTTTGGCCAACACCAGAGGAATTTTTTATTCCTGGCCGGGGGGCCTGCCGAGGTCTAGCACTTAGGCACTACCCAGCACTTCTCCACTTCCCTTTTCCCCACTCTGTTTTTCTTTGTTTGTGTGTTCACGTATGTCCCTTTTTGGTTGTTTTGTCACTGCACGACTTGGATGGCGTAGGTCCTCGGGCCTGCCCTGTAAGTCTTGGGAGGGGGTGGATATGGCCTTTTGGCTTAGTTCGCCCTCTCCCATGGGGTCTCCCTTCTGGGGAGCCCTACCTAGTACTCGGGGTGGGCTGTTTCGGCAGTCCCCCTGAAGAATGGGGTCTGCCCGGCTTCGGCTGGGTGGACCTAAGTGAGTACCTCAGTCCCTGTCAGGAGCTTCGCGCCCCGGGGGATCAGGGTCAGGGCCCTTCCTCTTCGGAGGAGGGCCATGTGTGTACGCCTTGTGCACTTTTTGTGTGTTCACGTTTTGCGTGTGTGCACTTTTTTATGCACCGGGTGTAAGTCTTTTGAGTGTGTTTCACACACCACGGGCTTTAAAAAAAAAAAAAAAAAAAAAAAAAAACCAACTGCTACAATTAAAAGGGACTTTTAGTAAAAAAGGACAACTGGACTGAAGATTACCTGCTTAACATTTCTAAGTTCTGTGACAGTTCTGAGGAAAAGAGTAAGACAAATGCAATTTTTGGTTGCACTTTTATGCAAAACATATACTTTAATTTTAGCTGAAATCAGGCAAAAGATTTTTGCTAAAATTTTTTGCATGCAAATTGTACATTAATTGATATGTGAATGTTCCCCAGTGTTTTTATTTTTCTTAAGTCTACCATATTCTTCCAAATTATTCAGTGTTTAAAGTATTATTTAAGTCAAGTACTATGGAGCTTTAGTTGTGCGTTCCACCAGTTACAGTTGTAAATGGATAAATTATTTATTAAACTTATTTTTTGCTAATTTCCCAATGCAATAGTGAATTAAACATGCAAAGTAATTACAGTAACTGTGTTATTTTCGTGCATATATTGCAAACATTTAACATCAATTGTATATAATTAATGAAAGTGTTCATGGAAAAAAATCTCCTAATTATCACCATTGTTACTGCATAGAGAACATGTACGTCAATGAATTTTCTATGGGCATATTTAGATCACTGAAGTTTTATAATCATTGTTGAGTATTATTTAGCTATTGTAATTGTTGTATCAATCTCTATAATTGAAAGGGACTTGGCTAGAAAAAGGAGACTGAAAAATATTTACTTATTACAATGTATTCTATATCATTGTCACTTATCTATTATTGTATGCAAGGATCATATTCTAATAAAAATATCTGATTTGCATACAATAAATATAATATTATCATGTCATCAGGAAACTATAATGATTTTAGGTCAGTTTTTTTTTTATTTATAAGTAGATTTTTTTTTTTTTTATCATCTTTGCAAAAAAATTTTCTCTTGTGGGTGTTTATCCTGTCCCGGTACGTCAAGACCTCAAATGGGATAGGTAGTCAAGAAATTAGATGCATTATTTATCCAATTTGATCATTGGATTTGGCAGCGAAAAAGTCTCACACGTGGTATTCCTATATTCATGAGAGGCTGAAGAACGAGTTTTGTGGTGTATTTGTAAGTATGCCCATGCTGCGAGTGAAAAAAAGCTTTGTGAAAGAAAATTACATTTTATTTACTTTCTTCATTTTACATATATGTGAGCATGTTTTAAGACTATTTATGTTTGGCATTTTTTTTAAAGTGTAAAAAGTGCCTTGATAAATTTAATATTATGTATACAATAACAAAAAAGTTTGTCTTATCTTATCTTTTTCAAAAAATTGTGGCAAAAAATTACAACTTAATTAAAAACTCAATATGCCTGTTACTAAATACCTTAACCACTTAAGCCCCGGAAGATTTTACCCCCATTCCGACCAGGGGGTATTTTGCGATTCGGCACTGCGTGACTTTAACGGACAATTGCGCGGTCGTGCGAAGCTGTACCTAAACAAATTTGGCGTCCTTTTTTTCCCACAAACAGAGCTTTCTTTTGGTGGTATTTGATCACCTGTGCGATTTTTTGAACACGCGCTATAAACAAAAAAAGAGCGTCAATTTTGCAAAAATAACAATATTTTTCAAATTTTTTTATATGAAATTCCCCCCCAAAAAAATGTAAAAATCTAAATTTTTTAACATTTTCGGCCAATTTGTTTTATGCTACCTATGTTTGGTAAAAAAAATCGCAAAAAGCGTATTTTGATTGGTTTGCGCAAAAGTTATCGTGTTTACTAACAAAGGGAAAGATTTTTGTCATTTTTGTTGTTTTTTTTTTAACGCGTAATGGCGGCGATCTGCGATTTTTTTTGCGGTACTGCGACATTGCGGTGGACAGATCGGACCCTTGACTGACATTTTTGACACTTTTGGGGTTACCAGTGACATTTCTACAGTAATCAGTGCTATATATATGCACTGTTACTGTAAAAATACACTGGTAGTAAGGGGGTTAACTTTATTTGGGATGGAGGGGCTGTGTGTGTCCCTAGGGGCGTGCTTTCTACTGTGATTGGCTGTGGCTTCAGCTGTAAGGACACTGATCAACGGATCTACATAGTAGATCCATGTGATCAGTGTCTTTGCAGCGAGGAGAATGACAGGCAGCTTGTTTACACAAGCTGCCTGACATTCTCCCTCTCCCCCGCCGATCGCCGAGTGGCCGGCAGACATCGGGTCCGCTGGTCACACACACGGGGGGTCCGTGACCACGCGGGAGCGGGAGCGCGCCTCCGGGGGCGCGCGCTCGCTCCCTAGACCCTCACAAGCAAGCAACATAGCCCTACGTTAGTTTGCCTGTGAGGGGCTGACCGCCGACGTAGATAGTCGTGCGGCGGTCGGCAAGTGGTTAAAGTATCTACTTTCTAAAAATCAGTCATTTGGGGTTGTTTTTACTGTCTTGGAATTTTAGGACTTCAATAAATGAGATTAGAACATCAGGGCTGATAAATTTAAAATATATATGCCTTAGTTTGTGGAATCTATAACTCTCAGACAGACTAAATACCGGTAATTTACACATATATTTTTTTTTTCGTTTTTTTTTTACCAAACAAATGTAGAATAAAACTTTTTGGTCTAGACTTTTGAAGAAAGATTATTTAGGGGCAAATATTTTTAAAGTAAACTAAAGGAAGGGTTTTTTTTTTCCAATATGTTTGATGTTTTTTCCTTTATATATTAAAAATACAAAAAAGAGTGGTGAATACATATAAGAGATAAGTTATCCTTTTAAGAAAAAATAGTAAATGCACACATTTTTGCAGAAAAAAAATATGCATTTATAATTTTTTTCTGCAGGAGCCTGGAAAGCACTGTACCCGTAATCAGTGGATCAGGGGTGCAATGTCAGGCTTACACAGACAAGCCCTGCAGCTTTCAGCCTGTACCTGCATATGGGTTGTCAGTTACAAATCTGCAGAGCTTGTGAATGAACTACTAAGGTGCTCATCAGCGCACTTACACTTAATTTAGAAGCTGTCAGTCACGGTGGCAGAGGCTAGCTGTAGTCTAATCATTCACATTAAACTGTGAATAAATGAGGCGGCCGTATAGGTGAAGTCCCTTTCGGCCACTGTTTTTGAAATGTGACAGTGGGTGCAGGAAGAACATATAACATGTTCCGAAAGGTGAACTTAGCCTTTAACCAAAAAAATGTTATCTGTCGCAAAAATACTTTATAAAATTTGTTTTGATACAGCGCTCTATGATCAAGTTATTGTCAGTCACAGTGCTGAATACTTGCCAATAGTCTGTAACAAAGGACAGTGGTTGCTAAATGTTAACAAACAAAAAATCTTTCTGACATAATTGACCAAATACGGCCATGATCATATGTGTTCAATGACATTACTGAGATGCCCGCCAGCTTGTTTACAAGCCAGAGGGTGGCAGGAAGCATCTTTTCAAGGCAGCAGTGATATCACCACTAGATAAAAACCACAAAGTATACAACCCAATTACAGATGTACACAAACTCAGTAACCCTATTCAATCCTATAGCAAGGTGCTATAAAAATTAAAAAAGTCCATTGTAAAAGTTTAGGCAAAAGGCAGCTCCACCAAGAGACAGGAGCAATTCTCTAAAATAGCATCAAGAAAAAGAGGGGGTGCCACTAAGTGCAGTATTTAAAACAGTGTTTAACCACCTCCTTCCCAAGCTTATTCTGACACTTTGTTCCTACATGTAAAAATCTACTTTTTTTTTTACTAGAAAATTACTTAGAACCCCCAAACATTATATATATTATTTTTTAGCAGAGACCCTATAGAATAAAATGGTGTGTGTTGCAATTTTTTATGTCACCAGGTATTTGCGCAGTGGTTTTTCACATGCAATTTTTTTAGAAAAAAAAAAACACATTCATGAATAATAAAATAAAAAAAAACAGTAAAGTTAAATATTTTTGTATAATGTGAAAGATGATGTTACTTCGAGTAAATATATATCTAACATGTCAGGCTTTAAAATTGTGCCTTCCCATGGAATGGCAGCAAACTACGGTGCTTAAAATTCTCCCAAGGCAACGTTTTAAATGCGTTTACACTCAGGTTACCAGTTTAGAATGGCACAGGAGATCTGGTGCTAGAATTATTGCTCTCACTCTGATTTTCGCGTCAATACCTCACATGTATGGTGCGATCACCATTAACATATGCGTGTGGAAGTAACATATGCATTCACATTTACATGTAAGCACGGTGGGACGGGGGCATTTTACATTTTTTTCGTTCTTTTATTTCATTTTATACAAAAAATTTTTTTTACACTTTTTAATTTATTTATTTTTTGTACAAACTTTATTGCTATCACAAGGGATGGACAACATCCCCCTTCTGCCACCCGCAGAAGTGATGAAGTGGCTAATTAGCCACTAAGATCTCTTTTGCTTTGTAGAGAATCGCCGGTGCAGGCATCATCCCGGTATAACCCCTGAAATCCAAGGACATACGGTATGTCCTTGGGTGGGAAGTGGTTAATTAGGAAACTAAATGTGCGCTCAAATAAATCCACCTGTAATGTAACAGCAGCAGTGTCTATGTATGGATCATCCTCTCCATAGTCCAGGATGTCAGTGGCAGAACCACATGAATGGGAGAGCCTGGGTGCCGCTCGTCAGCTGTAGTGGAAGGACATCCAGAACTACCGTGGCGCACAGGAGAGGAAGTGACATCATGCCTGGGATGATTGGTTGCCTAGATAACATGTTTTGGAGAGCCATTCATTCTTTGTCAAACAAATTTAGCTGCCTAATCAACCACTTGCCGAAAGGGCCATAGCCCAATGAAGGCTACAGCGCGGTCGGCTTATTCTGGGAGGGCCTACAATTACATCCACCCAGATTTGCACTTCCCGTGCATCACCGATCACGGTAGAGGGCCAATGACAGCGGCCCTTTACCACGTAATTGCTCTGAATGACAAAGTGATCAGTTGTCAACAAACCAAGGCATGTCCAGTTCAGTTCTCTCCTCTCCTTGCACGCTGTACACAGCAATCGGTAGAGCGCGCAAGGCATGGAGAGAGACTGCAGCACCGCTCACACCTGCCTCCTCCATGCCTCAATCATGCCTCAATCATAACTCAGTCATGCCTCAATCATGCCTCAGTCATGCCTATCCATGCCTCAATCATGCCTATCTGTACCTTAGTCATCCCCATCCATGCCTCAATCTTTTCAATCTGTGCAATAATACCTCATCCATGATATGTCAGTGCTCATCCATGCCACATCAGTGCTCACCCGTACCTCATCCATGCCACATTAGTGCTCATCTGTGCCACATCCATGCCACATCAGTGTTTATTCATGCCACATCAGTGCTCATCCATGCCCCATCCATGCCAAGTCAGTACTCATCCATGCCACATTCATGCCACATCAGTGCACATCTCTGCCACATCCATGCTACGTCAGTGCTCATCCATGCCACATCGGTGTTAATCCATGCCACATCCATGCCACGTCAGTGCTTATCCATGCCATATCTATGCCACGTCAGTGCTCATCCATGCCACATTAATGTCACATCAGTGCTCATCCGTGCCACATCCATGCCACATCAGTGCTCATCTGTGCCTCATCAGTGCCATTACAGTGCTTATCAGTGCCCTACAGTGCCTCACAAAAGTGTAATGGAAAGTCAGGAAATGACGGTGCTCCCTGAATGTTGGGCCTCTGTATGTGGCTAGGCTGTGTAAAAGTGTAACACATGTGGTAAAGCTATACTCAGGAGGAGTGTCAGAATGTATTTTGGGGCGTCATTTTTGCTATGTACTTGCTATGTGTTAGAAATATCCTATAAATGGACAACTTTGTGTAAAAAAAAAAATGCGTTTTTATTTTTTTCCACATATTCAAAAAACCCGTGGAAAAAAATGACATCTTCAAAAGACTCATAATGCCTCCTAGATTATGTGTTGGGGTGTTTACTTTCCAAAATTGGGTCATTTGTGGGTGTTTCCATTGTCCTGGTGCTCCAGGGACTTCAGAAATGTGATAGGTTGTCAGGAAATTATATGTGTAATTTACGCTCCTAGAATGCCTGGAGGTGCTACTTGGATGTTGGGCCTCTGTATGTGGCCAGGCTGTGTAAAAGTCTCACACATGTGGTATCGCTATACTCAGAAGGAGTAGCAAAATTTATTTTGGGGTGTAGTTGCAAGTATACCTGTGTAGAGTGTTGAGAAATAATTTGGTAATAAAAATTTTGTGAAAAAATAAATAAAAAATCTTCATTTTGCAAAGAAATGTGGGAAAAAATTACAATTTCAAAAAACTCACCATGCCTCTTACTAAATACATTGGAATGTCTACTTTACAAAAAGGTCATTTGGGGGGTATTTGTATTTTTCTAGCTTGTTAGTGTTTCAAGAAATGAGATCAGTACATCATTGAAGGGAGTCACTCCCTTGAATGAATAGAATGTGTGTAAATTTGAGTTTGAGCTATTGCGCTCCATAAATAACAGGCTTTTTTCAAAAGAGCAGCTAAGGCTAGACAGCTAAACACGTAGAAATGAGTCTAGGAATATGCCTATTGTATCTAAATGTATATATGAAATATTTATATGCTACATTTTATATTTCCCCAATCAAATTATTTAATACATAGAAGAAATTAAGAAAGAGATGCTGCTGCTCCAGGTAAGTGACAGGTGAGCCAGCCCGTCTGGCTCACCACTGAAGGAGCATAAACTGGAAGAAGAGGCCTGCACGCTGCAAAAAGATGGCAATAGTTGCAATGATTTATTTTATAAAAAAGATGAACACCAAACTCCACGGACAAAGGATGGTTGACATGTTTCACACAAAAGCGTGCTTAATCATAACCAGGGAATGCTGGGAGCTCTACTGCTTAAGTGCACAGGAGAACACCTGCTCTACAGCATAGACATGCTCACGACATTAACCTCTGCTTGACTAAAACCCATGCTTAAAACATTATAAGTCACTGGCAAATGTAGCATGACATTTCAATGCCTGCCATGCTGTTGATATTCTAGCTGTCTCAGTACAGGGGGTTGAAAAGGTGTGTGTCCCCAGAAAAAGGGGGGAGATGCTTTCCGTCTCCTATGTAGAAGAGAGTTTTTTTTTTTTTTTTTCTAATTTAATTTAAAAACCCACTTACAAGAAGGCTTAAATTTTGAGTGAGAGGACTCACATTTTTAGGAATATGTATGTCTCTTAAGGTTTTCCTCTCTTCTGCTTGTGACATGGCTGCTCTCCTCTCTCTTGTTACTATCTTTGGAGCCACATGGGGTTTGTTATTAGGTTTCTATTAATATGTTTCTACATTATTGCTTTTTATTGATGTGGCTTTGTAATTATAACCCACTATTTCGTTTTGTCTCTGCTAGCTTTATGTGTACATATTCGCTTTTCTATGCAATTTTTTTGTTTTTCATTTTCTTTTTTTTTCTTTTTTTATTTATTTATTTTCTATTTTTTCAGTATTTGTCTTTATATATGCAACAGCTTTATGCATAATGTTTTTATCATGGGTTTTAGTCAAGCAGGTGTTAATGCTGTGAGCATATCTACGCTATAGAACAGGTGTTCACCTATGCACTTAAAGTGGTTTTAAAGGCAGAAGGTTTTTCATCCTATTGCATTTTATGCATTAAGATAAAAAGCCTTCAGTGTGCAGCAGTCCCCGCTCAACCCCCCTAATTCTTACCTGAGGTCCATCCAGATCCAGCAATGTTGCACGAGAGGCTGCCTGGGACTCCCCTCCTCATTGGCTGAGACAGCAGCACTGCGCCATTGGCTCCTGCTGCTGTCAATCAAAGTCATTCAGCTAATGAGGAGAGAAAGGGGGCGAGGTTGGGCCACAGCTCTGTGGCCAAATGGACACAGGTGGCTGTGGCTCATCTCGGGTGCCCCCATAGAAAGCTGCTTGCACTCAACAGGAGGGAGGGGCCAGGATCACCAAAGAGGAAGAGGAGGATCTGGGCTGCTCTGTGCAAAACCAACTGGACAGAGCAGGTAAGTATAACATGTTTGTTATTTTTACAGAAAAAAAATAGCCTTTAGTATCACTTTAAGCAGTAGAGCTCCCAGCATTCCCTGTTTAGGATTAAGCACGCTTTAATGGAAAACACGTCAACCATCTTTTGTGCGTGGTGTTTGGTGTTCAGCTTTATTATGAAATAAATCATTGCAACTATTGGCATCTTCCTGTGGTGTGCCGCCTCTTCTTCCAGTGTATAGAAGAAATTAACACAAATACAAAGCATGACACATTCGATTTTTTGTGTATTTGCATGGACTCCGCTAAAGGTTGTAGCTTCTCCTGCAGTTCATCCTTGCATAAACAGTGAAGTGTATTGATTAATAGGGTGCCTATTGCTGCAAGAAGGAGTAAGAGGTGGGGCAAATTTCATTTTCCAACAGTTAGTGTTTTGATGCAGGGGTCTGCTTTTACTTTTTATTAAGCCTTTATGACCCAGACCAAGCTTAGCAACACTGGAAAGGATCAGTTAACTGGACAATAACTCTACGAGTACATTTTCTGATTTGCATCAGGTCTGACAAGTAGGAAAAAACACATTTTCACACACTAAATTCTCAGCTGCAAGGTTAATTAACATTCTCAAGAAAAGGAGCCTTTTATATTTGGGTCCATAAAGTTGCATTGTGGTCACAGAGATGAGCTTTGCTATTTTCTATTTGTATCTAGTGATCTGTAGATTTGAATCATACCATGTGGAATGACTAACTGCAATTTTAGGCTCATTCAGTAAAGCAATGAGAAATACAGAGGTAATATGCAAAGTAAGTCATTCACAGCAACCACTGAGATTTATTTATTACAGCAGCCAGCTCACTGAAAGGCCTAATAGGTCCCACGTTTATTTTGTTTATGAAAACCGCAGTGAAGATATCCATCACAAGCATCACTATTGAGATTAAGCAAGCTAATAATGGAAGAAGCAAACGTTTCATCTTCAAAATGCCTTAAATTTGTTCTGACCAGAACAGATTGTCCCAACCTTGAATCACCTTAAATTGTTTTATATCAATAAATATAGGATTAGGTTGATTGGCATTCTATCTAAAGTACAAAGCAAAACTTAAAATTCACAGAGAGAACAATTAAAACTGAAAATTCACAGAAAGGAATTAAAAAAGAAATCTCAAACCTATTTACCGAAGTGTTACATAGAACGAGCCTGTTTTTTTTCCATTGTGAGCCACACCATGGCATTCCCACAATCCCCTCTGCTATATTAAATAATGTCCCCAGTGTAGTTTTTTTTTTTTTTTAATGCCACTGTGTACCTCATTCCATAGAGGCGCTCTGCGCTCACATGACCACCCACTGCTCCCTCTCCTGATCTGACAGCAGACAGGGTGGGCCTGACACTAGCCAGGAGGAGGAGAGGAGGAGACCAGCAGGTGGTCACGTGAGCGCCAAGAATTGGCATGAAATGAGGTACACTGCGGCATGTCTTTAAAAAAGAAACAGACACTGGGGACATTATTTAATATAGAGGGGATTGTAGGAATGTCATTGAGGTATGATATCAGCAGGGGGGGAGGGGGTGGGTACTGGCACAAGCTGACAGGCAGGGAGAGGAGGGGAGAGGAGGACAGAGGAGAGCTGCGGATGATGGAAGCATGTAAACTGACCACGGTGTCAGGGTTCCGCAACCATGATAAACCATGGTTACAGGGGGAAGGGCAGAACCAGGCAGGATCAGCCAGGTATTTCAGGTGATAGAAAGAGCCAAATTACACAGCACAAGCACTGTGCTGTATAACATGCTTTAAAGGAACAGGGTCCATTTGTTTTTACTTTTACAACATTTCAATTGTTTTCAGTTTGGAACATGTATTTGAGCTGATCAATTACTGCTTATTTACTTAAAATAGAGGCTGTTTGTATAGCAAAGTAAATCTTCACTTCTATCATCCAATCATGTGCGAATTCCTTTTCTTTTATTTTTTTTATTTTCCTTGCGTATTAAATGTAAAACCAACTTAATTTTACTTACTAAGTGAACATTTGAGTAGATTGAATATTATTGTGTATGTACTGGGAGGCTCCTGTCACAAAGCGGGAACATATACATATACTGTACAACATATGGGAAATATGTTGAACTTAGAAGCTTGCAAAAGTTTTATTTTAGCATGTACAGTACTTTGCATAGTGAACATTCTTTTTGCAAAGTGAATTGCCTCTACTACTTTAGTACACTGAACCCATTGGCGCTAATTTTCTGTTAGCTTAGTAAATGTGGTGAAGCACTACTGGCTTTCATCATTTTTTTTTTTTTTTCCTTGCATGTGATTGGGTATTCTTTGCAAAGTGACTTTTCATAACATTCACTAAGCTAATACATACATGACTACTTCATTACATGCTGCTGGTCATTGTGCCCTGCTAGTGGATGTAATCATTGCTTAATCAGTGGCAGCATTTTATGGGTAGGCAGTTCTGAGACAAAAAGCAATTAGTAAATTTTTAGTGACTGATATGATAAGCAATATGAACGATATATTTATGAGTGTTCCAGAAATATCAATAATGCCATTCCTAATTTTATGATTCATATTATTATTAGAAAATATTTAGATTTGTCTTTGATGCTAAATACGGAAGGTGCCTTACTTAACAAAATGACCCCTACTACATACAACTGATAGCCATTCACCAATCACTTGAGCGTGTGAACAGCACTGGTGAAGAACATCTAATGCTGGAATTCTACCTGGCTGACCGGCGGAGCCATGATAGCCAGTGAGTTCAAAAGTAAAAGTATTTAAAGCAAGCATGAAAAATCGATCATCTTTGTCTGATAACTGGAGTTTTTGTAAGGTCAAGAGCTTATCCACCAGTTTATAAGATCACTCAGCAGCAAAAAATATTGCAGCATCCGATGTAATTCTTGTGTGAAATTCATATTTTTCACTTGTTTGATCTACAAGTTTTTCTTTTTGGGACTTTATGAAAAAGGAGATAAACAGTTTATGCAGCCGCTGACTTTTGGATTATTATACAGCGGTCTTCGGACTTTGTATTCACAGTATATGCTTTTCATGCACTTTTTGATTTACTTATGTAGCACCCACCTAGGTAGGTGCTAAGTAACCTATAGGGGAGACCTTGTCTGCTTATCAGCAGGGTCCAATTATTCAGTCAGGCTGTCATGTGTTCTCATGTGTGACTGTTGAGTTGGGAAGTCTCCCCACTGTATCCAATGAGGGCTCCCTTTGGACAGTGGAGGAAACCTGACCAATAGCACACCAGGGCTTGTATCCATCCCAGAGGGAAGATTATGCCACAATGCATCCTGGGAGGAGGATATAAGTCTGAGGGGAGCACATGACAGGGTATCTTTGGTGGGAAGCAGAGTCCCAGGAGGAGGGTGACGGCTGTCTCTCCTCCTGTTGGTGATAGGAAAGGTGTCCTGGGTGGTCGGCCTAGAGGACAGAAGGTTGAGCTGAGCTGCAGAGAGGGATCCAGTGTGCTGAGGACCGTGTGAAGCTGTGGGGGTTCGAGTTACCAGGAAAACAGAGTCATGAGTACTGTAAACTGCCCCGGGGTCTGCCTAGGATAGGAGACCACACCAGGAGGTCAGAGGGATCCAGGAGCCAGTCAACCGGAAGAGAGGGCTTAAAGGAGGGGGTGCCAGAGTCTAAGCCCTGAAGAGAAGTCTGTGAGAGAGGATGCCAGTGTGGGCCCTGAAGTGTTAATAGTTGCAGCAGTGCTTACAAATAGCTACCTCAGCCAGGATGGCTAAAGGGAGCAGTACAAAGGACTTTTGAGTCACAAGGAAGTGTCAGAAGTCAATTCAAGTTCACAGACAGCAAGTCAGTGTTAACAAGCGCCAACGTGTTAAGTCAGCGTCAAGAGGCATTTTTCTCAGAGTCCCATTCTATTGTGTATAGTTGAGCCAGAGGAGTATCCCACTCATTCCCTTCTCCCATCCAGGTTCCTAAAATAAATACAAAAACCAAAGATGCTGGACTGTTTCTTGTCTCAGTGCTCAAACTTGGAGAACATGATTAAATGTGCTGTTGTTACTAGCGGTAACCCTGGCAGACCCACATCCAGCATATATATTAATTAGTAGTTTTATATTTGTATATGAAGCACTTATTATTTTCTATGTTGCAATGAATTATTGCACTTTTGTGAGAGTTATTGTTTACAGATTTTATTATTAAAGTTTGCATTAGCACTTTAGGGAGTTATTTGGATTGAGTAAAAAGTTTTGACACAATAGGGGATAATTTGTAATTATCCCTGCTCCATTAGACTAGGGAGGGTAGATCTGCACTGACTGGTTTCTTTATCATTCTAATGCTACAATTTACCACAAACCATTATGGTTTTCTTTTAAAGAAAAATGTGGGTCTGGAGGAAGGTTCGTATGTGTGGGCATATTTGCGCTAGTTTTCTAATATAGATATATAAACAATTAGCGTGTTGCTGTGGCTCTTCCAGGCAGAGCCACTAGATGTTGTTTCTTTTTTTTGGTATTACCAGTCAATTCTGGTATTGCCAGTCTAAGCTACAATCAACTTACTAATACCGTAAGTTTGAATAACCTCTTGGCAGGTCTTCCCATATATTCAGGCAAAACTCCACCACTATACAGTGTAAGTATCAAGCTGATCCTTGATCAGGAGTCTTTTCTTATACATGGGGTTGATGTTTTATGCACAACAATAGGGTTTAAATACCCGCTTGTTGTATAGTGTTTTCGGTGGGGTCTTAGGAGACCCAGGCATCATGCAATTTGGTTTCCCTTATGCTTAGACCTGGCTGTTTATTATTTATTTTTCACTCATGCTAAGGCGGATATGATATCCTATTCCTGGCATTGCTTGAGTTAACAACAGACCTTCTGCCTTGCAATCGGGAGTTGGTTTGATACTCTCCCGGCCAGGCAGCACCTTTTGTGGGAACATTGAGGCATTGGATGCACACTCTTTATGGTCTCCTCCTAGCTGGGACACAGCCAACAATGTTTTCTCTTCTTCTTTTTTTTCCCCCATATTTATGACATAGATGAAATACATGCATCAGTAACGCCCTGAGGAAGCAGAATGGCTCTACCGCGAAACATGGTGGCTTATTCTACCTGCTAAATTATCTCTGTTTGATGTCATTATAGGTATTAATGCTACAGAGATCCTCTTACCATGACCCTACTTTGGATTAGATCATGTATATGCTTTTGTATGTCTAATAAAAATATATATTTGTATTTCTTAATCAACATTATTGTATTGGACTTATATACCATTTGGGGGTTACCATTTAAAGGCCCATTTTTTAGGGGGTTTGGGGGGAAGGTAAACTTTTCCCTTCTTTCCTTTTTTCCCCTCCTTTTGTTCATTGTTTATGTATTTAGGGCTAGGTTTCCCCAAAATATGCTTTGACTCACACCTTCATAACATAACTTTGTAACAGGGTTTAAATACCTTTACAAATTCAAGTATATAGATAAAATTACTTTCAAGTGTAAAAGTTTTACAAATATATAATCTGTTCCTTATGGAACTATATTTTTATTCTTTATAAATGTACTGCATATCATGCATATAGGCACACTCACATGTGAAGATAAATAAACATTAAGGTACTACCCCAGTAGTTTTGCCTAAATTCAAAAATCCAATGTCTAGCCATTGACTGCAATTGCATCCATCTATATTCCTTCCATTCATGTTTGTCATTCATGAATGTCTTGAATGTGACTCAAGTTCCTATGTTGCGGCTGCATAACAAATATCCAGGAGACACACAGAGAGTCAGAAATCCAGAAGGTGTGTACTATGCAAATTATACAAATATTTCCCCTGATTTTGTTACCCAGCATGCAACAAAATGACAACAAAATAAATGTATGCATTTGTCAACCATAAAGTAGGAAGTTGTATAATTTCTACATCACAGTTTACCCTCTGCATCGGTGAATGGTGAATGTTGTGATGATGATGTGTCTGATTTTGCTTGTTAACATTCATACATAATCTGTCATACATAGCCTGCAACTCTCTTTATGAGAGCTTTATAGATCTACATAGCGAAGAAATGCTTTCATCATTTCTTCAGCTGTGCTGTATTAAGAGACCACTTAAGATGTAGATGAAGGCTGACAGACACTCTAGATACAATAAAGGAAATCACATTCTGTGGCATGTTTTTTTATTGAGTAGTGCTTTCATTCGGGTATTTCCACTTTCTCTGTGTACTTGTCACGCTGTTGAAAAGGAATTACAAGAAAAACACATTTTTGTTTCCTTTCAGTAATATACTTGCTATGTAAAATAAGAGAATCTGTTTGTTTCTTTTTTTTTTTTTTAAATAATAAAAAAATAATAGAAGTCCTTGGTTATATACCTGAGCATACCTACATACTGTATATTTTGGTATATATGTCTAAATTATGTTCCTTTAAAAATACTTTAATGTACAAAGCTTATCTAAAGACATTTACTATGTACTGTAGAAGCAAATAATCATAGCTGTTCTCTAGCTCTACTATATTTTTTAGCCTCTAGGGAAGCCTGTGACATCCACATGTGTGAAAATGTGTTCCTAAAAGTGGAGTTCCACTGGTTTTTGTGTTTATTAAAATTTAGCAGCTACAAAAAGTGTAGCTGCGTACTTTTAATAAACACTCACCTGTCCCACGGTCCAGCAATGCGCCCAGCTCCCTATTCTCCCCTCAGCGCCGGCATCACTACTGTGGGCACCCGGCTGTGACAGCTTGCAGCTTCACAGCCAGGTGCGCATGCGCGAGTCGCGCTGCGTATCCTGAGTGGACGGGCAATCTTCTGGGACTGAGAAGATTGAAGAGAGGGAGGGGGAGAGGAGAACTTCTGCTCGAGCTGCCTAGGTGGTCCGAGCAGAAGTGCGAGTGGGTAACTGTCAAAACTAGGTACCCGCTCCCCCCGAAGAAATGTGGCATGTCAGGGGGTCAGAAGGCCTTAAAGCAGAAGTTCCACTTTTGAATGGAACTCCGCTTTAAGGCACCTTACCACGACTGATGGTGAAAACAAAAGGGAAACAGATGGAGCCGACATGGTGCTAGTGCCTTATAACAAGCCTGTGTCTCTTAACCAATTATTTTTTATTTAATTTTTTTGTTTTTTGTTTTTTAGCAAAGACTCTGGAGAATAAAATGGTGGTCGTTGCGATATTTTTTGTCACGCGGTATTTGCGCAGCGGTCTTTCAAAAGCAATTTTTTTGGAAAAATAAATTTCACTGAATTTAAAAAAACGAAACAGTAAAGTTAGCCCACTCTTGTTGTATATTGTGAAAGATGATGTAACGCTGAGTAAATAGATACCTAACATGTTAGAGTTTAAAATTGAGCACACCTGTGGAATGGCATAGGTGAAGCTTTAAAAATTCCTAACGGTTAAGAGTTACAGAGGAGGTCGTTTTCTAGCATTATTACTCTCGCTCTGGTGAATGTGGCGCTACCTCTCATGTCTGAATTGAACGGGCGTGACTCATGTATGTGTTTTCTTTCATGCGCGAGCTCTTACAGGGACAGGGGCGCTTTACATTTTTTTTCCTATTTATTTTAGTTTTTATTTTTTACACAGTTTTTTTTTTTAATCTGATCACTTTTATTGCTGTCATAAGGAATGTAAACATCCCTTGTGATAGTAATAAGCAGTGACAGGTACTCTTTATGGAGGGATCTGGAGTCTAAAAGACCCCAGAGCCCTCCACTGCACTTCAAAGTATTCAAAATATCGAAATTGGCATTTTTGAATACTGGGACTTTTTTTAAATTGGTGCCATTGGCAGCCGAGTAAACTAGGAGTGACGTCTTAACGTCGCTTCCGGGTTACATGATCAGAGACCGGATCGAAGCCAAATCCGGCTTTTTTCGGGACTCCAACCAGCCGGCGGACGAGCCGCTGAAGGCTGTGGGATGGAGGGATGTCCCGTCCTGCTTGCTGGGATAACGGCCGAGCAGCTACTGAGCCGCATCGATTGTTATCTCCTGAAAGCCAACCACCGGCTCTAAAAAATGGTACCGGGTTGATCCCTGCAGCTGCCGGCATCATCCCAGTACAACCAAGTCAACGTATGGGTATGTCAGTTTGCGGGAAGTGGTTAAGTACATATTCTGGCCTATGGGGCACCTATATCTCTGTATGTGCCTATACAGGTACATGCATCTTTACTGATCTTTAATACTGGCTCTCTGAGACAAAGATATGCTTGTTCTTGTGGGTGTTTGGGTCCACCTGAAAATGTGCATGGTGGAAAGTGTCAAAACATAATGTTTGATTACCTGTCACTTTGTCCATTCAGAACAATGTAACAGGTTCTCTTCATAGCCCATATCTTCTGCTTCTGATATTTACCTTTCCCATACTCCCACACTGCTCTGTCCACCTCCACCTCCACCTTGAGTAGAAGTTCTCTGTAAGTACTGTTCTGTGTCACGGGTTCTGCCTTTCCAATGACAGGACTATTTTATTGGCTATAAAGAGTTATACTTCTTTGCTCTTTATGAGATGTTCTGTACTGAAATCCTCTTGCTTGATTTTCCAGAATATGAACTGTTAAACTGGCATTCTGAGGACCAGAACTGACTTTCCTAAAATCTAGCTAGGTGATCACCATTACATTAAAGCATTTGAAAGTTATTTATTATAAAGAATATTTTGGATGTATTCACACATACTAATCCCCATGCCTAATATGCCCTGGTTAGACAAGCAAGGAACACATTGTCATTCAGTGGTTGTAAGGAATAGATTTGGCTACCTGGAGATAAGCTACATACATGTAAACAAATGTATTTCATATTGAAATTATTTTTGGTTTTTAACACTTCAATAATTCTGCTTGTCATGCTTGTAGCTGCCATGACCACTTTCATAATTATTGGCCCATCTTAGTATATAATCATGTGTTTCTAAGAGTATTTTCTATCTCCTAGATTGAGGCTGTGTCTAATTTAATTGTCTTGCAAGTGAGGGAACTAATTTCATCTTCACACTAGACTGATTCTTGTGGCTTGCTAAATCCTAACCCTCACAATTCCATAACTGCTTGGTCCTTACCCAACCTATTTCTGTTGAACGTTAGATAACATTCTACTAGTATACAGTATTTGGTGTAAATCTGCATGCTGTAGATTAGTTATGAAGATGAAGAAGTAAAGCCTTCACTGTTTAAAAAATGAAAAGAGTATTGGAAAGGTCTTGGAAACGTGATTCTTATGAACAAGTAGATTTTTCCACAATGCTTTGACCATCTCAAAAATAATGAGCTATTAATTAGTATTCGTCCAACTGCTTTTTCATTGCTTTCTTAATAGAGTTGTATGTTTAAAAGCACAACCAGAGATCTCATTATAACTAGATTATTTGCTTGTTTTATAACCATCACAGTTGTATTATATTTATAAGCATCAAATGTAGTGAATTTAACAGAAGGCTAGACAGTATTTATTTCAATGTTTATCTTGTTTTCTGATTCAAGTAAACATTTAACAGGTTACCTTATTGCATTTTTTGCAGCCGATTAAAATATTTGGTTTCCGCCTGTAGTAAGAGGCATACATAAGTTTCCACTGATGACCTCTCCTGAAATTTTGTCTGGTTGACATGCTGATCCAGTGGCATCAAGACATTCTGAGTCACTCAAAAAAATATACAGATCAGGAGTCCTGACTCCACTTTGACTTTTTTTTCTGTATGTTTCAGCAGAGGCGTACCTAGGGTCTCCAGCACCCTTGGCGAAGAGCTGTATCGGCAGCCCCCCCAGGAGAGATAGGGTTTTTACAGAGAGAGAGAGAGGGGGTTTGACAGAGAGAGGGGGTGACAGAGAGAAGGGGTGACAGAGAGAGAGAGAAGGGGGTGACAGAGAGAAGGGGGTGACAGAGAGAAGGGGTGACTGAGAGAAGGGGTGACAGAGAGAAGGGGTGACAAAGAGAGGGGGTGACAGAGAGAGAGAAGGGGGTGACAGAGAGAGAGAGAAGGGGGTGACCGAGAGAAAGAGAAGGGGGTGACAGAGAGAGAGAGACAGAGAGAAAGAAGGGGGTGACAGAAAGAGAGAAGGGGGTGACAGAGAGAAGGGGTGACTGAGAGAAGGGGTGACAGAGAGAAGGGGTGACAAAGAGAGGGGGTGACAGAGAGAGAGAAGGGGGTGACAGAGAGAGAGAGAGAAGGGGGTGACAGAGAGAGAGACAGAGAGAAAGAAGGGGGTGACAGAAAGAGAGAAGGGGGTGACAGAGAGAGAGAGAGGAGGGGTGACAGAGAGAGAGAAGGGGGTGACAGAGAGAGAGAGAGAGAGAAAGAAGGGGGTGACAGAGAGAGAGAAGGGGGTGACAGAGAGAGAGAAAGAGAGAGAGAGAAGGGGTTGACAGAGAGATAGAGAGAGAAGGGGTGACAAAGAGAGAGAGAGATCCAGCAATGTGATGTAGTTGCTGGAAGCAGTGTTCATCTTCTCTCGGTCTTCAATTACAATATCTATGGGTAAGCCTTGTTATAGGCTTACCTATAGGTACAAATTATGCCTTAAACTTTACTTCCTTGTTAATCTGCATTTTATGTGCTACAAACACATTTATATAAGCTGTCCTATGTACGAGAAGTGCCCTAAATAAGTTCATGTAGCCTTTTATGCGTTGAGATTCACCTGTTTTTTTAACTGCGCATTTTGATGCATTTGTTGTGTGTTTTGACACATTCAAAAACGCATGTCTGCTTGTCTTCCCTTGTATTTGGGGAGCCATTAAAAACGACTGGCACCAGCGCTTTTTTCTGATTTACGTGAAGCGCAATCGGATCCCTTGCTCCTCAAGGGCCCATTCAGACTTTTTTCTGGTGCATTGTCCTAACGCAATGCGTGGTGCTAAGGCAGTTTGAAACAATTAGATAGGTGCTATACCGGTTAATGTCAATGTGCTGCACTGTATGTATGATAGAAGTGATTTACCTTAGTATAATAGGGTGCTGTTGAAAATGAATAGCACTGCAGTGCACTAACTTGTGCATGGTGCATTGCGGGAATGTACGGGTTACCACAACGCACCAGAATAGAGAGGTGTAATTGGGGCTTAGACTGGGCACAGTTAGAGGACTACTTACCTTATTCCTCACATCCCCAACTCTTCTCTGCTGCCAGAATTTGGATAGCCCTCAATGTCCCCCCATTCTGGTCTTGCATTGTATGTTATGGCTTCAGGGAGGGGGTGAAGGCATCAGGGAGAGGGGTGATGACATCAGGGAGAGGGGTGATGACATCAGGGAGGGGGGGTGGGGGGTGATGACTTCAGGGGGGTGGGGGTGATGACATCAGGGAGGGGTGAGATGACTTGAGGAGGGGGGGTGATGACATCAGGGAGAGAGGTGATGACATCAGGGAGAGGGGTGATGTCATCATGGAGGGGGTGGTCCTAATTGCATCAGGGAGGGGGGTGACAGGGAGTGAGGGAGAGAGAGGGGGATGACAGGGAGTGAGAGGGGGTGATAGGGAGAGAGAGGGGTGACAGAGTGAGAGAGGGGGTGATAGGGAGAGAGAGGGGGTGATAGGGAGAGAGAGGGGGTGACAGGGAGAGAGGGGGTGACAGGGAGAGAGAGGGGGTGACAGGAGTGAGAGGGGGTGACAGAGTGAGGGGAGGTAACAGGGAGAGAGAGGTGGTGACAGGGATAGAGAGGGGGTGACAGGAAGAGAGAGGGGGTGAAGGGAGTGAGAGGGGTTGGCAGGGAGAGAGAGGGGGTGACAGTGTGAGAGAGGGGGTGACAGGAAGTGAAAGGGGGTGACATGGAGAGAGAGGGGGTGATAGGGAGAGAGAGGGGGTGACAGGGAGAGAGGGGGTGACAGGGAGAGAGAGGGGGTGACAAGAGTGAGAGGGGGTGACAGAGTGAGAGGAGGTAACAGGGAGAGAGAGGTGGTGACAGGGATAGAGAGGGGGTGACAGGAAGAGAGAGGGGGTGAAGGGAGTGAGAGGGGTTGGCAGGGAGAGAGAGGGGGTGACAGTGTGAGAGAGGGGGTGACAGGAAGTGAAAGGGGGTGACATGGAGAGAGAGGGGGTGACAGGGAGAGAGGGGGTGACAGGGAGTTACATGGGGGTGACAGGGAGTGAGAGGGGGTGACAGGGTGAGAGGGGGTGACAGGGAGAGAGAGGGGGTGACAGGGAGTGAGAGGTGGTGACAGGGAGCAAGGGGGGGGAGTGACAGGGAGAGAGAGGGGTGGCAGGGAGAGAGGGGGGTGACAGGGAGAGAGGGGGTAATAGGGAGAGAGAGAGGGGGTGACAGGGAGAGAGGGGGTAATAGGGAGAGAGAGGGGGTGACAGGGAGAGAGGGGGTGACAGGGAGAGAGGGGGTGGCAGGGAGAGAGGGGGTGACAGGGAGTGAGAGGGGGTGACAGGGAGAGAGGAGGTGACATGGTGAGAGAGGGGGTGAAAGGGAGAGAGGAGGTGACAGGGTGAGAGAGGGGGTGAAAGGGAGAGAGGGGGTGACAGGGAGTGAGAAAGGGGTGACAGGGAGAGAGGGGGTGACAGGGAGTGTCATTTACTTTGCAGGGAAGAAACATTTTTTTGAGGAGTTTACTTCCTCTTTAAATCATCAGAGCAGCAGCAGCACTGCAGTCTGCAACTAAGTGAAAAAGACAGCTAATACACAGGTCAGTCAACATTTAATTTTAAAAGATTTCTTCTAATTCTTCTGGTACCTGAGAGGCCAGCCAGGCCTTTCGTCGCTGCAATACATTCATCCACCGCTGAACGCTGCCTGGAGGAGCCGACTGATGATGATGTCATGTGGGTGGAGGCGGAGCCTTGTGAAGAGGTGAGCCACCTATCGCATGGAGCAAGCTGACTGTTGCCGCTTGCCTGGACAGTGCACACAAAGAGAGCATTGGATTTGAGCGGGGGCCGGGGGCGCAGGCTGAGCGGAGGAGATGTTGCTCGGCCTACAGGATGATTAGTTTCACTTTTTTCAACAGCCTTTGGCTACTGGTTCCACCTTGCTTTTGGATATAGGCCACTGCCACTCAATTGCCCAACTGGAAGAAGACCCCTTTTCCATGGATTAACAGGGCAAATGCCAGGAGCATCTTGAATGCTGCTCTAAATTCCAGGATGTTAAATAACACTGCTCAGAATGACCAATGACACTGCAACATAAAGTCCTGAAAGTGGGGAACCCAGCCCTCTTGATTGTCATTGGAGGTATTTGTGTTCCAAGATGTTATGGTAATTGGAAAGTAGTTTGATAGTGGGACTGTGTCAATGATCACAGGAATTCTCTTACTTTGTGGGTAATATAGATCAATTGTGAGGAATTCCCATTGAACTAGGAATGCATTATGAAGGGGGGGGGAATGCCAGTGAGCCCATTTCACCATTGGAATAGTTGATGGCAGGGTTCCAATTATACTTATACATCCAACTGCTGAAACATTAGTCATCTCTTACAATGACCTTAGCTTCAGTATGATTCCTAGAATTTTGTTTTGTTGGAAATCCTTTGCATGTTTATAATTGCCCCCAGAAAAGTTGTTTGCTCTCTTTTTAAATTTAGAAAGTTTTTCACTTTCCACTCAGTCTCTTCAGCCTCCTCCCTGTCAATATACTCTTCAATAGGGATGATCGAACTTTTGAAAAGTTCGGTTCGACCAGAACACCCGAACTTCACGAAAGTTCGGTTCGGATTTCAGAACCCCATTGAAATCAATGGGACCCGAACTTCTGTAATCAAAAAACACCATTTTTAAGCCCTAAAACCCAATAAATGCCCCTAAAAAGTGCCTAGGGTTCTGGGTCATGCCCCAGGGACTATTAATCACACAAAAAAAAGTTCTTAAAAATTGTCATTTTTGATAAAAAAAGCCAATTATTGAAAAATTTAAAAAAAAAAAAAGAGATTTTTTTGATTTTTACTTTGGATTTAGTATCTGGGGGGTCTAAAAGGTGTGCATGTGAAGTTTCAGCTCTGTAGCATGTCCAGAACCATGAAAAAAAAAAGATAATTTTTCAGTAGAACAGGGATGTGGTTCGGGAGCCTCCTTTAACTTTAACACCTATATGATCTTTTTTTCTGGTTCTGGACATGCTACAGAGCTGAAACTTCACAGGTACACCTTTTAGACCCCCCAGACACAAAATCACACAAAAAAAGTTCTTAAAAATTGTCATTTTTGATAAAAAAGCCAATTATTGAAAAATTAAAAAAAAAAAAAAAAAAGAGATTTTTTGATTTTTACTTTGGATTTAGTATCTGGGGGGGTCTAAAAGGTGTGCATGTGAAGTTTCAGGTCTGTAGCATGTCCAGAACCCCCCAAAAATTAGCATTTTCTTATAATTTTTATTAGAACAGGAATACGGCTTCTCTACGGCGCTTTTTCTTGCATTTATCGGGCATTTTTGGAGGCAGGCATGACTTTTTTTGGATTTAGTGTCTGGGGGGTCTAAAAAGTGTACCTGTGAAGTTTCAGCTCTGTAGCATGTCCAGAACCAGAAAAAAAGATAATTTTTCAGTAGAGCAGGGATGGTGGGACCCCTCTTTTACACTTATATGATCTTTTTTTGGGGTTCTGGACATGCTACAGAGCTGAAACTTCACAGGTACACCTTTTAGACCCCCCAGACACAAAATCACACAAAAAAAGTTCTTAAAAATTGTCATTTTTGATAAAAAAGCCAATTATTGAAAAATTAAAAAAAAAAAAAAAAAAAAAAAAAAAAAGAGATTTTTTGATTTTTACTTTGGATGTAGTATCTGGGGGGTCTAAAAGGTGTGCATGTGAAGTTTCAGGTCTGTAGCATGTCCAGAACCAGAAAAAAAAAGATCGTTTGTATTAGAAAACTTTAAGCACAGGAATATGGCTTCTCTGCTGTAACACCTTGCCGGTTTAATAGCAGGCATTTTTTTGGGTTCTTTGCAGTCAGGAAAAACATCTGAACTTGTGTATAGTAGTACTGTGCACAAGTTCTGATGTTTTGCCTGCCTCCAAAATTCCCCAAAAAATGCCAGCAAAAACACACCTGGGCATTTTTTTTTTTGACGCTAGCGTTTTTTTTTGGCATTTTTTGGGGTTCTTTTGAGGCAGGCAAAACATCTGAACATGTGTATAGGGGGGATATATAGACATATATGTCTGAATATATACCCCTAGACATATATAGGTGTGATAGTAGCAGAAATAAATGCTTGCGCTAATGAAATCATTTACAGTAATATATTTCTGCTACTATCACACCTATATATGTCTCGGGGTATATATTCAGACATATATGCCTATATATACACCCTATACACATGTTCAGATGTTTTGCCTGCCTCAAAAGAACCCCAAAAAATGCCAAAAAAAACGCTAGCGTCAAAAAAAAAATGCCCAGGTGTGTTTTTGCTGGCATTTTTTGGGGATTTTGGAGGCAGGCAAAACATCAGAACTTGTGCACAGTACCACTATACACAAGTTCAGATGTTTTTCCTGACTGCAAAGAACCCAAAAAAATGCCTGCTATTAAACCGGCAAGGTGTTACAGCAGAGAAGCCATATTCCTGTGCTTAAAGTTTTCTAATACAAACGATCTTTTTTTTCTGGTTCTGGACATGCTACAGACCTGAAACTTCACATGCACACCTTTTAGACCCCCCAGATACTAAATCCAAAGTAAAAATCAAAAAATCTCTTTTTTTTTTTTTTTTTTTTTCAATAATTGGCTTTTTTATCAAAAATGACAATTTTTAAGAACTTTTTTTTGTGTGATTTTGTGTCTGGGGGGTCTAAAAGGTGTACCTGTGAAGTTTCAGCTCTGTAGCATGTCCAGAACCCCAAAAAAAGATCATATAAGTGTAAAAGAGGGGTCCCACCATCCCTGCTCTACTGAAAAATTATCTTTTTTTCTGGTTCTGGACATGCTACAGAGCTGAAACTTCACAGGTACACTTTTTAGACCCCCCAGACACTAAATCCAAAAAAAGTCATGCCTGCCTCCAAAAATGCCCGATAAATGCAAGAAAAAGCGCCGTAGAGAAGCCGTATTCCTGTTCTAATAAAAATTATAAGAAAATGCTAATTTTTGGGGGGTTCTGGACATGCTACAGAGCTGAAACTTCACATGTACACTTTTTAGACCCCCCAGATACTAAATCCAAAGTAAAAATCAAAAAATCTCTTTTTTTTTTTTTTTTTAATTTTTCAATAATTGGCTTTTTTATCAAAAATGACAATTTTTAAGAACTTTTTTTTGTGTGATTTTGTGTCTGGGGGGTCTAAAAGGTGTACCTGTGAAGTTTCAGCTCTGTAGCATGTCCAGAACCATAAAAAAAAAGATCGTTTGTATTAGAAAACTTTAAGCACAGGAATATGGCTTCTCTGCTGTAACACCTTGCCGGTTTAATAGCAGGCATTTTTTTGGGTTCTTTGCAGTCAGGAAAAACATCTGAACTTGTGTATAGTGGTACTGTGCACAAGTTCTGATGTTTTGCCTGCCTCCAAAACCCCCCAAAAAATGCCAGCAAAAACACACCTGGGCATTTTTTTTTTGACGCTAGCGTTTTTTTTGGCATTTTTTGGGGTTCTTTTGAGGCAGGCAAAACATCTGAACTTGTGTATAGTGGTACTGTGCACAAGTTCTGATGTTTTGCCTGCCTCCAAAACCCCCCAAAAAATGCCAGCAAAAACACACCTGGGCATTTTTTTTTTGACGCTAGCTTTTTTTTGGCATTTTTTGGGGTTCTTTTGAGGCAGGCAAAACATCTGAACTTGTGTATAGTGGTACTGTGCACAAGTTCTGATGTTTTGCCTGCCTCCAAAACCCCCCAAAAAATGCCAGCAAAAACACACCTGGGCATTTTTTTTTTTGACACTAGCGTTTTTTTGGCATTTTTTGGGGTTCTTTTGAGGCAGGCAAAACATCTGAACATGTGTATAGGGGGTATATATAGGCATATATGTCTGAATATATACCCCTAGACATATATAGGTGTGATAGTAGCAGAAATATATTACTGTAAATGATTTCATTAGCGCAAGCATTTATTTCTGCTACTATCACACCTATATATGTCTAGGGGTATATATTCAGACATATATGTCTATATATACCCCCTATACACATATTCAGATGTCATGTCTGACATCAAACATGTCCTCAAAAAAGCACTGGCAGTGGCAGCCCCTGCAGCATTAAAAAATGCTTGCTGGTGAGAAGCCACATTCCTGTCCCGAAGCAGAGAAATGATCATTTCTCTATAGCGGTCACCCTGCTATGGAAGGGTTTTGTCACCCTTCCATAGCAGTCACTGTCAGTTAACCCTACACTACACTACGGTCCCCTGACACTTAACACTTTCCCTACAGAAACTAAATTTTTGAAGCTAACTTAAGTGTAAAGGAGCACTCTAACTACACTAGATATCCCTTTCCTCACACTAAAAATAGCTAAATGACACTTTTAAAGTAAAATTAACAGAACTGCTTCCACTCTCTTCCATGTCCAGTATAACAATGCTGGGAATATGGCGGGGGCGATCTTATATACTGGGGGGCGTATTCACTAATGATTGGTCTAGGGACCCCCTAGTCACTCCAATCACATTCCTAGCATTCTTCTGCCCCCTCAATTGGCTTTTGCTAATGATTCTGGTCCAATCACGGGCTTTTAAAGCCCATTTCCTGAAGCATTGCATTTTGGGCGGTTCTGGTTGCCGAATTCCGAACTTTTTGGGCAAAAAGTTCTAAATTCGGCCGAACCTCGAACACCCAATGTTCGGGCCGAACCGATGGTGGACCCGAACCGTTCGATCATCCCTACTCTTCAACTGCTTTTGTAAACATTTTGACCAAAGCAAAGACAAACCCTAAGAATGCTTCTCTTCTTTTTCTTCAAACTAAGAGTCAGGCCTACAACCTTATTTGGAGTTTGACCTGAAAAAATATTGGTAGAAATATATTGTATTGATTCTTTGACTGGTTGCTTGATCAAAGATGACACTGCTCTTGAATCAGATTATTTTTTTCTTTCGATGGCTCTGTGTAACAAGAATGGCATACAAATTTTTCCCTCAGAGGTCAATTCCCACAGTTCCAACAGTAATCTCTGAATTTCTCTCTATTGTGTCTGGAAGAAGAGGAACTATGGCTGATCTAGAGTGACTTTTTTTTTTTTTTAATGCAGATTTTTAAAATCTTCACTACCTGCCTTAACCCTTACCTTATAGCAATAGGGTGGTTTGTGATGGCAGCATTGACCATGGCTTAAGGGTGGAAAGGCAGCATCAGTAATATAGAGTAATATAAATACAGTTAATAAGAAATAGCAACCACCGACAGGGCAGAGGAAAAAGTAGAAATACATTACTCACCATTGAATGAGAAGCAACAAAAGCCTCAGATGATAGGAGGCAGTGGGAAGCACACCAACAGAAACCAGGTTGGCTAGGATACTGACAGCAGCACAGCAACCTCAAAGCTCAGAAAACAGAAATTTTGTTTTAAAAGGAGCTTGCCTCCTGATCACATCATTATTATTTTTATTATACAGAATTTATATAGTGCCAACAGTTTGCGCAGCGCTTTACAACAAGAGAGCAGACAGTACAGTTACAATACTATTCAATACATGAATAATCAAAGGATTATCATCAAAGCGTACAATCTAGGAGGGAGGGTCAAGTGATACAAAAAGGTATTAACTGTGGGGGTTGATCTGATGGAGAAAATAAAAGTACAGTTGTTAGGTGGGGGCAGGATAGGCTTCTCCGAAGAGGAGGGTTTTCAGGGATCGTCTAAAAGCAATCAGAGTAGGAAATAGTCAGAGAGAGTAGGGAGTTCCATAGGTTAGGAAAGGTTCGGGAAAAGTCCTGGAGGCGAGCATGGGACGAGGTGACGAGGGAGCTAGAGAGCAGGAGGTCTTAGGAGGAAAGAATAGAATGAGTAGGTTGGTATTTTGAGACAAGTTTAGTGATGTAGCTGGGAGCTGAGTTGTGGATGGCTTTATAAGATGTTGTTAGTATTTTGAATTTCATTTGTTGGGTGAGCGGAAGCCATTGGAGAGATTGACAGAGAGGGGTAGCAGACACTGAACAGTTGGCATGTGCAGAAACTGCTGGTAGATCAGGCACTATCTTTGAAAAAGGGTTCTGGTACAAAAATGGCCATAGATGACAGAGAAGAAGGAGAAAGTGAAAAAAACAGGGAAGCCTGTATATTTCTCTCTGTACAAATCCTCTTTACACTTTTGCAACTTATACTCTTCAAATTTTGTAATTTCTCATTTTTTTGGGGAACCGCAGCTTAGAACATTCTCTTTGTGCAGAATACTGACTGCGTCGTGATTGAATGTTATAATATGCATGCAGGTCTGCATCTAGCTAACTGAAATGGCACTTTAGCAAGTGACTCACACCAAATAAGTAGCCAATGGCTATTTTTGTCCCTGAGAGAGAAGAAGGAAAACATTTACATTTTAGGAAAGGAAGACATCTCTGACGCATTAGATACACACTCAGCCACAATACATGTGATCTTTCAGATACTATATTTCAAAATTTCAGGAAATAAAACAAATAATATTTTTGTACAAAACAATCCAGTCAATGTTCTATATATCTAACATACAGTGTGTATGCTGGCACACTCTTAAAAAATATAAGCATGTTATACTTTAATGGATCACTGGCTCTATACATGTAAAAAACATGTAATAATACATGCCTCTGGCAGTCGTAAGCCCCCATTATCATATAGGAAGATCTCCAAGCTTGTTAGGAAATCAGTTTATGAGTGTTCTTATGCTTTCTTTATTATGGAGCTGAGAAAAGGAATAAATCTTGCAGCAATGACATCTTAAGGCCAGTCCTTTGGTGAGCCCCATTGTTAAATTAAGGAGTTCTTGGAGAGGTAGATTCATGCCTATATTCCATTCCTTTGAGAATATCTGCCCTGAGGCATTATTTACACTTGCTTCCAAATGTGGCATTTGGCACACGTTTTTAAAGTACTCTGAATGCAAATCAAACCACCTCCCACTAAATAAAATGGTTATGTGTGCATGCTAGTGAGTTTGCTTTGCTTTGATTTTCTTCACTTCAGAAATTATACTTTCATTATGCTTTGCAGCATCTCAAGGCCCCAGTAAAAGTCTTTGGCTTCATTTAGACTTGCTTTGCTGTGCTTTTGTGTTGCTTTTTTGACAGCAATAGACAGGCCGTGAGAAGGCATTGTACTGTCTCCTCACCACCTCTTTCAACTACCTAATTACTGGACAATAACACTGCAACCACACACATTGTGCACAGTTGCGGGTTAGCGGGTTAGCGGGAGTGTCTCCCTTTTGAATGCACTTGAATGCACAACATATAATATAATCCCTGCTGTGATTGTGAAGCACAGCATTATGGCCGTGGCATGCATATACCCTTGACCTCTGTCTCAGTAGCAACATAGTGGCTAGTTGAGGGGCAGAAAAAAATGGAGCTCAACTATGGGGTTTGCTGCCCTCAGTTCCAAGGGTAAACAGAACTTATGATAGTGAAATGTAGAAGGTGCACTGATAATGGACTGTGTGAAGCTGCAACTATAGATCCAATTAGTGGAACAATATGTGAGAAAAATAAATCAAGTGCGCTAAACACATGGAAAAGTGTTCTACATTTGAAAGACACTGTATAATGCTAAATACACCAGCAAACAAATGGTGCAATATACAATAAGGTGAAAACCAAACAATAAATCTGCTAAAATTATTGTGACAGGAAGTAAGTGAGCCTCTTAACAGATATTCAAACTGTAAGACCCTTAAGGAATTCCCAGACTGAAAGTATATTCCTTTCTCTTATCCAGATGCTGTAATGGACCTGTGTTCCCTGGTAGTCTTGACTACTCTTGATCCTCTATCTTTCTCCTCAACACACGGAAGAAGCTGGAAAGGCCCAGATGTGAGTGCCGACTGTGTGTCACAACACCACGTGACTGAACTATCGTGACAGGAGAGGAGTTGGGCGAGGTTTGGTGGTGTGTTGAGGAGAAAGATAGAGGATCAAGAGTAGTCAAGACTACCAGGGGACACCGGTCCATTACAGCATCTGGATAAGAGGAAGGAATATACTTTCAGTCTGGGAATTCCTTAAGGGTCGTACAGTTTGAATATCTGGTAAGAGGCTCACTTACTTCCTGTGCATAGGAAGGTGTGGGAGGATTCTCATCTGTCCCTCTCCCCAGCACGTGCTTTGTGTATTGGATCCGGTTGCACATATGCCATTTTTCACAGATTTCTGGTAAGAAGTAAAAAGACACTGGTGGTGGGACATCAGGCACATCATAGCATTTCTGGTTGTCACTGGCAATATCACCTGCTTTGTTTGGTTTATTTTTCACAGACATTTGACGTTTTCACTTGAACTTTGTTACTTACTTTTGCATTTTTTTGCACATTTGTGCCACATTTGTCACGGACTTTGACTATTACACGTGGATCTTTTTCCACTTTATATTCATTGCTCACTTTTACTGAATTTGTGCACTGTCACAATAATTTTAGCAGATTTATTGTTTGGTTTTTACCTTATTGCACCATTTGTTCGCTGGTGTATTTAGCATTATACAGTGTCTCTCAAATGTAGAACACTTTTCCATGTGTTTAGCGCACTTGATTTATTTTTCTCACAGGACTTATGATAGCACTCCCTAACTGCACCTGCAGTTAGGGGTGCTTATTCAGCATTAGCAATGCTTGGTGTACATGTGCAGGTTGTGGTGTTAAGTGTAGAGCAGCAGTAAGATGAAACCAGACCGGAAGTAGGGAGGGAATCAGCAGATATTACACATGGTGTACAGTGTGGGAGTGATACAGCAGAAAGGTAAAGGAAGGTGAGTGGGGAGTGGAGCAAGGACCAAGCGGGAAACTGAGTGGCAGGGAATAGGTAGAGCAGATCAGATCAGAAGAGCAGTAGATCAACAGAACAAAGCATCAGAAGGAGGAGACCAGCAGAGTAGGGTTTCAGGTGTTTGGGGGTATGGGGAATGTACTACTGAGAAGGAAGGGGGGGAGGGGCAGGAATTTACTGTTGAGCAGAGAGTTGGGGAGTTGTAATATACTACTGAGTGGGGGATACTACTGAGCTGAGCACGGGTATTGGGGGGCATGGGAAATGTACTACTGATCAAGGGAGTACTACTGAACAGGGGCTATGTGGGATGTATTACTGAGGGGTACTATCGAGCATGTGGGGAACTACTGAGTGGGAGGTGTACTGCTGACTGGTGGGGAGGGATACTATGTCATTGAGTGGGGGAACTACTGAGTGGGGGGGGGGGGTACTTAGCCTGGAAAATGTTGAGCAGGGGATCCCTGAGCCAGGAAATTGCAGCATAGTGATCTACTAAACTGGGTGTATTACTAAGCTGGGGAACCACTGAGTGGGAGATAGTGGGTTGGATTTTTAGAAACTGATGAGCTGGACATCTGTTGAGCGGGGGTACTATTGAGCCACTAAAAACTAAGGTCCCCTCTTTCCCGGCCTCCCAGGCTACATGCTTGCATAAGGGTCTGGTATGGATTTTGGGGGGGTCCCTCATGCTGTTTTCTTTTTTTATTTTGGGTGAGGCTTACCCTTAAAATCCATACCAGACCCAAAGGGCCTGGTATGGATTGGGGGGGACCCCCATGATGTTTTTTTTTCTGCATTTTTCATTGCCGTCATCGGTTGTTAAGGATGCAGCAGCCAGCTTCCTGGCCTGCTCCTCAACAACCAGCAATTCTTCAAACAGAATTTTAATTGGTCGATCATTTTTCAACCGATCTGAATTCAAATAGTTTCAAAAATTCCTTAGAAAATTATTAAACGAAATTAAATAAAACAAAATTAAACTAAACAAAATTTGAAAGGAATCAACAAAGCTAAATTAGTAATATAAAACATCTATCCTAAAATAACGGTACTATCAATATAAAAATATACCCCAAAATAAATGAAGACCTGAAATAATCACCCCCTAAAAGTAAAGGCAATTTTTAAAAGTAAGGTTTGTAGCAATATAATAGAAACAATAAAAACAAAAGGCAGAAATGGTTTATTTCCATAAAGAGTTAGCCTTAAGAAAAAAATACAGTTTTCTTAGTTGTTCAATTTTTGGCTGTGCAGTTTGTCAGCTTTATGAATTCATTACAAATGCTTCCAATTCATTAACACTATGGCTGCTATGCGCCTCCCCTTTTTAAAATGAGGGCACTGAACTAACCAAAAGTCCCTTTATTGGCAACTTCTAAGCTTGCTAGCAATAGTTAATGCATTATGGTTTAAAAGGTTTCTCCCGTGTGAATCCACACAGAAATTCACCAGGACAACGAATCTCCCCTGGATTTGCCTTGAACACATGGATGTGGAGAACCAAATTATAACACAAGATACATGGTAATGCCACTACATCCCCCAATCTTCAAGAACAATGGTGGACTGTGGGCTGTCAGCACCTGGGGCAGGGCAAGTAATTTGTGCCCCCTAACCCATGGACATTGAGCACTCCCTGAGTCCCTTCCATTAGTATAGTATTAAAGAGAGAGAAAGAGTGAAAGAGAGAGGGATCACTGAGTCACTACAACCTGTCAGCCTTTCTTCATTCCCTCGCTCCCTGCCACACACCACCAGCTACCATTCCCCTCCCCACTTTCCCTCTACATCAGTGTCCCTTTCCCTCCCCCCTCAGCTACTACTTCCGGCCACCAGGAGTCCAGGGTATGCAATCTGTTCAAGGATCAGGAGTATGTAACACTGAGTGCTATAATCAGTGCTGGGTTTAAAAGTACATGACACACAGAGAGCAGGGGTCAGTAATGAACAGAATGCAGGGGACAGGAGTAAATAATGCAAAGAACGCAGCGGGCAGGAGTGTTTAATGCATAATAGGAATCAAGGGTACAAAGCAAAAATAGTGCAGAAGTCAGGGGTGTAATGCACAGTGTAGGGGTCAGGAGAGTGCAAAATCCCCCCCCCCCTGCATGCAGTATCCCCCCTTTCAGCAAAAATCTCTACTCCCTCCCCTCCAAAAAAAACGCACACCCTCCCAAAGAAAATCTTTGCCCCCTCCCCAGCACAAATCAATCCCCAACCCCCCTTTTCTCAGCACAAATCCTCCTCTACCCCCCAAATCCCCCCTCCCTGCTAAAATTCACCCCTCTCCTTGGACTGATTGGCATGCAGAGGAGACTCATGCACAAGTATGAGTGGAGTGACCCAGCCTGAGAAAAAGTGGTTATATACCTCTTACGTATTATTTCCCCAATACATGCACCACAGTATAGTTTGTTATGTAAAATTCCAAACCACTGTATTATTACTTCTATATTCTCATCTCTAGGCCTATCACAGATTTCTGGAAATCTTCCGTCCGTCTCCCGCAGTCGTGACATCACTGGCCCCACCTCCCAGCTGTACAACCCACCTCCCAGTAGGGAGTGACGTGTTGAGTACTTCTAGCAATGTGTGTGCTGATAAGCCGGCGCTAGTGTGCGAGTATACAGTGGGCATGTGGGGCCAGTAATGTCATGACTCCGCCTCCTGAACCCGGTCTATAGACATGTCAAAGGACCAGAGATTTTAAGAGAACTGTGACAGGCTTATAGATGAGAATACAAAGGTAATAATACAGAGGTTTGGATTTTTTACATAACAAACTATTTAAATGGTGCATATGTTTGAGAAATTATGTATTTATGATTTACAACTACTTTACGGTTGAATTTAGTTAGAATTGGGGCCAGGTTATAATGCAAATAATCTTTCACTCTGGGATACACCCAGGTTTCTAAATATATTTAAATCCTTGGTGAATCTTAACTATTCCTCATTGTTGGTTGGCAAAAGTTGTAGTTGTGTATGTAGTCTATGTGTGCTGCTTTTATTTTTTGAGACTGTTCCTAAAGATACATTATATAGTTTTGTAATTTTTTTTGTTGCCCAAGCTTTTGCAGTTCAGCCTCCAACTATTCTGCCTCTGTGGAACTATAATTGCCATATGTTGCTTTGAAAATGAACACATCAAAGGCATCTCGTTTTTAGTTGACACACACTGCTAATTGCCAGCCAAAGTCTAAGTTAATTTATTTTTTTCATGTGGTGTTCTCAATATTTTGTCTGCACCCTGTAGATTCAAATTCCAATGATTCTAAGCAAAGAAAGGGTTTGTCTGCCGATTAAAATGAAAGCCATAGTAAACATTGATGAGTAACTCTCTGCTAGATATATTAGATCACTAAAAATGTAATATAATAAACTAATACTCTTATAATATGGTTTTATTTTTGATTAAAACATTTTTACAGTACTTGCATGCATAAACATAGTATAACTTGTGTTTGTTTTAATCAAGTTATAATGCACATGATATCCAGTACAAAAGTATATGCTGTAAAGCAGAAAGTAAGGGACCTTTTTTATTTAAAATTATACTTTTAGTGTTTTTCAAGGGATACCTTAAGGCCTTACATTTTATAAATGCATCCATAGAATTTATTTTTAAAGTAACCACATACATCATTGGTTTTTTGGGAGGATACCTAGACCTTAATATGGAAAATTCCAATAAACACAACAACCCCCAGCCAAGAT
Source organism: Pelophylax lessonae (assembly GCF_965119305.1). Classification (NCBI taxonomy): domain Eukaryota; kingdom Metazoa; phylum Chordata; class Amphibia; order Anura; family Ranidae; genus Pelophylax; species Pelophylax lessonae. Next base: position 602,821,642 of record NC_138768.1, on the reverse strand, counting down.
TTGCAAATTCATTGTTCACATAAATTCTCTCTTTACGAAATGTGTTAAAATTTGGAAATTTGGAAGCATAGTGATTTGAGCAAAATTCCCTTAATATAATCATTTATAATAGGCCAGTAGCAAATACAACCATTTTTGTAATAACATTTCTTAATTTACTTGGGCCTATTGTATATTTGATTTATCAGCTCAGTTCCTGCAGATTTTGAAAACAACCAATCCTCCACCTTTGTAGATCATATGGCAAGTGATAGGAGGGTAAAACGCTACTTTCTTAGCAGTGTGTTAAAAGTTGTAAGCATGGAAATTTCCCTGTCTTGCTTTTTGTGTCACTGCCTTTTTCTGCACTAAATGATTTTGCATTAGCATTCGTGTTATGTCTTCTAGTGTAATTATTTGATATAGTCCCATTTTACATCTTTACTTAGGTCTTTGGGGTACAGGCAAATCTGTGTCTGATTTATGTGTGGTTTTTAATGATAAAAATTAAATTCATCTATTCTCTGGACTATTCAGTTTTGAAAATCATTTTTATTCCTTAAAGATCATTTACATGTCTTTATTTCAGTGCTTCTATGATTCTACAAGAAGCATCCATTGTTGGGCTAATTGTTTTATATCTTATATCTCAGGTATTCTCCAAGAAATTGCCCTAGTCCATGAAATATATCCTTGTACATCTTAAAAGATCAGAGCTATTGACATGTTGAGCTGTTGACTGTCTTTTGAAAGTCTTTTTTTTTTCAATAATGTCAACACAGACTAATACCTATAGTTTAGCAAAAAAGACCAGACTGGCAACACACTAAAGCTACACTGAACGAAGGGTGCATTCCCTTATGCACCCAAGCCATAGGTATTAAAATATAACTTTTATTAATTCCTATAAAACATTGTCTGGACTGTATACGTGCACAAAAAGGGATGGTGGGTTTATTGGTTGGCCAATAGTGTAGTGGTGATTTAGTGCACACAATAGTAAATAATCAAGCCAAAAGAGAAAATTAGTACTGAGAAAAGAGAAGACAATTACTCTCTCCTATGGAGTCTCAGACTGTGCCTATCTAGACAAGATGGTCTAAAATGTAGGTTCTATCTCTCTGGCTCATGTATATAAAGATCTTAAACATCTTTTCTTGTAGCAAAGCTATCCACTGGAGCTAGTATCTGTATGTTCATTGCTCACAAAGCTTGGTGGTCATCTGGCATTAGGAGCAGCAAATATTACCTGCCTGGTCTGAATTTGAATGCTAAAAAAACGATTTAAACCTGCCTCATATCAAATCTATCTCTCATATGCTTTCTTGTCAAGTCTGTCTCAGAGAATATTGCCTGTCAGAAGCTGGATAGCTACACCCTTCATTCATTGTAGCTTTAGGGTGTTGCCAGTCTGGTATTTTTTGCTAATCTTCTGGTATTAGTCTGTGTTGATTATAATTTTTTGAGTCACTCTCTCTGGAAGCCAGCCAAGTTGGCTTGCCTTTGGCCAATCATGGTTCTGACAGGACATTGTGCTGTGTTTGACCAAAGCATACATGTCAGGTGCATGCTTTGGCCAATCACAAGCACTTAATGCACTGCGATCACGCAGTGCATTAATGGGCGCTCAAACTTCCCACCGAGCCCCCTGGGTGTTCATGTGTTCAATGAACACCCGATGTCCGAGTCAATGTACATTCTACTCGAACACAAAGCCCATCCTTAATCATAATCATGCATTTCCACTAGTAAGAATATTACATTATACAAGCACAAAAATAGGATGGAAGTCTATGCCTTGTATTGTTTTGTAGCTTCCTGTAATGTCTCTAAGCTTGAGCTCAGGAATCATGTTTTGGAGCAGGGCCGCAGATGGGGGGGGGGGGGCAACAGCCCTCTTGTAGGGGGCCCGAGCACACAGGGGGGCCCACACAGAGAGGGGGATTAGTGATGGACAACAAATAGAGAAATCTTCCTCCAGCTTCTGAATCTGATCTGTCCCTCTCCCTGCAATCAGCTTTTATCTTTTGAGAAAGAGATAGTTGTCCCTCACTAATCCCCCTCCCTTGTGTGCCCCCCCCCTCCCAGCACTTATCTCTGCTCAGGAGTTTATTTGTAATTTGTAACTTTGTTTCTCTCTCTCTGTCTCTCTGATCACTGAGCTCCAACTGCCCAGCCTGTATATTTTTCTCATTTCATCTTCTTTTCTATTTAACATAGTTTTTTTTTTTTAGATTTAGCAGGAATTATGCGAGTTATGTTATATTTGTGTCTGATAATAGTGATTTTGTTGGAATTTTAGCTAAATATATCTTTAATATTTTCTTGGGGGGGGGGCCCTGCCAGGTAGTCTGTACGGGGCCCTGCGATTTCTAACAGCAGCCCTGTTTGTGAGATCATCCTAAATTCAACATTTAACAATGCCCTGTATGTAATAAAGCAGAGATTATCTTTAAGCTACGTCAGAACCAACCATAAACTTTAAAACATAAAATGAAACATATGGTGTTTAATGAACTGTTGCAGTGCCATCTAGAATGTATTACAGTATATAATGCTCATGCATGCTTGGGGGAGGTCACTACACTTGGTCAAAAGCTGAAGGCAGTCTCTGGAATTTCTCCATAAATAAATGGATATGCCTTAATGCCTAACAGAAAGGCGCATGCAAGTATTCAGAATAACTGGGGGCAATCAAAATTCTAGGAACTGAGAATTGCATTTCATACAGGCTGCTTCTGGACTTGGAAGCACCTCAGTGACCAGGAAAAGCTTTCTGAAGAAATAAAAGTAAATATACTGACCTTCAGGTAGCTGTTCTTTTAGAGTATTTTCTTATATATGTTTGTGCTTGTGATTGTACTTATGTTGCCAATTTTGGTAAGATTGGGCAGAGTTTTTTTTTTATATCTAAGAGCCAACAGACAGTGGAAGATACCCTCAGCCAGCTGATTTCAGGAAAAGAATGATCAAAGGCCCTGGATGTTTTCAATTAAATGTCCGATGCCCTCCTGCATGTCTACAAAAATGCATGTTCTGACAATCGTAAATGTCATCTTTATATACATTTTTAAAAAAAAAAGGATATTCCAAAGGTCAGAATTGACTTGCATCCCTCATTGCCTCCTGTCCTGATGTATATAGCTTGCTTTAGCATCTATAGCAGTAAACAACTGAGAGATTATGAGGCAAGGTGTTACCCTTATCTCCTGTTATTCGGTGAATAGAGAAAAGAGTCACACTTGATCTTCTGGTGGCTTTAGGACTTACAGTTTTCTTTTACACCTAGTGAAAATCTCATATCATATAAGCATGATTCTAACAGTTTACTTAGTAGCTGTGCTGAAAAAAAAAGTTTGATCATTTCTAGTGCCCTATATTCTACAACCCATCAATGAAATCTAGTCAGTATATAACTGCTTTACACAAAAAGGTGACACTACAGCATAGCAGAAGCTACAGAAACTTTACATTGTAGCGAGTCAACTAAAGAAAAAGAAATGTAATTTTACCAAACAGAAGACACAACATTTTCCAGAGAAAAATAGTATAAATGCCAAGGGGAAAAAATGCACCAGAGACATATGTAGTAATGGGATCAGCACATAAAGCGTACTGAACTTTATTTCTCTATCAACATTCTTAATTAAAAACTAGCTACATTTAAGTGTTCTTTGATAATTCTTGAACACCATTGTGCTCAGACTTCCCCAGAACGGAAAGCATTAATCAGTTTTATTGGTGAGTTCATTAGGATTCTCTTCCAACTTAATGTGCTGCCTGCAGCTACAACTTTAATGTGTTGTATACGCTGTACATAGCTACTCTGTATTTTATTAAAGATCTGTCCAGGGCAGAAATATGAAACACCATCTCAGTGATTACTTTGGATATATTAATATACTGCAATAAACATTGTTTATAACATGTTAGTTATATACACTGACACCCCTTGGCCTTCTCTAGAAGACCAAGACATAAAGCAATTATGAACAAAAAGCAGTAACTCAAAGCATCATTTAGTTTTTAATTCAGGAAAAATGTTATTGCTGATTTGTTGCTATGGGGTATTTATCCAGACTGTTATTTATCTTAAGGAAAACAACAGTGAACAACAACTTTGGAATAACCAGCATAGGGTTGAAGATGACCAAAGTTCAATTAACTCAAGAGCAAATTATGTGACCTGCAAGAAAGCAGCAGAAACACTCTTCGCATTAATGCTTCTGTAGTTTCATTGGAGTAATAAACTAATAATAATGACTTCAGCACCTGTTTTTATTGATATCAATTAGCGTCAAACTTTCCTGACCCAGACTGGTGTTGCAGGTTTTCCAGGCCTGTGGCCTGATGTGGGTCTGCCACTGTTACCGGTTACCTTTCCAGCCCATGTGAGCTGTGGCCCTGGGTGTGAAGACTGAGACATGAACCACTCCGGCATCTTTGTGTTGTTGTTTTATTGCAGATAAAAGGGGATGGGAATGAGTGGGATACTCCTTTAGGCTTCAACTATATACACTTGGGACTTTGTTCCTGAAAAAGGCCTGTTGGCGTTTCCTTGACGCCAGCCAGCGCCAGCCAACGCCCACTATCTCTGAGAACACTCTGTAACTTAAGAGAAGTGCTGAATCCTCGACTTTCAGTCCAGAAGATCCAGGACTGTGAAATTGTAGAACCAACGACACTGTTATACTGCAACAAGTCACTGAATACTTCCCTCCTGCCTTGCTTTGGCTTGAGGTAGAATATTGTAGAATCCTGTCAAACTGTGCATTCCAACTGGCACACACTGTACAATTCAGGACCCATAGTAGGTGCCCCCTTTAGCCTTGAACTCTTCGGGGTTCACTGTCTATGCACCCCCCTCTGTAACTTCAGGGTCCTCAACCTAGGTACCCCCTTTCAGCTAGCTGGCACTGGATCCCAGAACCTCTTCCTGAGTGGTCCCCTCTGACTCTGGCAGACCCCCAGGGGCAATCCGCAGTACTCACGACCGGTGTAGGCTTTCCTGGGACTGAACCCCTCTCTCTCTGCAGGTTCTTGGCACACCGGATCCCCTCAGCTCAACTCAGCACTCTCTGTATTCTCAGGCGGCACCCCGAGACATCCTCTTCCCTCAGACAGGAAGAGAGACAGGACTGTTTTATGGACTGTATATCATGCACTTTGGTTGCACTTTACTTATAAGTTTACTTATGAGTTTTACATTGTAATATCTGCACAGTTATATTGCTCACTTGCACAGTTTTTATTGCTTATTTGCACAGGGTTCAGACCTTATTAGCACTTTATTTATTCATCAATTTTATATGAGCAACACAGACTAATTTTAAGCACACTGCATATATTTATTTCAGTATTTATATATATTTATTAGCAGCGCTGCAATCACTGTCCCACAGGAAGAGAGACAGCAGCACTCTCCATCCTGGGACATTGTGTCACGTGCCACCCCCAAACTTATACCCACTCCCAGAATCCTTTGCAGCACAATCTGCCTTCTGGGGTAGTTACAATCCTGGATGTGTCCCCTTATTGGGTTTCCTCCACTGCCCTATGAGAAGCCTCTCACAGGAGCCAGTGGGGAGACTCCCCCTTCAGCAGGTAGACCTGGAAACCATGACACCCTGACTAATAAATCACAGCCCTGCTGTTAGTCAGACAAGGCCCACTATACCTTTACCTAGCACCTACCTGCAGGGTGCTACACTGGTTTGCTGACTATGAATAAAAGTGAATGTTTTATAGTCAGTTAGCTGAGTATACCAAAACAAAGGTGACTTTCCTAGGGAATTTTTACATAGTGGCAATCCCTACCCCTCCTCTGATAAATGGTCTATAGTGGTGTTGCCCGTGAAACACGTTGGTCATTTCATATGGCTATTTTTATCAACAATTCAAATGATCTTGGACTCTTTCATCCAGTTTTGATTTGATACTCCTTTTTGTATTTCTGTGGTTTGAGCTGCTGTTAAGTGCCCATTGAGGGAAGCTTTGGTGTGTGGGTGGTGCCTCATCAGAGCTTTTGAGCTTGGCAACCATCTGATAAATGATCTATTGTGGTATTGCCCCCGAAACACGTTGGCCATTTCATATGGCTTTTTTGTCAACAATTCAAATGATATTGGACTCTTTCATCCAGTTTTGATTTGATGCTCATGTTTGTATTTCTGTGGTTTGAGCTGCTGCTAAGTGCCCATTGAGGGAAGCTTTGCTGTGTGGGTGGTGCCTTATCAGAACTATTGAGCTTGTTTGAAGTTGTCCTTCATTACACAAGTCTAAAAGTCATCAGCACTTCTTTAAAGCAGTATTAAACCAAAAAACAAAAATGATTATATTGCAGCTTACTAACTCTTAGACGTGGTGGCTGCATTCGTTTTATTTTCTTAGCCTGTTTTCTTTTATTTACACCTAATGTTCCAGCCAGTAAGTCTGTTAGTTTTCAGCTTACTTTGACAGACAAAGTCTACTCAAAGGAGCAGTTAGAGGGTTGGGAAAAACCATATAAAACTGACAGGGGTGCTTACAATGGTCAGCTTTTGTTCATTTATGAAAACCTTTATCCCAAAAGGGAAAAGCAATGGTTGCTGAAATTGCTTTAAAAAAGTTTGCCTTCAATTTATTAGTTAAGTCCATCTAAATCTGTTAGTCTAACACTACCTCCCCCAAGACTGACAATGCTGCAGTCTAAAGGTGTCTGCTTTATAACTTTATTCAGGATATAAGCACCCTAAGACTGTTATTGGCTGGATCACCAGGTGACATAAAGGGGAAAAAAAGCCTAAAAAAAAAAAGGAAACAAATGCAGCCACCACACCTAAAGGTTGGTAATCACTTTAAGTATGTTGTTCTGATTTTGGAAATGCTCTCCAACTCATTCCACATGAACAGTGGTGGCAGGAAAGGTAGTCCCATGGAGGAGAGAGGGTGCTTCCCTACCCCACTGGAAGTTAGGGAAAGGGGCACAGAGAAAGCTGGAAACTACAGCAGTAAAATGTTAAACTGTAAATGCATGGTGTTTTTTTTTGTAAAAATAAGAATAAATAGTCCAGTGTTTAATGGGCCAAAAGGGGAACATTTATAATAAAACAGTGGAGGCTTTAGCATTGCATTCTATGCTTAAAGTAGAACTATAGGCAAAACCTTTTTTTTTTTTTTTTAGTTTTGGATAGAGTAAGGAAAGATTATAACCACTGTCAGATTTTATTTTGCCCATTTTATTATATGTCCCATTTCAGAGATTTCCCTTCACTTCCTATTCCATATCTAAACAGAAAGTGAGAGAAAATCTCTGCAAATTAAGGGAATTTCATGCGGACCCCCAGATCGCCAGAAATAGTGTCCCCATTTGAAGATTTCTCCACTATTACTTTTTTTTGGAGACAACCCAAAATTTGGGATTTCCTTCACTTTCACTTTTAATGACAATAGTTAACAGGACAAATAGAGGGGGTGAATCTCTCTAATGGGGGCACAGATAGCAAAAAAAAAAAAAAAACTGACAAGCATTCTAATCCCTCTACACTTTATCCACAACTTAATAAAAAAAATTGTTACCTTTGGTCAGAGGCGTAACTAGAACCTTCAGGGCCCCGGTGCAAGAAACCATAATGGGCCCCCTGGTCCCCTGGCTGGGGCCCTTCCCTTCAAGCCTGGGGCTCTTCCCATTGGTACTGGGGCCCTTTACTCTCATTGCGGGGCCCTTTATTACGGTCCCGCAGCGGGACTCTTTCACAAGTTCTGCAGTGTGCCCCCTTCCTGCCATCTTGGGGCCTCCCCATGGCGGTGGAATGCCAGGGCCCGGTCGTAAGTGTGACCTGCAGCTACAGGAGGAAAAAGGAGGACAGTGATTTCTCTACATGCTGCCCCCGCCACCCCTCTTATCCAGGTGTACAGGGGAGCCACACAGGCCCCCTGGAGCATGGGGCCCGGTTGCAATTGCAACCCCTGCAACCCCTGTAGTTACGCCCCTGCCTTTGGTTATGCTTTAAGGTTAAAAAAAAACAACGTCCACTGTCTTTGCCCCCACTCCTTAAATATTTACTTGGCACCACTCTTAATCCAGCACTGTCCCTGCCAGGACCCCACTGCTGTCCTGGATTCATGGGCTTTACTGAGAACAGTCAGTCAAATCTAGTGAGGAGGTAGTGGGGTGTGGGGCCAAACCATGCTGAGTGTGTATATGGACACACACAGCGGGGTGTGGAAACAAGAATGCATTGTTTCCCTAGAGCAGCCTTCTTCAACCAGCGTGCCCAGGCACCTTAGGGTGCCTTGAGGTTTCTCCAGGGGTGCCTTGGCAAAATGCCTAAAAATGTATCAAAAATTGTATATAAGCCATCAGGGAGATTAAGCCTGCCCTTTAGTTACACAAAGGCATGGGTTTTCATTATGCACCATTACAACTTTCTAGACACTGGCATCCTAACAAACTATGACGTCAGTTGATAGGGAGGATGTCTTTTGCCTCCACAGCATCCTTGTTTGACCCTCCTGTGGACAAAGGTCATGAGTACTGTGGACTGCCCCTGTGGGTCTGCCTAGTGTCAGAGGGGACCACTCTGGAGAAGGTTCTAGGGATTCAGGAGTCAGCTAGCTGTTAAAGAGGGTGCCTGGTCAGAGGACCCTGAAGTATTAGAGGGGGTACCTAGTCAGAGGACCCTGAAGTATTAGAGGGGGTACCTAGGTAGAGGACCCTGAAGTGTAAAAGGGGGCGCCTGTAGTTTGGGCCCTGAAGAGTCAGTGTACAGTGGGAAGTGTACAAGTTAAGAGTTGCAGCAGCACAAGTATCTACACAGAGCTACCTCAGCCAGTGCAGGGCTGGAGAGAGCTGTTCAGTGACTTTTAAGCTAAAGCAGAGTGTCAGGAGTCAAATGTTCTATAGTCCTGGATCTTCTGAATTAAAGTCTAGGTTCCAGCACAGTTTCAGTACTACAGTATCTATAGGTGTCAGGAAGCGCTGGTCGGCATTCAGCTGATGCCAAGACAGCGCCAACAGGCATTTTTCTTCAAGTTTCCCAAAGTGTACCTAGTTGAGCCAGAGGAGTATCCCACTCATTCCCTTCCCCCTGATCCCCTAAATACAATAAAACAAAACAAACCAAAGATGCCCGAATGGTCATTGTCCCAGTTCTCACACATGGGTTCACAACTTAAATGTGTTGGGTGTGTTACTGCTACTAATGGCAGACCCATCTATCAATTAAAAAGCCCAAGGCCCGGAAACACTGCTACATGTTAAACAAAAATTTCTCTGGCAAATCATAACAAAAATTTCTTTGGACAATGAATCTCAAAAACCCAGAATTCACCTTGAACCTTTTCATTAAAATGTTAAATACCAAGTTTTTTTTTTTAATGTGCAGCCATGTTTTAAAAGTATCCCCTGCTGTTGCATTTTTTTTTATGTGTTACTCCTGCCAAAACATGATGACTGTAATGCAGATTTGGTTCCAATAGTAATGAATTGAGCATGATGATTGGGCAGGTCACATTTTAACCTTTTTAGATTCTAAAATACATTTTGTAAACAGTGATCATTTAAGTATTTATCATACTCAATGCTGAGTTGAAATTGAGATAGAAAACCCAATCTTGAGTTTCAAATACAAAGCTGCTATATTCACTTATTGTTATAGCAATACAAATGGCATTTTAAAATATATACATTTTCATAGATCTTAAGAAAGTGCACTTATATTGTGAATTTTATGCTAGTGTATAATGACAACATTTCTTCAGAGCATAGCAATACTGTAAGAGACTGTATTTACTAAGGTACAAATCCTAACCGGTAAAAAAAACCTTCAGCCTTTACAACCACTTTAAGTGCAAGAGCAGGACAATGAGGAATTTGGGAGTACTAATTACAGACTATTACTGTGGTTGCGGGGAAGATCATTTTTTTTATAGATAGTTTAAAGATTATGTTATGTTTAGTAGGGCACAGGTTCTGCTAACAATTCTTTCCTATCTAAAGGCTATCTATCTACTGTTTATGACAGTGGTGGATGGCCTTTCTATTGGAAAGATTGGAGATTCATTACATATGCAGTGCTTGATCAGGAGACTTTTGGAGAAGAGGCTGTGTGATTTCCAACAGCCCCACATTGAAATGATTGGAGACATATGGACAAGTAAAAAAAAAGATCTAAGGTATATGTGGGGGGAGAGGGGCTTTTTAAATATAACAGTACAAAGTTAAAAACATTGCAATCATTGATTGAATAATTGGCTGTCTGTGTCAAGGTGATCTCTCCCTAAATTGTCTTTCAGTTTACCAACCTCCTGTTTGTTAAACTAAAACCGGTGCACACAGAATCTGATGCAGCTCTACAGGTTTTATTGTCATAGGTTAACACACTGGCTTTCCGATCAGGTCCACCTGTCAGTTTTTCAGGTGGACCTAATAGGATGCTCCATTCACCCCTGTGGAGCAGCGGATGCCAGCGGAGACATGTCCCCTAACACCCGCTGCTCTTCGATCCAATCCTGCGCATGAAATCCAGACGGATGGAAACCCTATTTTCCATCTGTCTGGAGGATCAGATCAGATCTGATAGAATCGGGTGAACACAGACAGGCGGTCCGTTTTCATCCAATCTCCAATAGAGGAGAGCGGGGATCTGACAAGTCTGTCTCTGCAAGTAAGCGGAGATGGACCTATCATCCGCCTGCTCAGCGGAGATTGACGGATCGATCCCAGGTGAGCAAAATTGAGTCTGCCGGGCGGAAAGCCCATGTGAAAAGGACCCTTACTGAACAAGCTGAAGTTAGAAGCTGATTGGCTACCATGCACAACTGCATCAGACTCTGAGAGCTCCAGTTTTATTAAATTTGCCAATAGTGCCATTATGGGGCAAACAAACACAGCTGGAGATGAGTCACACAACCAGATCTAGTTATACACATCCACAGTTGAAAACAAATTCAACGTTTGAGAGGGAGGACCGCAGCAGCAGGTAAAAGCAGTTATTTATGCATGTAACTGGGTGTCTACCCAAGAAAAAACCACCAACATAGAAAATAAGAGGTTTCAGCACAGCGAGTATAACATATTGCTCCATTAAAGAATAATCCAGCAACTTCAGGCATCTCTGTTCTTTTACTTACTGATCTGCAGTAGAATGAAGATAAGTGTGTTTTTAAGCAATTGTTTGCTATGAATATATCAGGGTTAAAACACTGTTATACTGTGTTGAATATATGGAAACCATTTAGGACCCGAAACACACATAACTCCATTTCTACTGTATAGTGCAGGTTAGTATCTTTTCAGCTTGGGTTTAATTACTACAAATCAACATTCATGTTTTTGGAGAGATTTTAAAAATAATTCTACCTTCAATTTGTGATCTTTCAAATCATGCTCATAAAGGACAGTCTGAATTCATGCTTGATATATCCAAGTTGACATCTTAAACTGATAGAATCAGGCATTTTTTTCTTGGGCTTTTAACCAGTTGCTATAAGTTTAATTATGACTTCAGCGTTGAAAACTTTCTTTTCTTTTGCAGGTGGTCAAAATGATGATTGTGGTTGTCGTAACGTTTGCAATCTGTTGGCTTCCCTATCATATATTTTTTATCGTTACTGCACTCGACATCAAAGTGGAAAGATGGAAATACATCCAACAAATCTACTTGGCTATTTTTTGGCTGGCAATGAGCTCAACTATGTACAACCCCATAATTTATTGCTGTCTGAATAAAAGGTAAGGAAAAAAGGCAGGAAGACCTTGGACCCGGATCTATCAATTAAAAAGCCTGATATGACAATTATCCTTCAGGAATTCAATCAGCTGTTCTAAATGCTTAACAAGGCGGCAAAACGGCACTCCGCAGGGAGTGAGAAATTCTTTGGCAAAGTTCCAGGTTGTGATTTCTGTCTTATAATTAGTGTTTGAAGCATTTGGAGTCAATGATCTGAAATAACATGGCTCACATGATATGTCTCTGTCATAAGCTGTGACATGCCAAAGTTTTTAATATTTTAACCAATGTGCTTATTTGTTAGAGTTAGTTACTTATTTTCTATATACTTTCCAAAAGTTTATTTGAGAACAAAATTGAAAAAAGGTTTAGGTACATTTCTGAAAAAACATACACATTTCCCCATGTTTTATCCCTTTAAATGGCTTCAAGTATAGAAAAATACATAGTGATCTGCCCAATAAAGAAAAAAAAATCAGTGTGCTTTCAACTTCCTCTATGAGCTGATAGCACACTGCCTTTGCTGCACTAAAATCTTAAGCAGTATTTTTAACCCTTTCTGCTGGACTACAAAATGCCATCTATCCCCGCCCGTCTTTCACATTCAACCTGCCTGCACATTGATCCTTTCACAAAAAAACAATGCTGCTGCCCTGACTCCCAAGAACCTACCCACAGACTGGGTGTAGAGAAAGGGCTTTGGTGGGTGTTCCTATGTCCCCAGTTTCTGACCTTGCAGCAGCAGTCCCTGCAAGAACATTACAAGCTTAGCGATGATGTTATATGTGTTTATACTCTTCTGCTGGTCTCTTTCTAGTAAACTCCCATCCCTAAGACCAAAAAATGCTATATTTGAAAGAAGCAAGAAGAAGTTGTGCTAGGAAATTAAGCAATATTTTACAAAGACTTTATTCGTGTCTCCAAACATACTATGTGTTTGAAATACCAAATAGAATTATTGGACGAGCGATGCAATATTTAACCATTTTGTGTTACTTGTTACTTTAAAAACAAGTAAAAACATTAGATAGCTAAAGTGATTGTAAATAGAAATGATCGAACTTTTGAAAAGTTTGGTTTGACCAGAACACCCGAATTTCCCGAATGTTCGGTTCGGATTCCCAAACCCCTTGAAATCAATGAGACCCGAACTTCGGGAATCAAAAAACACAATTTTGAAGCCCTAAAACCTAATAAATGCCCCTAAAATGTGCCTAGGGTTATGGGTCATGCCCCAGGGACTATGAATCAGGCAAAAAAAAGTTCTTAAAAATTTTCGTTTTTGATAGAGAGCCAGTTATTGGAAAAATTATTGAAAAAAAAAAAAAAAGAGATTTCTTTGGATTTAGTGTCTGGGGGGGGGGGGTCTAAAAAGTGTACCTGTGAAGTTTCAGCTCCGTAGCATGTCCAGAACCAGAATTATAGCATGCCAAACCTTCAAAAATGACTTTTTTGCTTATCCGCTCCTTTCTTTTGCTCCTAATAAAGCAGATGTGTGTGACGCCTTTTGCAGTGGACTTAACTCTTACAAGAACAGGCGTTAACTTGTCACTGAGGCTTTAAGTCCACTGCAAAAGGCTTTGCTACTCTGCGTCACACACATCTGAGAGTAGCAAAGCCCGATGGTTGACCCAAACCGTTCGATCATCCCTAATTGTAAAGCCCTATTTTTTTTTTTTTTAAACAAACCTGTTATACTTACGTGCTCTGTACAATGGTTTTGCACAGAGAAGCCCCAGTCCTCATCTTCTCAGATTCCCCACTGGGGCTCCTGGTTCCTCTTCCCTGCTGATTGCCCACCATAGCATGTACTAGAGAAAAAGTGTAGTCATGTGTTTTTTTCTACAAGAATTAGGAGACCTCAAATTAAACAGTATTTTAATATTGGACAGGAGTAGGACAATTTAAGTAGCAACGTCTGACCCAAATTTAGTTGAGATAATTAACCTAGACTGGGGTTTTGCATTAAAAATAAACTTTCTGCAGAGGACACAACAGTGTAAAACAGCAGCCAGAAAGATTTATTCAGGGTAATAGGACTAACTTAAAGGTGTAAACTTTTATTTATTAATGGGGATAGGGTGACGTGATATAATGTGATATAATCATAATGGGAGGTGGTTTAGGTGTACACTGTTCTTGCACTTTTCTTCTTATTTTAAATGATGCACACTGCTATTTCCTATCCCTACAGGCAACTCATACGCAGCTGCATTATTCATTCCCATAGGTATGTGAATAAAGAGTGACTCATAAATCTTGATAAAGTGCAAATGCAGTAATCAATCGGTCCTTCCTCCAGCTCTCTAACCACTTTACTACCAGTCACGTAACCTCTACGTCGGCTGACTTTGAGTGGTTATACCGGGATGATGCCTCTAGCTAGAGGCATCATCCCGGTACCGTTGTTTGAAGCCGACGGTCGGCTTTCCGTCGGTAACGATCGATGCGGCTCGGGAGCCGCTCGATCGTTACCCGGGGGGGCGGGAGGGGACGTCCCCCCCCTCCCGCCGCCTTCCGCGGCTTTGCTCGGGGCTCCCGTCCCACCGGGAGCCCCGAGCACCCAGCCGGCACGCCCGCCGGCTGGATGGAGTCCCGATGAATGCCGGAAACGGCATCGATCGGGTCTCCGATGACGTAACCCGGAGGCGGCGTCCATGACGTCACGTCCGGGTTACTGTGCTGCAAAAGGCGGCAGATTTGAAAAACGGCTGTATGCAAAAATGCCGTTTTCGGCGTTTTGCATACAGGGAAGTGTAGTGGAGGGGTCTAGGGTCTTTTAGACCCTCGATCCCTCCATAAAGTGTACCTGTCACGACTAGGGTTGAGCGGACACCTAGATGTCCGTGTTCGACGGGTTCGGCCGAACTTTAAAAAAAAGTCCGGGTCCGTGTCCCGGACTTTTACCGAACTTTTCCCGGACACCGAACCCCATTGAAGTCAATGGGGACCCGAACTTTAAGGCACTAAAATGGCTCTAAAACACCAAAGGAAAGGGCTAGAGTGCTGCAAATGGCAGCAAAACGTAATTAAGAGCATGGCAAGTGCTCTGCAAACAAATGTGGATAGGGAAATAACTTAAAACAACAAAAAAAAACAGAAAAATAAAACAATGTTCTTCTTCATCTCTGAAGGACGAGGCCCATATGGAGTAGGAGGGAGGTTGAGGTGGTGGTGGATGTGGCGGTGACATAGGCGTGCGCACAGGGTGTGCTGGGTGTGCCTGGGCACACCCTAATCACCTAGGGCACATAGCATTGCCAGTGAGGAGATGGGAAAGATCTCCCTGGGACCTGCTCTGCTCTATTTCTCCTTGCCTACAGGTACATGGCCCCGATACATTACTCTCCCTGCTGGCAAACACATGCATGTGTATTTCAACTTTGGGGTGCACACCTTAATGCAATAGGCTGCGCACACCTATGGGCGGTGTAGGTGGAAGCGGCGGTGGAGGAGGACCAGGGCCGGATTAACAGCATCATGGGCTTGGTGCTGAGGATTTTGAAGGGCCTTAGGGCCGTGCCTTGCCATGCACCCAGAGGAGGAAGGGTGCAGCCATGCATGCCTAATTCAACATGGGATGCTGTCTCTGAAGCCCATAAACACATCCATGCATCGCCAACTGTCCCTCCTTGTCCGGCCTTCACGCTGTGTGGGGAGGTTCTGAGGGTGCTGCCTGGGGAAGCGAGCATAGAAGCCAGACTTCTGTGTTTACAAGTGACAGAAGAGCGGTAACAGTGAATATGGCCAACCCGGGGCCTATATAAAAGGTAGGGGCCTGGAGCTGCAGCTCCAATAGCCCCTACATTAATCTGGCCCTGAGGAGGAGGACGAGGTAGCCAACACTGCTTCTTTTCACAAATTTTAAATGAGGGTACACCCCAAAAGAGTGAGAAAGAGCAAAAATGGAACAATGGGTGGGTAAGGTCGGTATCCATTGCTATTCTGCATAAGGTACGGAAAAGTCCCGTGGGATCCATGCCTGGTTCATTTTAATGAACGTGAGCTTGTCCACATTGTCTCTGGACAGGCGGCTGCGCTTGTCTGTTATAACGCCCCCAGCCGTGCTAAATACCCGTTCAGATAATACACTGGCTGCAGGGCACGCCAGCACCTCCAAGGCGTAAAGGGCAAGCTCAGGCCATGTGCCCAATTTGGAGACCCAGAAGTTGAAGGGGGCAGACCCGTCATTCACTACATGTAGGCGTGTGCACACATACTGCTCCACCATGTTGGTAAAATGCTGCCTCCTGCTAAGACGTTCCATCTGAGCTGCTGGTGCTGCTGTTTGTTGTGGCGTGCTGACAAAGCTTTTCCACATTTCGGCCATGCTAACCCTGCCTTCTGAGGTGCTGGCGGTGCCCTGGTTGCGTTGGCGACCTCCTCCTCCTCCTCCTCTGCCTTGTGCTTCCACTGTGGCCCCGCTGTCAGATGGGAATGCCAGCAGCATGGCGTCTACCAGCGTGCGCTTGTACTCGCGCATCTTGCGATCGCGCTCCAGTGAGTGAATTAAGGACGGTACGTTGTCCTTGTAACGGGGATCCAGCAGCGTGGCCACCCAGTAATCAGCACAAGTTAGAATGTGGGCAACTCGGCGGTCGTTGTGGAGACACTGCAGCATGTAATCGCTCATGTGTGCCAGGCTGCCCAGAGGCAACGAAAGGCTGTCCTCTGTGGGAGGTGTATGGTCCGTGTCCTCTGTATCCCCCCAGCCACGCACCAGTGATGGCCATGAGCTGGCCTGGGTGCCACCCTGCTGTGAACATGGTTCCATCTCCTCCTCCAGCTCCTCCTCCTCCTCATCCTCCTCATCCTCCAGAACTGTGCCCCTGCTGGACAATTGCGTCCCTGGCGTTTGCGTGTGCAGGAACCCACCCTCGGAGCCCCTTGCGAATGACTGCCCTGAAAGCCTTGGAAATGTTACCTCTTCATCCTCCTCCTCCTCCTCATCCTGTGCCACATCCTCTTCCATCATCGCCCGAATTGTTTTTTCAAGGAGGCATAGAAGTGGGATAGTTAAGCTGAGAACGGCGTCATTGCCACTGGCCATGTTGGTGGAGTACTCAAAACAGCGCAACAAGGCACACAGGTCTCGCATGGAGGCCCAGTTATTGGTGGTGAAGTGGTGCTGTTCCGCAGAGCGACTCACGCGTGCGTGCTGCAGCTGAAACTCCACTATGGCCTGCTGCTGCTCGCACAGTCTTTCCAGCATGTGCAAGGTGGAGTTCCACCTTGTGGGCACGTCACATATGAGGCGGTGAGCGGGAAGGCCGAAGTTACGCTGCAGCGCTGCCAGGCGAGCAGCAGCAGGGTGAGAACGCCGAAAGTGCGCACAAACGGCCCGCACTTTCTGCAGCAGCTCTGACATATCGGGGTAGTTTTTAAGGAACCTCTGCACCACCAAATTCAGCACATGCGCCAGGCAAGGGATGTGCGTCAAACCGGCTAGGCCCAGAGCTGCTATGAGATTTCGCCCGTTATCGCACACCACCAGGCCGGGCTTGAGGCTCGCTGGCAGCAACCACTCATTTGTCTGCTGTTCCATGCTCCTCCACAACTCCTGCGCGGTGTGTGGTTTGTCCCCCAAACAGGCAAGTTGTAAAACTGCCTGCTGTCGTTTACCCCTGGCCGTGCTGAAGTTGGTGGTGAAGGTGTTACGCTGTCCGGATGAGGAGGCGGTAGAGGATGAGGAAGCGGAGTAGGAGGAGTTAGGAACAGGAGGCAAACTGAAGCGCCCTGCAATCCTCGGTGGTGGAAGGACATGCGCCAAATTGCTATCCGCCTCAGGCCCATCCGCCACTGCATTTACCCAGTGTGCCGTTAGGGAGATATAACGCCCCTGACCGTGCTTACTGGTCCACGTATCCGTAGTTAGGTGGACCTTGGCACAGATGGCGTTGCGCAGTGCACACCTGATTTTTTCCCCCACTTGGTTGTGCAGGGAAGGGATGGCTTGCCTGGAAAAGTAGTGGCGGCTGGGCACGACGTACTGTGGGACAGCCACCGACATAAGGTTTTTAAAACTGTGCGTCTCCACCAGACGGAATGACAGCATTTCAAAGGCCAATAATTTTGAAATGCTGGCATTCAGGGCCAGGGATCGCGGGTGGGTAGGGGGGTACTTCCTCTTCCTCTCAAGTGTTTGGGAGATGGAAAGCTGAACGCTTCCACGGGACATTGTGGAGATGGTTGTTGGTGACCCAGGTGGTGGTGTTGCTGACAGATCGTCTGTTTGCGGGGTGGCAGGTGCCGGTATCACTACAGATGTGGCTGGAGCGGCCGAGACTGCAGCAGAAGAGGAAGCAGGATGAGCCAGAGACGTTTCTTGGTTTTGAAGGTGTGTACTCCACTGCAGCTCGTGCTTTGCACTTAGATGCCTGATCATGCAGGTTGTGCTCAGGTTGAGAAGGTTCATGCCTCGCTTCAAGCTCTGATTGCACAGGGTGCAAACCACTCGTGTCCTGTCATCAGCACATTTTCTAAAGAACTTCCACGCTAGAGAACTCCTTTGAGCTGACTTTGGTGCGCTCGTTCCCTTGCTGCGTTGGGCAGTAGCGGGCGTAGTGTCTAGGGCACGGCCGCTCCGCTTCTGCACCCTGCTCCCTCTTCTGCTGTGCTGGTGGCTCTGTGCGACCACCGCCTCTTCCTCCAAACTACTCAGTTCACCTGCATGACGTTCATTCCATGTGGGGTCGAGGACCTCATCGTCCTCCACATCATCTTCCACCCAGTCTTCACCCCTGCCCTCCTTGTCGGTCTCCACAATGCTGAACGCCGCAGCAGTTGGCACCTGCGTTTCGTCATCATCGGAGACGTGCTGCGATGATCCTTGCATGTACTCATCTTGAGAAATAAGTGGTTGGGCATCGCTGCACTCAATCTCTTCCACTTCTGGGGCAGGGCTAGGTGGATGGCCCTGGGAAACCCTGCTGACAGAGTCCTCAAAAAGAATAAGAGACTGCTGTATGGCTTGGGGCTCAGACTGCTGGCCTGATTTGCAAGGGGGTGAGGTGAAAGACGGTTGGACATTGGCTGCAGGTGCCAACTCTGACCTTTCTGCAGTAGACTGGGTGGGAGACAATGTGAAGGAACTGGAGGCACTGTCAGCAGCAAACCAATCTACTATCGCCTCAACTTGTTCTGGCCTCATCACTTCTAGGGGCGTTTGATGCCCTACCAAATACTGATGCAGGTTCTGTCGCCTACTCACACTTGAGGAAGGTGTTTCACTTGTGCGTGTAGCTGGCACAGATCGACCATGTCCTCTCCTTGCAACAGGAGCTCTACCAGCAGCACCACGACCCAGGCCACGGCCCTTATTTGACGGTCTCCTCATATTTCTGTAATTTAAGATCTTGCCCTAGAAAGGTTTTTATTGAATAGCGGAATAGAAAATATGATCCAAAAAAAGTGTATGTATATCACACGTACACAACCACACTAGGCCCCAATTACTATTGTTTGTACCCCTAAAAGGCTAGATGAGGAGTAGGGGGAGTATGGAACAGGCAGCACCCTCAAACCTTCAGAAGTATGAGATGAACCCCAACAACTTGGAAAGGTGGATCTCTCTCACACGTACCGACACAGACTATCCCGCAATTCAATTGATCCTCAAAGGTTTTTATTGAATAGCGGAATAGGAAATATGATCAAAAAAAGTGTATGTATCTCGCACGTACACAACCACACTAGGCCCCAATTACTATTGTTTGTACCCCTAAAAGGCTAGATGAGGAGTAGGGGGGGTATGGAACAGGCAGCACCCTCAAACCTTCAGAAGTATGAGATGAACCCCAACAACTTGGAAAGGTGGATCTCTCTCACACGTACCGACACAGACTATCCCGCAATTCAATTGATCCTCAAAGGTTTTTATTGAATAGCGGAATAGGAAATATGATCAAAAAAAGTGTATGTATCTCGCACGTACACAACCACACTAGGCCCCAATTACTATTGTTTGTACCCCTAAAAGGCTAGATGAGGAGTAGGGGGGGTATGGAACAGGCAGCACCCTCAAACCTTCAGAAGTATGAGATGAACCCCAACAACTTGGAAAGGTGGATCTCTCTCACACGTACCGACACAGACTATCCCGCAATTCAATTGATCCTCAAAGGTTTTTATTGAATAGCGGAATAGGAAATATGATCAAAAAAAGTGTATGTATCTCGCACGTACACAACCACACTAGGCCCCAATTACTATTGTTTGTACCCCTAAAAGGCTAGATGAGGAGTAGGGGGGGTATGGAACAGGCAGCACCCTCAAACCTTCAGAAGTATGAGATGAACCCCAACAACTTGGAAAGGTGGATCTCTCTCACACGTACCGACACAGACTATCCCGCAATTCAATTGATCCTCAAAGGTTTTTATTGAATAGCGGAATAGGAAATATGATCAAAAAAAGTGTATGTATCTCGCACGTACACAACCACACTAGGCCCCAATTACTATTGTTTGTACCCCTAAAAGGCTAGATGAGGAGTAGGGGGGGTATGGAACAGGCAGCACCCTCAAACCTTCAGAAGTATGAGATGAACCCCAACAACTTGGAAAGGTGGATCTCTCTCACACGTACCGACACAGACTATCCCGCAATTCAATTGATCCTCAAAGGTTTTTATTGAATAGCGGAATAGGAAATATGATCAAAAAAAGTGTATGTATCTCGCACGTACACAACCACACTAGGCCCCAATTACTATTGTTTGTACCCCTAAAAGGCTAGATGAGGAGTAGGGGGGGTATGGAACAGGCAGCACCCTCAAACCTTCAGAAGTATGAGATGAACCCCAACAACTTGGAAAGGTGGATCTCTCTCACACGTACCAACACAGACTATCCCCCAATTTAACTGATCCCCAAAGGTTTTTGATTAAATAGCGGAATAGAAAATATGATCCCAAAAAAGTGTATGTATATCACACGTACACAACCACACTAGGCCCCAATTACTATTGTTTGTACCCCTAAAAGGCTAGGAGTAGGGGGAGTATGGAACAGGCAGCACCCTCAAACCTTCAGAAGTATGAGATGAACCCCAACAACTTGGAAAGGTGGATCTCTCTCACACGTACCGACACAGACTATCCCGCAATTCAATTGATCCTCAAAGGTTTTTATTGAATAGCGGAATAGGAAATATGATCAAAAAAAGTGTATGTATCTCGCACGTACACAACCACACTAGGCCCCAATTACTATTGTTTGTACCCCTAAAAGGCTAGATGAGGAGTAGGGGGGGTATGGAACAGGCAGCACCCTCAAACCTTCAGAAGTATGAGATGAACCCCAACAACTTGGAAAGGTGGATCTCTCTCACACGTACCGACACAGACTATCCCGCAATTCAATTGATCCTCAAAGGTTTTTATTGAATAGCGGAATAGGAAATATGATCAAAAAAAGTGTATGTATCTCGCACGTACACAACCACACTAGGCCCCAATTACTATTGTTTGTACCCCTAAAAGGCTAGATGAGGAGTAGGGGGGGTATGGAACAGGCAGCACCCTCAAACCTTCAGAAGTATGAGATGAACCCCAACAACTTGGAAAGGTGGATCTCTCTCACACGTACCGACACAGACTATCCCGCAATTCAATTGATCCTCAAAGGTTTTTATTGAATAGCGGAATAGGAAATATGATCAAAAAAAGTGTATGTATCTCGCACGTACACAACCACACTAGGCCCCAATTACTATTGTTTGTACCCCTAAAAGGCTAGATGAGGAGTAGGGGGGGTATGGAACAGGCAGCACCCTCAAACCTTCAGAAGTATGAGATGAACCCCAACAACTTGGAAAGGTGGATCTCTCTCACACGTACCGACACAGACTATCCCGCAATTCAATTGATCCTCAAAGGTTTTTATTGAATAGCGGAATAGGAAATATGATCAAAAAAAGTGTATGTATCTCGCACGTACACAACCACACTAGGCCCCAATTACTATTGTTTGTACCCCTAAAAGGCTAGATGAGGAGTAGGGGGGGTATGGAACAGGCAGCACCCTCAAACCTTCAGAAGTATGAGATGAACCCCAACAACTTGGAAAGGTGGATCTCTCTCACACGTACCGACACAGACTATCCCGCAATTCAATTGATCCTCAAAGGTTTTTATTGAATAGCGGAATAGGAAATATGATCAAAAAAAGTGTATGTATCTCGCACGTACACAACCACACTAGGCCCCAATTACTATTGTTTGTACCCCTAAAAGGCTAGATGAGGAGTAGGGGGGGTATGGAACAGGCAGCACCCTCAAACCTTCAGAAGTATGAGATGAACCCCAACAACTTGGAAAGGTGGATCTCTCTCACACGTACCGACACAGACTATCCCGCAATTCAATTGATCCTCAAAGGTTTTTATTGAATAGCGGAATAGGAAATATGATCAAAAAAAGTGTATGTATCTCGCACGTACACAACCACACTAGGCCCCAATTACTATTGTTTGTACCCCTAAAAGGCTAGATGAGGAGTAGGGGGGGTATGGAACAGGCAGCACCCTCAAACCTTCAGAAGTATGAGATGAACCCCAACAACTTGGAAAGGTGGATCTCTCTCACACGTACCAACACAGACTATCCCCCAATTTAACTGATCCCCAAAGGTTTTTGATTAAATAGCGGAATAGAAAATATGATCCCAAAAAAGTGTATGTATATCACACGTACACAACCACACTAGGCCCCAATTACTATTGTTTGTACCCCTAAAAGGCTAGGAGTAGGGGGAGTATGGAACAGGCAGCACCCTCAAACCTTCAGAAGTATGAGATGAACCCCAACAACTTGGAAAGGTGGATCTCTCTCACACGTACCAACACAGACTATCCCCCAATTTAACTGATCCCCAAAGGTTTTTGATTAAATAGCGGAATAGAAAATATGATCCCAAAAAAGTGTATGTATATCACACGTACACAACCACACTAGGCCCCAATTACTATTGTTTGTACCCCTAAAAGGCTAGGAGTAGGGGGAGTATGGAACAGGCAGCACCCTCAAACCTTCAGAAGTATGAGATGAACCTCAACAACTTGGAAAGGTGGATCTCTCTCACACGTACCAACACAGACTATCCCCCAATTTAACTGATCCCCAAAGGTTTTTGATTAAATAGCGGAATAGAAAATATGATCCCAAAAAAGTGTATGTATATCACACGTACACAACCACACTAGGCCCCAATTACTATTGTTTGTACCCCTAAAAGGCTAGGAGTAGGGGGAGTATGGAACAGGCAGCACCCTCAAACCTTCAGAAGTATGAGATGAACCCCAACAACTTGGAAAGGTGGATCTCTCTCACACGTACCAACACAGACTATCCCCCAATTTAACTGATCCCCAAAGGTTTTTGATTAAATAGCGGAATAGAAAATATGATCCCAAAAAAGTGTATGTATATCACACGTACACAACCACACTAGGCCCCAATTACTATTGTTTGTACCCCTAAAAGGCTAGGAGTAGGGGGAGTATGGAACAGGCAGCACCCTCAAACCTTCAGAAGTATGAGATGAACCCCAACAACTTGGAAAGGTGGATCTCTCTCACACGTACCAACACAGACTATCCCCCAATTTAACTGATCCCCAAAGGTTTTTGATTAAATAGCGGAATAGAAAATATGATCCCAAAAAAGTGTATGTATATCACACGTACACAACCACACTAGGCCCCAATTACTATTGTTTGTACCCCTAAAAGGCTAGGAGTAGGGGGAGTATGGAACAGGCAGCACCCTCAAACCTTCAGAAGTATGAGATGAACCTCAACAACTTGGAAAGGTGGATCTCTCTCACACGTACCAACACAGACTATCCCCCAATTTAACTGATCCCCAAAGGTTTTTGATTAAATAGCGGAATAGAAAATATGATCCCAAAAAAGTGTATGTATATCACACGTACACAACCACACTAGGCCCCAATTACTATTGTTTGTACCCCTAAAAGGCTAGGAGTAGGGGGAGTATGGAACAGGCAGCACCCTCAAACCTTCAGAAGTATGAGATGAACCCCAACAACTTGGAAAGGTGGATCTCTCTCACACGTACCAACACAGACTATCCCCCAATTTAACTGATCCCCAAAGGTTTTTGATTAAATAGCGGAATAGAAAATATGATCCCAAAAAAGTGTATGTATATCACACGTACACAACCACACTAGGCCCCAATTACTATTGTTTGTACCCCTAAAAGGCTAGGAGTAGGGGGAGTATGGAACAGGCAGCACCCTCAAACCTTCAGAAGTATGAGATGAACCCCAACAACTTGGAAAGGTGGATCTCTCTCACACGTACCAACACAGACTATCCCCCAATTTAACTGATCCCCAAAGGTTTTTGATTAAATAGCGGAATAGAAAATATGATCCCAAAAAAGTGTATGTATATCACACGTACACAACCACACTAGGCCCCAATTACTATTGTTTGTACCCCTAAAAGGCTAGGAGTAGGGGGA
Organism: Pelophylax lessonae; assembly: GCF_965119305.1. Classification (NCBI taxonomy): domain Eukaryota; kingdom Metazoa; phylum Chordata; class Amphibia; order Anura; family Ranidae; genus Pelophylax; species Pelophylax lessonae. The sequence continues at coordinate 602,797,462 of NC_138768.1, read as the reverse complement.
GTATGGAACAGGCAGCACCCTCAAACCTTCAGAAGTATGAGATGAACCTCAACAACTTGGAAAGGTGGATCTCTCTCACACGTACCAACACAGACTATCCCCCAATTTAACTGATCCCCAAAGGTTTTTGATTAAATAGCGGAATAGAAAATATGATCCCAAAAAAGTGTATGTATATCACACGTACACAACCACACTAGGCCCCAATTACTATTGTTTGTACCCCTAAAAGGCTAGGAGTAGGGGGAGTATGGAACAGGCAGCACCCTCAAACCTTCAGAAGTATGAGATGAACCCCAACAACTTGGAAAGGTGGATCTCTCTCACACGTACCAACACAGACTATCCCCCAATTTAACTGATCCCCAAAGGTTTTTGATTAAATAGCGGAATAGAAAATATGATCCCAAAAAAGTGTATGTATATCACACGTACACAACCACACTAGGCCCCAATTACTATTGTTTGTACCCCTAAAAGGCTAGGAGTAGGGGGAGTATGGAACAGGCAGCACCCTCAAACCTTCAGAAGTATGAGATGAACCCCAACAACTTGGAAAGGTGGATCTCTCTCACACGTACCAACACAGACTATCCCCCAATTTAACTGATCCCCAAAGGTTTTTGATTAAATAGCGGAATAGAAAATATGATCCCAAAAAAGTGTATGTATATCACACGTACACAACCACACTAGGCCCCAATTACTATTGTTTGTACCCCTAAAAGGCTAGGAGTAGGGGGAGTATGGAACAGGCAGCACCCTCAAACCTTCAGAAGTATGAGATGAACCCCAACAACTTGGAAAGGTGGATCTCTCTCACACGTACCAACACAGACTATCCCCCAATTTAACTGATCCCCAAAGGTTTTTGATTAAATAGCGGAATAGAAAATATGATCCCAAAAAAGTGTATGTATATCACACGTACACAACCACACTAGGCCCCAATTACTATTGTTTGTACCCCTAAAAGGCTAGGAGTAGGGGGAGTATGGAACAGGCAGCACCCTCAAACCTTCAGAAGTATGAGATGAACCCCAACAACTTGGAAAGGTGGATCTCTCTCACACGTACCAACACAGACTATCCCCCAATTTAACTGATCCCCAAAGGTTTTTGATTAAATAGCGGAATAGAAAATATGATCCCAAAAAAGTGTATGTATATCACACGTACACAACCACACTAGGCCCCAATTACTATTGTTTGTACCCCTAAAAGGCTAGGAGTAGGGGGAGTATGGAACAGGCAGCACCCTCAAACCTTCAGAAGTATGAGATGAACCTCAACAACTTGGAAAGGTGGATCTCTCTCACACGTACCAACACAGACTATCCCCCAATTTAACTGATCCCCAAAGGTTTTTGATTAAATAGCGGAATAGAAAATATGATCCCAAAAAAGTGTATGTATATCACACGTACACAACCACACTAGGCCCCAATTACTATTGTTTGTACCCCTAAAAGGCTAGGAGTAGGGGGAGTATGGAACAGGCAGCACCCTCAAACCTTCAGAAGTATGAGATGAACCCCAACAACTTGGAAAGGTGGATCTCTCTCACACGTACCAACACAGACTATCCCCCAATTTAACTGATCCCCAAAGGTTTTTGATTAAATAGCGGAATAGAAAATATGATCCCAAAAAAGTGTATGTATATCACACGTACACAACCACACTAGGCCCCAATTACTATTGTTTGTACCCCTAAAAGGCTAGGAGTAGGGGGAGTATGGAACAGGCAGCACCCTCAAACCTTCAGAAGTATGAGATGAACCCCAACAACTTGGAAAGGTGGATCTCTCTCACACGTACCAACACAGACTATCCCCCAATTTAACTGATCCCCAAAGGTTTTTGATTAAATAGCGGAATAGAAAATATGATCCCAAAAAAGTGTATGTATATCACACGTACACAACCACACTAGGCCCCAATTACTATTGTTTGTACCCCTAAAAGGCTAGGAGTAGGGGGAGTATGGAACAGGCAGCACCCTCAAACCTTCAGAAGTATGAGATGAACCTCAACAACTTGGAAAGGTGGATCTCTCTCACACGTACCAACACAGACTATCCCCCAATTTAACTGATCCCCAAAGGTTTTTGATTAAATAGCGGAATAGAAAATATGATCCCAAAAAAGTGTATGTATATCACACGTACACAACCACACTAGGCCCCAATTACTATTGTTTGTACCCCTAAAAGGCTAGGAGTAGGGGGAGTATGGAACAGGCAGCACCCTCAAACCTTCAGAAGTATGAGATGAACCTCAACAACTTGGAAAGGTGGATCTCTCTCACACGTACCAACACAGACTATCCCCCAATTTAACTGATCCCCAAAGGTTTTTGATTAAATAGCGGAATAGAAAATATGATCCCAAAAAAGTGTATGTATATCACACGTACACAACCACACTAGGCCCCAATTACTATTGTTTGTACCCCTAAAAGGCTAGGAGTAGGGGGAGTATGGAACAGGCAGCACCCTCAAACCTTCAGAAGTATGAGATGAACCCCAACAACTTGGAAAGGTGGATCTCTCTCACACGTACCAACACAGACTATCCCCCAATTTAACTGATCCCCAAAGGTTTTTGATTAAATAGCGGAATAGAAAATATGATCCCAAAAAAGTGTATGTATATCACACGTACACAACCACACTAGGCCCCAATTACTATTGTTTGTACCCCTAAAAGGCTAGGAGTAGGGGGAGTATGGAACAGGCAGCACCCTCAAACCTTCAGAAGTATGAGATGAACCCCAACAACTTGGAAAGGTGGATCTCTCTCACACGTACCAACACAGACTATCCCCCAATTTAACTGATCCCCAAAGGTTTTTGATTAAATAGCGGAATAGAAAATATGATCCCAAAAAAGTGTATGTATATCACACGTACACAACCACACTAGGCCCCAATTACTATTGTTTGTACCCCTAAAAGGCTAGGAGTAGGGGGAGTATGGAACAGGCAGCACCCTCAAACCTTCAGAAGTATGAGATGAACCTCAACAACTTGGAAAGGTGGATCTCTCTCACACGTACCAACACAGACTATCCCCCAATTTAACTGATCCCCAAAGGTTTTTGATTAAATAGCGGAATAGAAAATATGATCCCAAAAAAGTGTATGTATATCACACGTACACAACCACACTAGGCCCCAATTACTATTGTTTGTACCCCTAAAAGGCTAGGAGTAGGGGGAGTATGGAACAGGCAGCACCCTCAAACCTTCAGAAGTATGAGATGAACCCCAACAACTTGGAAAGGTGGATCTCTCTCACACGTACCAACACAGACTATCCCCCAATTTAACTGATCCCCAAAGGTTTTTGATTAAATAGCGGAATAGAAAATATGATCCCAAAAAAGTGTATGTATATCACACGTACACAACCACACTAGGCCCCAATTACTATTGTTTGTACCCCTAAAAGGCTAGGAGTAGGGGGAGTATGGAACAGGCAGCACCCTCAAACCTTCAGAAGTATGAGATGAACCCCAACAACTTGGAAAGGTGGATCTCTCTCACACGTACCAACACAGACTATCCCCCAATTTAACTGATCCCCAAAGGTTTTTGATTAAATAGCGGAATAGAAAATATGATCCCAAAAAAGTGTATGTATATCACACGTACACAACCACACTAGGCCCCAATTACTATTGTTTGTACCCCTAAAAGGCTAGGAGTAGGGGGAGTATGGAACAGGCAGCACCCTCAAACCTTCAGAAGTATGAGATGAACCCCAACAACTTGGAAAGGTGGATCTCTCTCACACGTACCAACACAGACTATCCCCCAATTTAACTGATCCCCAAAGGTTTTTGATTAAATAGCGGAATAGAAAATATGATCCCAAAAAAGTGTATGTATATCACACGTACACAACCACACTAGGCCCCAATTACTATTGTTTGTACCCCTAAAAGGCTAGATGAGGAGTAGGGGGAGTATGGAACAGGCAGCACCCTCAAACCTTCAGTATGAGATTGTGTTCACTGTACCCCACAAAGATTGAGTTCACTGCACCCCACAATGATTGTGTTCACTGCACCCCACAAAGATTGTGTTCACTGCACCTCACAAAGATTGTGTTCACTGTACCCCCCAAAGATTGTGTTCACTGCACCCCACAAAGATTCTGTTCACTGTACCCCACAAAGATTGTGTTCACTGCACCCCAAAAAGATTGTGTTCACTGCACCCCAAAAAGGATGTTGTTCACTGCACCCCAAAAAGGATGTTGTTCACTCCACCCCAAAAAGATTGTGTTCACTGCACCCCACAAAGATTGTGTTCACTGCACCCCAAAAAGATTGTGTTCACTGCACCCCAAAAATGATTTTGTTCACTGCACCCCAAAAAGGATTTTGTTCACTGCACCCCAAAAAGGATGTTGTTCACTCCACCCCAAAAAGATTGTGTTCACTGCACCCCAAAAAGATTGTGTTCACTGCACCCCACAAAGGATTTTGTTCACTGCACCCCAAAAAGATTGTGTTCACTGCACCCCAAAAAGGATGTTGTTCACTGCACCCCAAAAAGGATTTTGTTCACTGCACCCCAAAAAGATTGTGTTCACTGCACCCCACAAAGGATTTTGTTCACTGCACCCCACAAAGATTGTGTTCACTGCACACCAAAAAGGATTGTGTTCACTGCACCCCAAAAAGATTTTGTTCACTGCACCCCAAAAAGATTGTGTTCACTGCAGCCCAAAAAGATTGTGTTCACTGCAGCCCAAAAAGATTGTGTTCACTGCAGCCCAAAAAGATTGTGTTCACTGCAGCCCAAAAAGATTGTGTTCACTGCAGCCCAAAAAGATTGTGTTCACTGCAGCTCACACACAGAAAAATGGATGTGCATCACTGACACCTGCCTATCTCCAATCCCACACCACACAGCAATATCGATTGTAGTTTGTAGAACACAGTTTCCCTAAAATTCAGCAGACTCTGTCCCTAACAGGATTGAGAAGAGATCGTAGATCAGGATTGAGTGCAGACCCCACCCCCCACACAGCAATATCGATTGTAGTTTGTAGAAGACACTGACCCTATATAATTCAGCAGACTCTATCCCTAAAATGCCTACAACTCGCCCTGCCTAAACACTCCGACCTGTCCCTCAATTCTATCCGGACACAAATGGTTTTTTCCTGCCTATCTTTCCCTAATCAGCAGCCAGCACGTTGATGTGTGCTCTGTCCCTGAATCTAAGCAGCATAATGACGCCGCTGCGGCTGCCTCGAACTTATAAAGACTTGGTCACATGCTTCAGACGGCCAATCACAGCTACTGAGACATTTGCAGGCATGGCTGGGATGGCTTAAGGCACACCAGTTAAATGATTGTTGATTGGCTGTTGAAAGCCCGCCATGAAAAGAGCGCCAAAGCATGCAAAACCCGGAAATAAAACGACCGAACACGGATTTTTACCCGAACATACAGTAAAGTGTCCGTGTCCGTGTTCGGGTACAAAAAATCCAATTATTCGGTACGAACACGAATAATACAGTCCGTGTTCGCTCAACACTAGTCACGACATATTGCTGTCACCAGGGATGTTTACATTGCTTGTGACAGCAATAAAAGTGATCAGATTTTTTTTTTTTAAAAAACCTGTAATAAAGTTTAAAAAAAAAGAAAAAATAAATAGGAAAAAAAAAAAAAAAAAATTTAGCCGTCCCCGTCACCGTTAGCTCGCGCACAAAAAAAAACGTATACGCAAGTCGAGCCGCAAATGAAATCGCTGTTCAAACCACACATGTGAGGTATCGCCGCGATCGCCAGAGCGTGGGCAATAATTAAAAAAAAAAGAGCTACACTCTAACTCTAAACTGGTAACCGTTAAATAAATTTAAAGCGTCGCAGATTGAGATCTCTATTGACCGTAGTTTGTCGCCATCCCACGGGGGGGCGCAATTTTAAACCGTAACATGTTTGGTATCTATTTACTCGGCGTGACATCATCTTTCACAATATACAAAAAAAATGGGCTAACTTTACTGTTTAGTATTTTTTAAATGCAGTGAAATGTGATTTTTCAAATTTTTTCCAAAAAAATGGCGTCTTAAAGACCGCTGCGCAAATACCGCGTGACAAAAAATTTTGCAATGACCGACATTTTATTCTCCAGAGTCTTTGCTAAAAAAATATATATAATGTTTGGGGGTTCTAAGTAGTTTTCTAGGAAAAAATACTGGTTTTAACTTGTGAACAAAAAGTGTCCGAAATAGGGCTGGGGCTAAAGTGGCTAACCAAGGGTTCATATCTCATAACGGACCTATGACTGGAGGAATAGTCTGCAGGAACCTTTGCATTGCACCTGTGATCCACTGATCACAGTTGCAATGCTTTGCAGGCCACAGGCAAAAAAAGAAAAATGTATATTCAGTATTTATTCCGTTTGGATGCATTATTATTAATTTTAGGCAAGAGGTAGAATATACCTTTGGCTCAATTGTCATGCAGTGTATTATAGTTTTAAAAAATCTCCTGGGTGAATCAACACATAAAATCTGACATTGCATATATTGAATATGTAATGGATTCTTTCAACTTTTACATTTACCTTGCCTTACATACAGTAGCAGAACGTTATACTGAATAATTTCAGTTTAAAAAGGCTTTTTTTATGTAGTTTTGGCTGCGACACCTGCCTGGACAGAATTTACCAATGGAAGCAGCAGCCACAATAGATCTAAAAGCTACCCTTCTTCTTTAAAAAATAAAGCTAAATTTTCTTACAAATTGGCCAGTGACATAACAGTTTGATAGTATAGTTTAGCTTCTTTTGTTTTTTGTTTTTTGCAGTAGCACACTGCATTACTGGAAACGTTTAGCATGAACAAAAAAACATTTAGACCCACCAACTTCCCAACTTTTCCTCCAACCCTTCCATCAATATATATCCAGTTATCCCCTAAATATTCAAAATTTAGACCTCATGTTTGTTTTTAGTAAAATATGGCAAGAATCAGGTCTGTATATGAGCACTTGAATAGGCAGCTGATAGAAAGAGATAATGAAGGTTTTATTTTGCAATAAAAATTAGAGCTTCTTATCTGAGATACAATAGCTACAAACATGGTATAGAGGCTATGCAGTATGTAAGCAGCTTGGTTAGGCAACAATTTAAGAGATACAAGGTAGTTTTTTTTCTTGAAATAAACATTGGTATATATTATCTGAGATACAATCACCACAAATATTTTATAGTGACTAGGTAGTATGTGGGTAGCTTGGCAACAAAAAAAAGTAGAAGATATGAGGCAGGTTTTATTATTATTTTATTTGAAATATCTAAGGATATTTCAAATTGTTCTAAAGTATCAAGGTTTTTTACCTTAATCCATTCTATGCATCCGATCCAGAGACGTGAATGAAAGCAGTGGCTTTTGCCGATGTCTCCCTCCTCATTGGGCAGATTGGCCATAGGCTTCTGCTCCTGTCAATCAACTCCAGTGATGAGTGGGGGGGCAGTGCCGAGTCTGTGTCAATGGACACAGCAGCGGGGCTTGGCAGTAAGCCGCACAAGTACCCCCATGGAAATTGGTTTCCTATTGCGGGCACCAGCAAGAGAGAAGGAGCCAGGAGTGCAAGTGGGGAACCGAGAAGAGGATCGGGGCCGCTCTGTGCAACCGGTAAAATACTGGTTACCGTTTTTCAAAAATCTTTTTGCCATACACAAAATAAAGCTACTAAAATACCGCATGGGCTATTTTATGAAGTGATGCAGTATTTTAATAGTGAAAGTTTGTAGTAATTTAACACCAGCAGTTAATAGCTGGTTGTTAAGGAGTGGATGGCAAAGAGTTGCCGTCAATTCAAAATTGTGAAAAAAAACAGTGTGGGGGGGTCCCCTCCAATTCATACCAGGCCTCTCAAAAACATGCAACCCAGCAGGTCAGGAAGGGAGGGGGGGGGACAAGTGAGTGGCTCTGTCCCTCCTGAGCCATGCCATGCCCTCAATATGGGGGGGGGGGGGTCATCAAAAGTATAAACTCTGAAACAATAAGCCCCACAGCAAAAATAAGAACTCCTTTTTAACAGGAGAAATTAAAAACATTAATCAAGAATTAAATAAATGAATAAAAGTAGCTAGAAAGGTAGTACAAAAAAGACTGTTGGGTTTCTGAATGCGGGGTATACAGAATAATATGTAGCCCCTTACTCTTCAATCCAAAGCATATTCCTCATGTACCTTGATGGAGGCCGAAGTGACAAGAGGGCTTCTCTTGTGGCTCTGGTCCAAACACACCTGAATGTGGGAACAGGAGTGCGATGCTCAGGGTAGCACAGGAACCTGGATGGCAAATGATGATCAGTAGAGATAGTCTGCAGAGATAGAGGTAGCTGCAGGTAGAAGTAGACCTCATAAACAGCAGTGCAGCTCATGCACTAACAGTGTGAAAGTGCAGGATAGGATCCGAAATCTGATCTGATATGTAAAATGGCCAGGTTCTGGTGTGAACAGGCAGAAAGGTGTAGTCTGAAATCTAGAGCCAAGGTCATATACAGTCTGGTGAGGGTCATACATAAATAAGCAGTAGTAACAGAAGCAGTGTCTGGAGACAAGCCGGGTCAAACATGGGAGATCATGCTGGAGTGAGGTCAAGTAACAAGATGGGGTCAAGATCAGGAGAGAGTCAGAGAGATTTCCAGGGACAAACCAAGTCAGTAATGGGTGGCCAGGCAGCAGGGTAACCAGTAAGCACAGGAACAAGCATCACAGGGAGCTGAAGAACATCCATCAATTAGCACACATCAAGGCAGCTTGGCACCAAACCTGGGATTGGATATGCATGGGTGTACGCCAATGCATGCGGACGTGTGCGCTCATGTGCACTGGCAAACAGAGATGTTCAGATATGTCAGTGCATGCCGCTTACTGACTAGAGTCTACCTGTGTGCTGACACATGCACACAAGCTTTAGCTTCATTAATTATGGTTTCCCAACAATATTAGTGCAATATCGCATTGTATTACACAGTATAGCTAACTACACAGACTGTCAGCTCCCCCTGCACTGCTCCAACACACATTGGGAAATGACTGCTGGGAAACCAGCATGTATTAGTATGGGGACTAGCACATACCAAAGCCCTCATTAGGTCAGACAGAGCATTATGGGTTCCTTAAAATTTGATTTACAAAAATGTACGCATAAATTCACTTGTACTAGAACACCCAAGTTTCATACATACATTCACGGGTACCACAAACCTCAAACCCACAGGATTTACCATGAATACACTAAGTGATGAACATAAGACATATGAAAAAAAGGTAGTATCTCTTTAATATTTGTGATTGCCAGGTACGTTTTACAGTATTAAAATAAATAATAATACAGTTTATAAAGAAAATGGAAAAAATTAAAAATAAAAATGTAATTAATTTTTGCACATTTGTCAACCTAGTGGTTTTTACTACTGCCTTGCAGCACTTGGATCCTCCCACACGCCAAAGCCATGCTGGTGGGTGGTTTTCTCTTGTCCCATAATGTGTGTATTATGTGATATAGGGAACTTAGATTGTAAGCTACTTGAGGACAGGGACTGATATGAACATACAATATGTAAAGCAGTGCATACATTTTCGGTGCTATATAAATACCAGTAAAAAATGAGTCATAAAGCTTCCGTTAAGTTAAGCAAGGAAAGCTGGTGGTATTAAATTTGGCCTAGGCATCAATGACATCTAGTCACAAAAGTGTTAATAATAAAGTCTTTCTCTTTTTTCTTTTTTTTTTTGCTCTTATAAAAAAAAAATAAAAAATTCAATAAAAAAAAAATAAAATACATACAGCTAGAAAGTGTCCATACACATTTTGTAGTACCTCAACGTGTGGTAGCATGGAAGCAATACGTTAATCCCTTATTTTCCTGGTGGAAATATCTTCAAAGAAATAACTTTTATATAAAGTAGGAAAAGCATTTGTTATTCAAAAACATAAATCCTGTAGTGGAGGGATAAACCTCTCGTCGGCTTTCATAGAATCTCTTTGGGGCTTGCTTTGACTTTAGAACTGTTTTCACCTGATTGAACTAATGACACAATGCCATAGACTTATTTTACTGCCCTCCAACAAAGCTTGTTATTTGTGAAATTCTGCTATATGCTGGTAATGGATTGTAGAAAACATATCCTATAGATGTGGCGGATTAAGACTGTTGTGTGTACACTGATCCATACAGTGATATAGTTTTAGCATACTGCAGTTCAAAGAGGTCTGAGACCTAAACAGCTGTAATCAGTTATCACATGTAAAGGTCCTTATACTCAAAGAAACACTGCCATCTTATCTAAAACAGAGAAAGGTGGCAATGTCTCTGGAAAGGGCCCCCTGACCCCCATTTACTTACATATCCTCCCTTTTAGCTCCTTTTTCATCTGCAGGGAAAGCCCCTAGCAATTCTGAGTATAAAGAAGCCTGTCACCTGCTCCCCTGTGATGGCACCAACTGACAATCACTTGGCCAGAGCACTGTCACCTGATCAGAGTAGTGACATCAATGCCCAATGATAGGCATTGACATAGCCAATCCCAGCAAGGACTGCAGGTTAGAAAGATGCTGCAAGGGAGCGCAGATAGACCGAATGTAAAGGGTCAGAAAATGTCTTTTCCAAAGACACTATCACCTTGCATACATGAACTTTCTATAATAAATACAAATATGTGGTCTTACTCAATGAACAGCTGTTAAGTCCACATCTGCGGTAGCCCAAAGCCTTCAGCAAGCCTTATATTCTGGAATAAAGTTATCAGTATTGCACAGTGTTTGAATAATTTAATCATTTTTAGAATGATTGAACACATTTGGCTTGGGCAGCACAGTGGCTAAGTGGTTAGCACTCCCATCTAGCAGCACTAGGGCCGTTGGTTCAAATCCCAACCACGGCACTCAGGGCCGCTGATAGGGGGGGACCACCAGTCTTCCTGTAGGTGGCCCAGGCACACAGGGGGGACCTAACAGCACAGGGTATCGGTGTGGTCAGGCAGAGGGGCAGCTACAGAAGGAAGCCCTGTGCAACTCGCTGCAGCAGCTGAAAGTCAGTTTCTCCCCTCTTGCCAGCTTTTAGCTGCTGCTGTGAGAGACACAGGACATCATTCCTGTAATTGCCTCTGTGACACCGATCCCCCTCCCTGTTCTGCCTGCTTCTGATCTCCTCCCCTCTCCCCGTGTTCCCTCCCCTCACTGCCTCCCCCTCCCGCAGCACTGCAGGCTTCCCTGTCCTGTAAAAAAAATAACAAATTGTAAAAAAAAATAAAAAAATTAAACATTGCAAAAAATAATTTAAAAATATTGTAAAATAAAATAATTGTAAAAATATTTAACATTTAAAAAAATATATACTTTTATAATATAAATTTAAAAAGGGCTAATTTACACAGGTTTTCTGTTATGATTTTTGTATATTTTTAGTGAAAATATTGTCTTGATATATTCCGGGGGGGGGGGGGCACTGCCAGGTAGGCTGTACGGGGCCCTATGATTTCTAACAGCAGCCCTGACATCACTACCTGCCTGGAGTTTGCAAGTTGTGCCTGTGTGGGTTTCCTCCAGGCACTCCTGCTTCCTCCCACTCTCCAAAGACATGCTGGTAGATTAACTGGCTGCTGTTCAAGTTGGCGCTAGTGTATGTGAGTTAGGGACCTTAGATTGTAAGATCCTTGAGGGCAGGGACTGATGTGGATGTACAATATATATGTGTAAAGCACTATGTAAATTGACAGCACTAGTACCTGTAATAAATAAATTCATTGGGTGTGATTTACTAAAGGCAAAGAGGCTGTTCACTTTACAACAGAAGTTGCACTTTGCAAGAGATTTTTTTCCACAGAGCTCAGAGAATGAGGCAAAGCTTTGCTGGCTTTAATCATCCAGTCAATGCGTTTTCTTAATTTTACTGCACATAATTGGGTATTGTTTGCAAATATGGAGTGTCACTACATTCACTAAGCTCTGGGGAAAACTTCCAAATTGCCACTTCACTTGTGAACTAAACAGCCTATTTGCCTTTAGTAATTTCTGCAGGATTTCGTGGATAAACTACTGTTTTAAATGTGGCTTTTCCATTTCTAAAACTACCTTTATTTTAATCTAGGTTCCGAGCTGGCTTTAAAAGAGCTTTCAGATGGTGTCCATTTATTGAGGTATCCAGTTATGATGAACTAGAGCTAAAGTCTATCAGATTCCACCCAACAAGGCAGAGCAGTCTGTACACGGTTTCCAGAATGGAATCAAGCATGACTGTGGTGTTTGACCAAAACGATGGTGAAACCTCCAAGTCTATTCATAGTCACAAAAAAAGAGTTGCATCCAGCGAATCAACTTTAAATGGATGCTCCCGTAAAAACTCCACAGATGCCTCTACAAATTCAGTTTTCATTAGCTCACCTTGCACATCCATAGATTGTTATTCATGATTTGTAAATTCTATAAACTACATCTTAAAACATTGTAAAACATAAATAATTCTGCATATTATTAAACAGGCATGACAAATAAAGCAGTTATTTTTAATGCTTGAATAATTGTTTTTAAATGTTAGTATACTTTAGTAATTTCATATATTACAATGTAACGATCCAATGTACTAAAGGATATATTGAGAGTCCCAGATTTCATGCTAAAATAAATCAAAAGTAGAGTTGAATTGTCTGTGTGTTTGCTATTTAGTACTGTTATTGTGCTTTACCAGTACAATTTATGATCGGCCTTATCAACCTTTTTAAGCTTTTTTTTCAGAAATTATAGTAAATTCATTTTATTCTTGTTTATACAATAGCAAAAAGGTTTAAACATACAGTTGTTTTCTAAATATAAAAATAACATAACACTTATACACTTGGGCTCTGTTGTAAAAAAATAATGGAAACTAAAATCATTATCCATATGGTGAGTTTTAATATAAGATGCCAAAGGCATACCTAAATATAGTTGCATTATTCATCATTATCTTAATTTGCAGCACTGTATTATTACTTGAAATGTAACATTTATAGCTTGTTCTGAATGAAGAAAGTGAAATGAATCTTATTGTGAGTAAGTAGGACTTACATTCTTGCCTTCTTTATGCCAATCTGTTTTTCTGAAGTCCTAGCTCATTAACATCCATATTTTGTGGACCTCTAGCACTCTTTCATTATTAAAGAGGAAGTAAACCCTCCTCTGCAAGTTGTACCTATAGGTAAGCCTATGATAAGGCTTGCCTATAGGTAGTGTAAATGTCTCCTAAACATGTACAGTTTAGGAGATATTTACCTTACATGCAGTCAGTGACGTCACTGGCGCATGCGCTCTGAAGGAACGGCCGCTCGTGCCGTCCCTTCAGAGTCCCGTGCCGTACCCGTCGGCTCCCGCGCGCGTGAGATACGCCACCGCAGCTCCGGCCAATCAGATGGTCGGATGCCGCGATCCCGGAAGACGGGCGACTGGACATGTCGCCTGTCATAGAGGTAAGCGGGCGGCACGGCGGGGGCTCGTTCTAAGGTAAGTATTTCATAATGAGCTAGTATGCGATGCATACTAGCTCATTATGTGTTTCTCTTTCAGGATGAAGAAAAAAAAAATATGTGGGTTTACAACCTCTTTAAGTATGTAAAGGATATAATTAGGTGCAGTTACAGTATGCTCTCTGATCATTTTGTAGGCAGGTAAAATTAGAAAGTTCTCAATGCAGGAGAATGCAGCAGTTGCAGAATTGTATAATGGTGCTAGGATTTGAGCCATATCTTCCTCAAACCTGTTGAGTGGATTTGAGTAATTGCCACACTTTAAAAAAAAAGAAAAAAAATACAATTATGATCTTGTGGGAATACCAGAAATTGAATGTTGTTTGGATAACTGATGTCATACTGAACTGGCAGTATTCCAATTTAGGACTAATATATCGTATATTGTCAAAAGTATTGGGACACCTGCCTTTACACGCGCATGAACTTTAATGGTATCCCAGTCTTAATCTGTAGGGTTCAATATTGAGCTGGCCCACCCTTTGCAGCTATAACAGCTTCAGCTCTTCTGGGAAGGCTGTCCACAAGGTTTAGGAGTGTGTCCATGGTAAAGCTTGACCATTCTTTCAGAAGCGCCTTTGTGAGGTCAGGCACTTATGTTGGATGAGAAGGCCTGGCTCGCAGTCTCCACTCTAATTCATCCCAAAGGTGTTCTATCAGGTTGAGGTCAGGACTCTGTGCAGGCCAGTCAAGTTCCTTCACCCCAAACTCGTTCATGCGTGTCTTTTTTGACCTTGCTTTGTACATTGGACTGTAGTCATGTTGGAACATTAAAGGGGCTATCCCCAAACAGTTTCCATGTCTTGGTATTCTGATGCCTTAACAGTTCCCTTCATTGGAACTAAGGGGCCAAGCCCAACCCCTAAAAATCAACCCTATACCATAATCCCCCCTCCACCAAATGATTTGAACCAGTGCACAAAGCAAGGTCCATAAAGACAAGGATGAGTAAGTTTGGGTGGAGGAACTTGACTGGCCTGCACAGAGTCCTGACCTCAACCTGATAAAACACCTTTGGGATTAATTAGAGTGGAGACTGCGAGCCAGGCCCTCTTGTCCAACATCAGTGCCTGACCTCACAAATGCCCTTCTGGAAGAATGGTCAAACATTCCCATAGACACACTTCTAAACTATGTGGACTTTGCTTCATTATGGCAGCCAGCCTTGGCTCCATCCCAACTAGTTATGTACCGGCTGCTCATAGGATAGGGTGACATTTCGTGAGCCGGCCTAGCATGCATTTACTTACCATCCTTCTCATTTCTTTCTGCCCCCCCCTTTTTTGTTTTTTTCCTATGCCCTCTTCCCCCCCCCTTTTTCCTTTTCCCTTTAAGTTTTTCTGCCACTGTTCTCTCCCTTCCCTTTTCCTTTGTACTTTGTACTACAGGTGGGTTATTGTCAACATACGGAGGTATGTGCTATACCGTTGGATGTGCATGGTTCTACTACTAATAGGTGGGAATAACTGAATGTTTCTGTTTATACCTATCTTGAGCACATATACAGGAATGTTTACTTTGATGCACTATACACCTGGGTGCGATAGTTTATAAATGACATTTTTCTTTATTGTTGCTGATATATACCTTATACTTTTGTATTTTTTCGAACACTGGTTTTGTAAATGGTTATGTCTACCGTTGATGTTATTTGTACAGTGTACTGTTTATACTCAATAAATAATATACTTTTCTTGAAAAAAAAAAAAAAAAACTATGTGGACAGCCTTCCCAGAAGAGGTAAAGCTGTTATAGCTGTTAAAGCTGAAAAGTGTGGGCAAAATCAATGTTAAACCCTAGGTGAAAAATAGTTTTCTTGTGTTGAGGGTAATTAGGTTTAAAGTGGTTGTAAACCTCTGACATGAACTATGAACAAAGCATATCCCTCTATACTAGTCTATAGTGTCTACTTGTCTCAATCCTGAACACTAAGTGTAATTTCTCTCTGCTGCCTCATTCCTCTGCTATCTGCATGAGTCACTTGTAATAAGTTTTCCTGACACCAAGAGGTCAAAAGGTGACAGAGGAAGGAATTCTAGCACAAAGCCCATGATTGACAGCCTCAGCTCTGTTCCTGTGTGTTGTGTGAAGAGGGTGTGTAACCCTTCCTTCCAATCAGCTCCTACTGAGCTCTATAAAGTGTAGCTTCTGCTCCCTGCCCCCTGTTTCCTGAAAGCTCACACATGCTGTATGAATTCTGCACCTTTAATGGCTGTAGAGAAGAGAAGAGTGCAGATAAACAGGTATAACAGATTTATTTAACCAATCATTAGTAACAGGAGTCGTCCCGGAAGATTGGAAATTGGCAAATGTCGTGCCCATTCACAAGAAAGGTAGTAGGGAGGAATCGAGCAACTATAGACCAGTGAGTCTGACATCAATAGTAGGCAAATTAATGGAAACCCTATTAAAGGATAGAATTGTGGAACATCTTAAATCCCATGGATTGCAAGATGAAAAACAACATGGGTTTACTTCAGGGAGATCATGTCAAACAAATCTTATAGATTTTTTTGACTGTGTGACTAAAATAATAGACGGTGGAGGTGCAGTAGACATTGCATATCTAGATTTTAGTAAGGCTTTTGACACTGTCCCACATAGAAGACTTATCAATAAACTACAGTCATTGAGCATGGACTCCCATATTGTTGAGTGGATTAGGCAGTGGCTGAGTGACAGACAACAGAGGGTTGTAGTCAATGGAGAACATTCAGAACAAGGTCATGTTACCAGTGGGGTACCTCAGGGATCTGTACTGGGACCAATTTTGTTTAATATCTTCATAAGTGATATTGCAAAAGGCCCCGATGGTAAGGTTTGTCTTTTTGCTGATGACACAAAGATATGTAACAGGGTTGATGTTCCTGGAGGGAAACGCCAAATGGAAAAGGATTTAGGAAAACTAGAAGAATGGTCAGAACTCTGGCAACTGAAATTTAATGTGGATAAGTGCAAGATAATGCACCTGGGGCGTAAAAACCCAAGGGCAGAATATAGAATATTTTTTACACAGTCCTGACCTCAGTATCTGAGGAAAGGGATTTAGGAGTAATTATTTCAGAAGACTTAAAGGTGGGAGGACAATGTAATAGAGCAGCACGAAATGCCAGCAGAATGCTTGGATTTATAGGGAGAGGTATAAGCAGTAGAAAGAGAGAAGTGCTTACGCCGCTGTACAGAACACTGGTGAGACCTCACTTGGAGTATTGTGCGCAGTACTGGAGGCCATATCTCCAGAAGGATTTAGATACTCTAGAGAAAGTTCAGAGAAGAGCTACTAAACTAGTACATGGATTGCAGGAAAAAACTTACCAGGAAAGGTTAAAGGACCTTAACATGTATAGCTTGGAAGAAAGAAGAGACAGAGGGGATATGATAGAAACTTTTAAATACATAAAGGGAATCAACTCGGTAAAGGAGGAGAGCATATTTAAAAGAAGAAAAACTACCACAAGAGGACACTGTTTTAAACTAGAGGGGCAAAGGTTTAAAAGTAATATGAGGAAGTATTACTTTACTGAGAGAGTAGTGGATGCATGGAATAACCTTCCTGCAGAAGTGGTAGCTGCAAATACAGTGAAGGAGTTTAAGCATGCATGGGATAGGCATAAGGCTATCCTTCATATAAGATAGGGCCAGGGACTATTCATAGGATTCAGATATATTGGGCAGACTAGATGGGCCAAATGGTTCTTATCTGCTGACACATTCTATGTTTCTATGTTTCTATGTTTCTATAACTTATGTAGGAAGATTTGTTTAATCCTTGTGTATCATCTGAGGCTAGTCACTTCACTGGGTATTTGTAAGGGTTTACAATAACTTTAAATGACAAAATATTGGAAACATTAAGCACTCCATATATTGAGGTTTAAGGGACATTCAGGTTTGGTGTACAAACTTCAAGGTTTAAGGGTAAAATGAATGGTTTGGGAAAAACCTTTCCTGGTGCATCATGGCAGCATACACTTGGGTTGTGGCTCCGCCCCAACAACCTGATAGGACTAGTTAACTATAAATCAAAGACAGACCCGGCTCACAGCATTCTCCTTTTTGTCCTCACCTGATCAGGACTAGAATCACGAGGTATCCCTTACCCTTTGTCGCCCCAGCCAGGTTTAGCCTTTTCTGGGTGGAAGTCCTTCCTATACAGTCTCTAAATGAGCTATATGGTTGGAGCCCCATTCTGGTGGTCTGGGTGGCATAGTTCAGCCTCTCATGGGTGGAAATCCTTTCTGTACAGCCTCTACACTAGCTATATGGTTGGAGCCCCATTCAGGCAGAGCAGGCCTGTCAAAGAAAGCTTTAAACAAGCTTTGACATATGTGACAGTGTTTTCCCTTTGCTTTCCATATGCTTTTCACCTATTTTCTCTTTTTTTTTGTGGGCGTTTGCCATTTCAAAGATGGTTGCAGCAATGCAAGTATACTCTGAGCATGAAAGACAGGAAGTGATTCGGCTCCTGTGGTCTGTTTCCTGGCTAGCCCTTTTTCATGCTCAGGCACTGATACAATCACTAATGCCAAAATGTGATAGTTTTAAATGGTTTTATGGCATTTTTGGGCAACACATAGTGGAGCTCTCTACTCATGCATGCTGGATGCTTATGTGGTCATTGTTTGCAGGTATGTTTTCCCTTTTTATGGCATTCATCTGAGCTTTTCCTATCTCCTTCTCAGTGTTGCCCTGGGACCACTGTGCTTTTTATGGCATTCACCTGGGCTTTTGCTTTCTCCTTCTCAATGTTGCTCTAGGATCACTGTGCTGTTTATGGCATTTCACCTTGGCTCTTCCTATCCCCTTCTCAATGCTTGCTCTGGGATCACTGTGTCATGCTGTTTTTCATTTCAGTCTGTTGCTTTGCTCTGTTTCTATGAGGAACACTGCCCAGTCAGACCACCCATTACTTTTAAGGTATAGGGTTTAGGTAAGTAGTGAAGATTGAGAAAAAAAATAACCAATATCTACAGCCCTGTAATGACCTCAAGATGGAGGGAGCCCTCTAAAGGTCAAGACAAGTCACCATCTAAGAGCAGACATCCAGGCAATGTTGATCAAGGTCATCATTTCGCCACACATTATCATTGCTTCCCGTTTACAAACATCACAGTCTACCAGCCCTAGTAGTTGCTGCATTTTGTGGTGGAGAGTCATTGCCTGCCAAGCTAACATGTCAAGTCTGCCTTGAACAAGCAGGATAAAGCCCTGCAAGGACCTCAGGATGGAGGGAGTTTTCTAAAAGCCAAAACATTTACCATTTAGGTGTAGACATCCAGGCAACGTTGATCAAGGTCATCATCTCGTCCTTCATTAATATTGCTCCCCGTTTACTAACACCACAGGTACCAGCCCTAATGGTTGCGGCGTTTGTGGTGGAAAGTGATTGCCTGATAAGCTAGTATGTCAAGTCTGCTTGGAAAAAGTGACAACTGACAAAGAAGGAGATGCCTGGAAAGTAGCCGCCTTGAATAAAGAATCGGCCAAGGAATTGATACATGAAGCCTGTACTTCCTAGTCGGTGGCTGAATTGCCTAGCACCTCCAACCAGAGCCAGTAGATGGTAAAGGGGCCACAGGCTTTGACGTTTTCCCAATAGAGCCTTTTGTAAGGGCAGTTAAGGATGCAGTTGCCTGGAGTGAAGTGGAGGAAACTCTCCACAAGTTTAGAAAGTACTCATTTCTCTTCACTGAACAACTGGAGGAGTTAATCCAGGAAGAATACAAGGAGTCAGAGAAAAAGGCCTGTATAAACAAGTTGTCAAAACTGTATACCCTGAAAAAGCTAAAGGTCAACCTGCTGTGGTCTCCTCCGATGGTGGATGCATCATTAATGCAGCTGGCAAGATGTCACCTGGTGGCAGGGGCTGAATCCCTTTAGACGTGATTTCCTGTTGGCAGTATCTTACCAAAAATTACATTTTTGCTGCAGTGGATGCCAAAAATCTGACTTGTATCTTTGGAAAGATCAAGATCTGGGAAAATCAGTGGGCTAATCACTAGTCCTTTTAAGGGTGAACTCATGGCCAGTTTTGCCATCTAGCTCCAAGAGACTACTTTTGATGGCATGGAAGTTGAGAGGGGGAGGCTACTAAGTCAAGGGTGCAGGTAGTGGCTACCTTGTGTCAAGCCAAAGAGGTCTCCATGAATACTACTTAACAGAGAATATGGGTAAATTATGCAGATCTCATACAGCAAAAGTCTGGAGTCATTTATCACCTAAACCAGCCAAGGGTCTGCAGTTCTGTCAACTGGGACTGAACCAGACTTGTATAAAGTACTCGAAATTTCTACTTGAGTAAAAGTACAAGTGCTCGATCAAAAAATTACTTGAGTAGAAGTGGAAGTGCTCGCAGAAAAAGTTACTTAAGTAGAAGTACTAAAGTATTCAACATTTTTTTTACTTAAGTATTGCAAGTAGTTTTTTCAAAAAATTTGCTACTTAAGTACTAAAAGTAAAAAGTACCAGTAGTTTTGAAAAAAAATTTCTACTCAAGTACTGAAAGTAGAAGTACAAGTACTGTGTTATGTAGTTATTAAAGAAATAAGTCAAAAGTTTGAACATCATATTGTTTTTATTATTTCAAATGATTTATTTAAATGATTAACCTGTGTTTGTTAGTAGTTTCTTGATGCACTTTAAGTGCTGTAGCACCATTTATTTGTTTGTTTCATATTTTCTTTTTATTGGAAAGATTTGGTATAGCAGCTTTTATTATACACAGCCTTTATTTTCGTATGCGCTGATTTACAAATGACATTATACACATTTTTTTGAGCTTTATGCAACCTGCCATCTACTGTTCTGGCAGTGGTAATTTTTTTAAAAGTAACGAGTAACTATGCAGCACAAAAAAAAAAATACTTGAGTAGAAGTATCGAAATCATCGAAAAAATGTAGTGAAGTAAAAGTAGAAGTAGGAGAAAAAAATTCTACTCTAGGAAAGTACAGATACCGCATTTCGGTACTTAAGTACAGTACTTAAGTAGTTCTACTTCGTTACTATACATCTCTGGACTGAACAGGGGCCTAAGTTCAAATATGATAAAAGTTCAGCCTTGTCTGCACTTACAGGGGTTTAAGGATTCCTTAACCCTTTAGTGATGCAATTCTTGAATGGCTTGCATGAAGTTATAGACCTGCCTGGAAACAATTGTTCCCTATGTGGGACTTTCTTATGGTCCTCAGCTCTATCAAGGCCTCATTTCTATCCCACAGAATTGACTACACTCTGTAATTTAACCCTGAAGACCATATTTCTGGTAGCTACAACCTCTATGAAAAGGGTGTCAGAGCTGCAAGCTTTGTACTCAGGAGCCTCACCTAACTTTCTACCCGGACTGAACAGTCCTAAAACCCCAGACTGCTTTTTACCCATCTACTGTAACTAGGAAATCAATTTAGCGTCTTTCTTGGTTAAGTGAGAGAACCACATCCCCTGGATGTTGATCTAACTCTGATGACCTGCTTGGCAGCTACCGTTTCATTCAGTAAAGCTGAAATTTGCGCTTGGTTCCAGCATGGCTTAAGGCAGGGTCAGTCAGCATCAACACGTACAGTCATCTCCTAGATTGTTAAGACAATTAAAAGCGCCTACTGTTCTCAAAACCCTTCTGTTCCGGAGGACTTAAGAGCACATTCGACTAGAGCAGTGCCAGCTCTGTAGACAGAGGAGTGCCGAGTGTCTCCTGAGGCTATTTGCAAGTCAGCAATATGGTCCTCCTAGGACACATTAATTACACTATTATGTGAAACCGGCTCACGACAGTAACATTTGGAAAATGCATACTTACGCTATTGACCATTACAATATTTTTCTTGCACCCTCCCATTTGGCGAGTTAGTTTCTAAGTGTATGCTAGCATGATGCGCCAGGAAAACGTAAAATTGTATACTCACCCCCCACCCAAATGGTGAGAGTTAGAGAGAATGTTGTGAGCCGGATCTGTCTTTGATTTATAGTTAACCAGTCCTATCAGGCTGTGGGGGCGGAGCCACAACCCAAGTGTATGCTGCCATGAAGATGCACCAGGAAAGGAAAATTATGGAAAGGTGAGTATACAGTTTTCCTTTTTATGGTGTGTGGTCAATCTTGTTTTTGTTATTCAACTAATGTTTTTACATCAATTTTGAACTATATGCCACAATCTTAGTTTTACAAATAGGCATCAGCTAAATTAAAAGGAGAATACAAAAATGTTAATATGTAGTATTTCCATTTAATGTTTTTTATTGAGTTTTTCACAAAGAACAAACAAACAAATTAAACAATTAAACATAATCTGTCATACAATGAGACATAGTAAGGAGCGTTATTTTAATAGAGATGTATGACATATAAAATTAACAGACATAAGTGAACAATATAAACAAAACTAAGTGTTAGGCGTAGGGTAAAGGGTGTTGTTCCACACCCCCAGATACCCAAGCTTGGAGCAAACTGTGTCGGGGGGGGGGGGGGGACAACATGACCCATCGTTAATTTTAATGAGTTTACCTAAGGATTTACTATATAAAAGGAGTGGTACACGATACAGTGAAAGTGTAGGGAATCAAATATGTAGTACTTCATATTTTTCTGACTTAAAAACTGGAAAAAGGAGGAGAAGTAAAGATTAAAGAGCATATTCATAGTTGCAGATAGGTGATATTTAAGGGGGCAATTGTTGATAAAAAAAATAAACTTGCCCTATGCACAAAAAGCTCAGGCCTAAACATCTAGAGCATGGTTTCAGGCATGAGTAACAAGATTTGACAGACACATATGCTTGTTCGCATGTATTGTAATCATTATCAATCAAGGTAAAAAAAAAAAATGTTATGGAATTGAAACTCATCCACCATTCTAAAACAAAAAGAAAATACATCCATTTATGTCTTAGAAAAACTGTAACAGCTACCTTGTTGTGGCAGTATGGTTAGTACATGGTTATCTTTGTGTTTCATGCTTCCTCTGAACTCCAAAAGCTTTCATCTACCCTCTGGTGGAAGATCTTACACTCAAATCCCCTTGTGCTTGTTCTGGATCAAAGAGAGCCTGTGAGCCTCCTCAAGATTTTTCTCTGTGGTATAGACATTCTAAGCCCTTTCCAGTGTGGAGAAGGGGGAGGAAAGTGGATTCTTTAGAGAGATTGCAGCAATGATACTTTATGTTTGAAAAAATCCATTTTAGGCAGATTCACCCATTACTTCTTACTTTCTTACCTGTGGGGGGCAAATGCAGCATAAGTTCCCCTCTGTGGTTCTTGACTCTGACCCAACACTCTATGTAATCTGACTTCTACTATTGCAGCAAGATGGGTTGATTATTATTATTATTATTAGTATTATTATTATACAGGTGTAGCAGGTTTTCCAGGCATTGGCCCTGATGTGGGTCTGCCATTGTTACCGGTTACCACCCCAGCCCATGTGAGCTGCGACCCTGGGTGTGAGAACTGAGACATTGACAACTCCGGCATCTTGGTTTAGTGGTTTTATTGTAGATAAAGGGGATGGGAGAAGGGAATGAGTGGGATACTCCTTTAGGCTTAACTAGGTACAGTTTGGGACTTTATCCAGAAAATGTCTGTTAACACTGCCTTGACGCCAGCCGACGCTAGCCAGCGCTCACTGACGCTTAAAACACACTGTAACTTGACAGAAGTGCTGAATCCTCAACTCTGGATTCATAAGATTCAGGACTGTGGAGCATAGAACTATTGACACTGCTGCACTGCAAAGTCACTGACCACTCTCTCCAGCCTAGCACTGGCTTGAGGTAGCTTGCTGTGAATTACTGTATAGATGCAACTCTCAACTGGTTCTCTGCACAATTCAGGGCCCAAACCACAGGCCCCCCCTTTACACTTTTAGCTCTTCAGGGTCCACTGACTATGTACCCCCTCTGTTACTTCAGGGTCTTCAACCTAGGTACCCCCTTTACAGCTAGCTGACACTGGAACCCAGAACCTCCTCCGGAGTGGTCTCCTCTAACTCTTCAGACTCCCCAGGGGCAATCCTCAGTACCCACGACCTGTGTAGGCTTTCCTGAGACTGGACCCCTCTCGCTCTCCACTGGTTCTCGGCACACCAGATCCCCTCAGCTCAACTCAGCACTCTCTGGATTCTCGGGCGGCACCCCGAGACATCCGCTTCCTCAGACAGGAGGGGAGACAGCCGTTCTCTCCCTCCTGGGACTCTGCTCCCGCCAAAGACGCCGGGTCACGCGCTTCCCCCAAACTTAAACCCACTCCCAGAATCCTTTGCAGCATAATTTGCCTTCTGGGGTAGTCACAAGCTTGAATGTTTCCCCTGATTGGGCTTCCTCCACTGCCCTATGAGAAGCCTCTCAAAGGAGCCAGTGGGGAGACTTCCCCTTCAGCAGGCACACCTGGAAACCATGACACCCTAACCAAAAATCATGGCCCTGCTGTTAGGCAGACAAGGCCCACCATTCATTTACCTAGCACCTACGTTTTACATAGCGCCAACAGTTTTATTGTATCTGCTACACTTTCTGTAATGTAAAAAAAATCCTGAATAAAGAGTGAATTCCTTAAAACATCTGAATTACTTAGAATAGGCATTTGAAGCAAAAATATATTGATACTAGAATTATTGAGAGCTATTAAAAGACAATGATTGAGCATTTGCTTTCTGATAATACCTCAATACGGTTTTTGAATATTACACATGCGTTGTACATCTACAATTAGACTTGTTAGATAAGCTTAGACTTGGGGTAGGCAACCTTTGAGAGATGGAGATCTACCTGGACAACATTGAAGAGATCAAAGATCACCGTGGTGCAGGATCCCCCCCCCCTTTCTTTCTTTTTAGGAAATTAACTAGCAAGCCCTTAATAAAAAGTAAAGATGGCATGAAGAAAACCTATAAAAATCTACTAAAACTAATGTCACTTTAAAAATATAGACTCAGCCTACCTTAAACTTTAGCTTCAGTGACAAGCTTGCATTCACTTTCATTCAAATTTATTTTCATGTCTGGGGAGTAATTGGTCACCCCCACGAGTATGATGCCAGAATTCATTGTGAAAGCAGAACATCTGTTATTGCAGGCTGATTTTCTTGACTAGTTTTAGGCCTGACTATATGCTCTGATTTCTGGCCAGTGTAAGTAGTATGTAGGGCACCATCCAGGGCTCAGTAGTAGGTAGGGCAGTGTACAGAGGTCAGTAGTATGTAAGGCAGTGTACAGAGATCAGTAGTATGTAGAGCAGTGTACAAGGTCGTTGCAAGGATTTTCATCTACTTATCATCTGGCACCCCCACACTATCCCTTGCCACATCCACCATTGTGAAAGGAGGGCATTGTGACATGAGAGGGGTATCTGTGCAGTGTGACAGGAGAGGGACAGTGTGATGGGGGGGGGGGGCTGTGGGAAAAGAGAGGGGCAGTGGGACAGGAGGGAGGCAGTGTGACAGGAGAGGGCATTGTGAGGGGGTAGTGTGACAGGAGGGGGCAGTGTGGGGGCAGTTTGGGGGACAGTGTGACAGGAGGGGCAGTGTTGGAGGCAATGTGACAGGTGGGGGCAGTGGGACAGATGAGAAGCAGTATAGGGGGGCAAGTTAGAGGAGGGGAGCAGTGTGACAGGTGGGGGCAGTGGGACAGAAGGGAAGCAGTGTGGGGGGCAGTGTGACAGGAGGAGGGCAGAGGGACAGGTGGGAGGCAGTGTAACTGGTGGGGGCAGTGGGACAGAAGGGGATAGTCGTGTGGGGGCAGTGTGACAGGAGGGGAAGTGTGACCGGTGGGGGCAGTGTGACATGAGGGGGGCAGTGTGATAGGTGGGGGGCAGTGTTACAGGTGACTGGCAGTGTGACAGGAGGGGGGCAGAGTAACAAGTGGGAGGCAGTGTGACCAGATGGGGGCAGTGTGACAGGTTGGGACAGTGTGACAGGTTGGGGCAGTGGGACAGGAGGAAAGCAGTGTGACAGGTGGGGGGCAATGTGACAGGAGTGGGGCAGTGAAACAAGTAGGAGGGCAGCATAACAGGGGACTATTTAGGTCATACAGGAATAATATAGGAGAATATTTAAAAAAGGGCCAGCTGGAAATAATAGTGGGAAGCAGACAGGAGAATGACTAGTATATACAGAGGGGACTTGCCATGCCATGAAGACAGAAAATACAGTTGGTGTATACAGTACATTGCTCACAGCTCATGTACAGTGGAGTAGAGTAGTACATTGCACAGTTGGTGTGGTCACCATAGCACTAACATATCTCTGCCTGGACCATGTTGCTCTCCTCAGAATGCACCTGAGAAGGCAGACCACATCCCCTCCCCAAGTCCTGCCCAATCAAACTGCTAACCCTGCAAAAGGCTCTACTTCAAGGATGTTCTCAGTAGTAGTGCGCGTCCCATGGGAGCACAGCCTGATCAGATACTGGGGGAGGATAGATCTGTCCTGGGCATGTGTTCTTCTGTGAGAGCACACAGAGCTCCTAAAGCATGCCCTAATGTAAACATTGTGATGTGTGTGGGCACCCGAATCCGTGAGTGTCCCGGCCATATCGGTGGCAACTATGCACTTACTGTGTGATCAGGACATCGCTGGTAGGAGGGGAGCCATCCCCCTCTCCATAAGGTAGCTGCTTAAGCCACCTTATGGAAGAGCTGGCCCTAGCAGTGTGCAGAGGTCAGTAGTATGTAGAGCAGTGTACAGAGTTCAATAGGATGTAGGGCAGTGTTCAAAGGTCAGTAGTATGTAGGGCAGTGTACAGAGGTCATTAGGATGTAGGGCAGCATACAGAGGTCAGTAGAATGAAGGACAGTGTACCGAGATCAGCAGTAGGTAGGGCAGCATATAGAGGTCAGTAGCATGTAGGATATTGTACAGAGGTCAGTAGCATGTAGGTCAGCATACAGGGGTCAGCGTACAGAGGTCAGTAGCATATATGGCAGTGTACAGAGGTCATTAGTAAGTAGCGCTTGGGTCAGAAGGGCAAGGTATAGGGGAATCATGGCTTGACCGTCAAGAGGGCATGACACTGGGAGTACAAGAGGGTATGATATTGGGGGGATTAGAAGGACTTGGGTGTAAGGAGGCATTGTACTAGAGGGTCAGGAGGACACGGTACTGGAGGGTCAGGAGGGCACAGTACTGGGTGTTCATGAGGGCACAGTACTGGGTGTCAGAAGGGCATGGTGCTGGGGTTTATAAGGGCATTTTGCTGAGGGGTCAGGAGGGAATTATGCTGGGTGTCAGGAGGGCTGTGGTGCTAGGAATGTGCAGGCGTTATTTCTTAACGCAATGTGGCGCAGGGAATGTGCAGTGGCACACACACGTCACTTTCCCACCTGGCATCCCACAAGCCTCTTGGATCAGGGAGGAGGGCTAGTGGGGATGAGCGCAGAGGAGGAAGAGCTCAGGCATATTCGGAGAAGAGCCTGAACCCATCTGAGCTATTCTGGAGGCTTTCTCTGCCAGCAGCCACATGGATGCAAGTGTCAGGGACTGCCTCTGAAGCCTAGGATTCGCCTGTGCCACTCTAAAACTCTTAGTAGAAGATTAGGTCAGCAACACTGGAGCGTGTTCGCAAGCTACCCGTCACCTGTTGGTGGTCGACCAGTAGCTTGTGATCGATCCGTTGCTGGCCCCAGCTTAGACTTTTATATTACTATTACATATTTATTCTCCCTTTTTATTATCTCTGTAGTGCATAACTTGTTGTGCAGTCACTCATATAACATAATAGTTAAATTACCTCTATACTGAATGAATATTGTATGATGATTACAAGCTTTAAATGTGTAACCTTAGCAGCCTGACAATATTTTGTGTCCACCCCTCATTACACAGTTTAAAGGTTCACTATATACAACTTTGCCACAGGTGCACTGATATACTTAAATGCTATTTACTGGAACTTCTTCAATTTAAGTAATTACTATGATTGCCTCTAGTGCCTTGTCTTGTGGGTACATGTAAAACAAACATATATTTATATTTCAACTATCCATATACTCTTTGCCCTTTTACGAAACATTTCTATCCGTGAAGCATGAATGTTCACTAGGTGGCCTATTGTGCTCATTAAAAGCACAGATAAGAGATTAAAGATATGTAACTCTGTAAACCTTTACTTTAACATGTTTGATTTTGAGAGCCTGATTCTCTTAATAGTCATTTTGTATTCCTTCAGATGTTTTACTTTACCTCACTAGACCAAAAAAAAAATCACATATCCATATATTGGTTTTGTTCATAAGTCTTTAGAAAGGAATTTTTGTGCCCATATGTAACAGAGATGTCTGCAGTTAGTTAATGTGATGTAGAAAAATAATGGGGTCGATTTACTACAGACAAAGCAATTTTTCCTTAGCCTAGTGAATGCTCTGCTGAATTCCAGAAAAAACACAGTTTGTTTTTCTCCATTTTTTCCCATCTTGCATGTAATGGGATATTTTTTGTAAAGGAAAATGCTGATTTGCCTTTAGTAAATCAACTCTATTGAGTGTTAATGTAATATTTGTGGTCACATTTGTTATAGATTTCATTCTGTCATTACACATATTTGTGTCATTAGGAAAAGCTGTCCTCACTTTCCACTATGTGTCAACCTTCCTGTGACCCTGAATGGTAATTTCTATGTATTTCAGTTTTGGGTAAATACTGGTGTATTGAATTGTTTCCTAGAATTGTATGTCTTTTTATTATTATTACTATATTTTATTTCCATTAAGTATATCAAATGCCAAAAACCTTTTTTTTTTTTTTTACTGTGTCACGTGGGGGGGGGGGGTTGGGGGGTGGAACTTTGCTTAATTTACAGTCTCAGAGGAATGCAGAACAATGTATTGGGGACAAGTGTTCTAATTGGAAGGATGCCTTGCTAGTCTTATTCCAGTAACAATTTATAATTTTGGATTTTCTTGTACATTTAGTCTTGGTGACAATGGTAATCAAGATGAAAAAAAAGGGGGGAACCACCCCTGTAGAGACACACATAGCAAAAAACAAAGTTAAAATAAAAGGTTTTTGCCTTAGATTCACTTTAATTTTATTTAGGCTTTTTAGTTCCCTATCAGGCCTTGCTTCCCATGCTCCTACTCCCCCTTTACAGTGGTAATGTTTTACCACCGTTGTCGATAACTCGGATAAGTAAACATGAGTGATACATAAAGTTTGAAGAGACACATAAGATGTGTAAGATATTTTGGGAACCAAAGTCTAATTTTGAATGAACCGAAACATTAAATTAATTCAATAAAATCCTGTATGTTTTTTCTACAGTCTGAGTCATATCTAGTTTCTTACATTAAGTTCACTCAGTTGTAGAAAGGGTATTGGAATTCAAATTTGTAGATGCAGAAGAAATTACACAAAGTATTAAAGGGGAATACAAATTGCAGCAGGCCTGATAAGAAATGATTGTGAAAGGTGGGATAAACAGAGGATGGAAAGATTACCAAAAAAAAAACAAAAAAACAAAGCCAGCTAAAACTTCAAAACATTAAAAAAAAAAAAAAAAACACCAAGCTCACAACCCCATTACACTTTTAACAACATATACAACAATAAATGCTGATATTGACTAACAGGAAAAAAAAAATAATTTAGAATGAAGGAAAACTTTAAATACATCTGATAAAAGTTTATTTCCTCTGTTATTTCATAAATATTTTTTATAGCATGGTAATAAAAAAAGATTTTGATTCATAAAATGTATCACCTGTACAATATTACTCAACATTTGAATTTCAAATGATTCAACTAATCTTTGGAAATTTTAGGTGAATTAAAAGCACAAACTTCTAACATATACTTTGTTTAGAATTTGTTGTCAGAAGGAAAAAAAAACAGGTTCTCTTAATCATATATGTCCTGTGGTTCTTACACAGTGTGCCCACAAAACTATAATAAAACCTACATATCTTTTATTATGTAAACCATTGCTCCTCATGAGTGAACATATTTTTTTTTAACAATGACCAATCTTCATTTAAGACAGACCAGTTATTTCCTATAAATTAGAAATAAAACTCTTTAATACGTGCCAAGATCAGGGCTGTTGCTAGACCCTGGCAACCAGGGCACATGAGTCTCCTTTCCTAAGTGTTGTTGTCATGGTAATTATAATCCTGTATATAACCACACATGAATCTCTGCTGATCTTTGCTTATATGTAAAATCGTGTACATCTATTGAATACCCAATATGATTTTTGGAACATGATCTAGTTTATCTATATTCAAATATATTATTGGTTGTACTTAAGCAAATTAGAATACATTTGAATTTTAATTTCAACCATTGTATCATATATGTAAATATGAAGTTGAAACTGTTTAGGACCAATGCATTTCTTAAACAAAAAAAAAAAAAACAAAAAAACAATTATATTAGGCTATGTGATATAAGAGTTAATTTAATGCCAATGACATATATATGAAAGTTTCAGAATACTTCCATATGGGATACGTAACCATCAATTATCAAAGGAATGATGAAAACAAGGGCATGTTAGGTACTTCTGGAAGTACTATTGAGCCTAGTATCTTCAGAGTCAGTATATCAACAGCATATTGTATGCTCCTTTAAGACACTGGGGTTGATTTACTAAAACTGTAAGAGAGTAAAATCTGGTGTAGCTCTGCATAGCAACCAATTGGCTTACACTTTTTATTTTTTTTTGTCAAAGCTTTATTGAACAAGTAGAAGCTGATTGGATACCATGAACAGCTGCACCAGATTCTTCACTCTCCAGTTTTAGTAAATAATGCCCACTGTCTGTCTGATGAATGAGTTGGTGTAGGCTCCAAAATAATCACTTACCTGTGATTAATAAATCGCTGTTGATGGAGCATGAGATGTGCAAGTGATAACCTGCTTCTTAAGATTCCTGATGGCATTGTCATCTGCTTTTGATCATTACAGCACTCACCTACATTTGGCCATACACTGTTTAGAGTGCACCACATCTCTGGAATTGGTTGGCTTTTAAGCATAAGAACAATGTCAGCAAAGGTTCCAGAACACTAATGACTCGGTTCTGGTTTCCTACAGCACTAGGTTTTATGCATCACTTATTTAGTACAAGCTGAAAAATTAAAGGTATCCTTAAACACATACTTTACATGTATTTCCATTGGTATATATAAGGTATACTATTCAAACTTATATGTGTATAAAATTGTACTTTAAAACTTTTGGTTGTTAAAAAAATACTTGTGTATTTTATCAAATTTGTGTTAGTTATTTTAAACCAATCACTAAAATGTGATGCATGTTTAAACATGCTGATTGCCGAATATACATTTTTTAGTTTGCAAATACATTTTATATACCGTATTGATATTGATGTAAGATTTCTATCATGTTACAATTATGTATCAAATTATAAGACAAATGTCACTTACTTTAACGAATGTCATATTATTTAAGAATGTGCTATTACTGGATATATCTGTATTATTACATGTATAGAAAAATAAACAAATGTTATTTAGAAATAAAGCAATTCATTTATGTTTATCTGTCCAATTTTACTGAACCCATTTATTTTAGGCGATACTTTAGCTGACATATTTATCAACAGAAATTTAAATTTTCTACCATTTTCTGAAAAGTGCAATATTCAATGGCATTCAGTATATTAACAAGGTGTAAAAATACTGAATTTGATTACCATAATGCCAGTTTTGTTAAAGTTTGATTCCGGATGTTTCAAACATACCCTGTTCATTGAAAATTGGAATTTGTGGCATTTATTATTAAATAACTGTTTTTAACTATGAGTGGTGAAGTATGTAGGTTAATCTTTTATTATTATTATTATATAGTATTTATATAGTGCCGGCAGTTTATGCAGAGGGTAGACAGTACAAATACAATACACTTTAATATAGTAGGAATCAGAGGGCCCTGCTCGTTAGAGCTTTTTTATACAAACAATGGCTCTCTTCTTTAAATGAACTAGTAAAACTTTTATGTAGTTTACCTGGTTTTCTAGAAGTCTTCCTGTAAAGCCTGTTCATCAGCAGCTAGGCATCATACATAGAAGTGATATATCTACCTATTTATGACAGCTTCCCACTAAGGAAGCAGCAGGTGCTGCCTGTCCTTGCTTTCATGGCCAGAAATCCACAGTCATGTAAGCAAAGGGACGGGGATAGCGATGATATCACTGCCTATATATGGTCACTAGCCTGTGGGACTTTTTATTTTTTATTTTTATGAATAAAAAACTTTATCATTTGTGTTTGTGCTTTTGTAAGTAGTCAGTGTGTATATTTAATATTTTACATTTATGAATGAGTAACCAGGGGTACCATGTACAATTTACAAATTAGCCTAGGGGATCCAGATATTCTGCACATCCACCAAACTAGGGTTGTGAACAAGAGGCGCTTATCCTCACCAACATGAGGACATGGTGCTTTGTCAGGGGGGCTCCCTCCCCTGTTGAAAGCATGTACTTTGGTATGGCTAAGAAAGTGGTGTTTCATGCTCACTGTTCTCCTTTCCTAGCTACCTTGGATGCATGCTTTATTAAGCATCTGGTTTGAATATTTTTTTTTTTTTTTGAATAGGTGCCATACCCTGATCAAAGATAAAGATCTAGTATGTATTTCTAGGAGGAACCCCACACCTTTTTTTCATAAGAATCAACCTTACAATCCACACCAGACCCTCATCAAGGATAAGGATCTGGTATAGATGATGGTAATCCCTTGACACTTTATTTATAAACAGGAGGAAGCAGCTGGCATTTCAAATAGTTTTTTTTTCTTTGTAAATGCCTTATTTTTTTAGTACATCATATAGGTGTGCCACCTCCTATGTTGGAATTGTGTATTTTTAGTGTTGCCCTTAAAGTCTTAATAAAAGAGTTGCTGAACTATATTGTTTTAAAGGTTTTTTTTGCATTGGATGTGCCCAGCTTCCCATGCCCTTGTTTGTCAACCCCTTGCCCGTTAGCTTTTAAATTGGATAGTATTGACATTCAATGTCCACCTATTATTGACTTCAATAGTGTTGTCATTAAAGTTTGCAATTTTCAGCTTTTTGGATGTGTTTGCCAGACCTGCCCTCAAATTCAACCCAAGTGGATTCATCGATCACCACTAGCAGTGTTACAAAACAGTTTGATTCTCACAGAAAGAGTAAAGCCGGCCATAGAATCCTGGCAGGTTCAGCAGGGACTGGCTGAGATTCAATCTATCTATGGGCAGGCAGGTTGTACCCAAGTCTTTACATTGATTGATGGATAGAATCTTGGCCAGTTCAGCAGGGACCGGCTAAGGTTCAATTTATCTATGGGTAGGAAGGTTGTACCCAAGTCGATCCATCGATTGTAATTTCTGCCACCGGATACAGCCAGTAGAAGTAATTATTTTGTTCTTCTAGCCTATTGTGCTCTGCTGACTGGGAGGGATTCACTGCAGTATAGGGATAGCTGTAGGGGGAAACTTGAGGACATACACTGGCAACAGTTCCACGGGATGGCTTTGGTTTGATATAGCTTGAAAACATAAATGGATCTAATAATGGATAATAAACTAATGGATCAAATAATGTCTTATACACTGATGGGGAACCGGCCAACAATAGAGCCAACAATAAAACCGGCCACATGCGATGGCATGTGACATCACTTTTGGAGCTCCCACACTCTCGTCTTTTGTTCCAGTGCATTGGTGGTCTACATTCACAGCTCACATCTACTAACAGCTCGGTTCCCTGGTGGCAACATCCAGTGATAAAATTACCTGTGTTTTTAATTCTTTGTTTATTTAGGTGGCCATTTATCATTCATGCCTAATAATAAAATCTCTAATATTAATTTTAGTCAGTCCATTTTATTAAATGGCTTAAAGTGAGAAGCAGAGGTTCTCCACATTAAGGTAGGAGGTTGTTTTTTTATAGTATTTTAAATAGTTGGTAAGGTTGAATAAAGACTCCAATCCATCCAGTTCAACGTGAGTGAGTGAGTGAGTGAGTGAGTGAGTGAGTGAGTATGTATGTGTGTGTGGCACTACCAATTTCAATACATTGTTTTCTCTGAGAAACTCATCTCATAGTTTTTTGTTTTAACGTATCTATTTTCCCGGCTGACACCGCCAACTGTGGAAGGGAATTCCACATCCTTACTGCTCTAACAGTAAAGAACCCCTTATGCAGTTTAGGATTGAACTATTTCCTGTCCAACTTCATTGTGTGGCTGCATGTCTTCCTTAGAGACCTATGGTTTAATAGTTTTTTCCTAATGATACAGTCATCATTTGAAAATTTGTATATTGTGATCAGGGCTCAATTCACATTACAATATTTTACACTTTAAGATCAGAGGTAAAATAGCACAAAGTATTTAAAAAACAAAACTTTGGCAGTTCACTAAAAAAAAATTACTAAAATAACGCATGCATTATTTCATTGATATGTGTGACATTTATCTCCTGAAACTGGTCGATGTTTTATCTCATGCAATGTCATATCCAATGTTATGGATACAGTGGAGGGGGATTAGAACACCTGTCAATTTTTTTTTTTTTTGCTGTCTGTGCCCCCATTAAATAGATTCACTCTCCCTCTTTTTACTGTTTCTCTTTATCACTCAAAGTTTAGGGGGGGAAAAATCCCACACTTTGGGTGTACAGCGAACATTAATAGTGCTGAAATCTCCTGAACTGGACAGAGATGGCAAAAAAAAAAAAAAAACTGACAGGCGTTCTAACCTTCCATTACCCACCAAAAAAGTCTGAAAATTTGGCAAAATGACAGGAGAAAATAAATAAGAAGCACATTTATCCAGAGGCATAGTTCACTGGCACCACATCCCTATATGATAGGAAAGAACAAAGGTTGCTCCCGTGGGAGCTGGGATTTTTAAAGTGCCAATAATGTACTCAAAACAGTCAGATAAGATTCCAATATTATATTGAAATGATTATAATAATAATAATCATAATAATAATAATAGTAATAATAATAATAATAAAATATTGGAATTTTATTTGACTGTTTTGAGAATAAAAAATAAAAAAATATTTCACTACATATAATGGGGTTCAGTTACTAAAGGCTAAATTAGACTGTGCACTTTGCAAGTGCAATTTCTCCAGAGCTTAGTAAATGAAGGGGGGCTCTGCTGACTTCCATGATACAATCATATGCAAGCAAAAATGCAGTTTGTTTTTATTTTCCTTGCATGTGATTGGATATTATTTGCAAAGTGAAGCTTTACCTCATTTACTAAGCTCTGGAGCAACTGCACATGCAAAATGCTCTGTCTTTTTGCCTTTAGTAAATTGACCCCCAAGGTTTCTGTGTTTTTATCCATATTTCGGTATCTATGCATTACTACTGAGAGACTACTCATCCAAAAAGGTAGAGACTACTCCAAATTGGCTATTATATTTCTACATTCCTTAAATATTGCATGCCTGCACCACTACTTATTTACCGCATGCATTTATTTATTTATTTCCTTTAGTGAATTGAATTTAACACCGTTTACTGAGGTATTTACCAGTGTAGATAATGCTGGCATTAGCAATATTCCAAAAAGGTTAATGAGATCACACTCAGGTACAGTAGATCTGCTTTTATTATAAGCAATTCTCAGCCAAACATTTGTTTCGTGAAGATGAACTCCTCTGTCATTCCCCTCTGTTAAGTGAAATCAAAACTCTACTAAACAGTCATTGTTCAATTGTTCAACAGCACAGCTAGTCAGGTGTATTTGTAATTAACCCTGCTAGCGGTATCCCCGAGCGTGACTCGGGGTAGGAATTTTCTGCTATTAGCGGTATCCCCGAGTCACGCTTGGGGTCAATGGGCAGAGCGTGCAGACAGTGCAGACAGTGCAGACAGCGCAGCGGAGCTTCTCTTACCTTATCCTGGCGATCCAGCGATGAGCTCTCTTTGCTGTGACCGCCAGTGAGATCTCCGCCACTTGTCTGTCGGTAGGAGGACTTCCTGGTTCCGTTCCCTGCAGCAGCAATGCTGCATGGGAGCGGAACTGGGAGTAAAAATCAAAGTAACACCAAAACACAAACATATAAAAGGGAGGTGATACAGTGTAATCTGAGAGGATTACACTGTATCACTTTGCTAAAAGTGGTAAAAGACACAGTGCCCTCTCAGTGCCCCCTTGCCATTGTCCTTTGCGTGAATAAAAATAATTGGAAAATGGCATCAAAAACGCGCTGTCCCGCATATGCGCTTTTGGATGAGCTGAGCGACTGCGACAGCGGCAGCGACACGGAGCTGCTCGCAGAACAGAGCGATAGTGAGTCATGCGGAAATCTGTCATCTGATTCTGGCACCGACACCGATCCCGAAAGTGACGCCGATGATCCCGCACCTGACCTAGGTGATGTGCGCACTTGGTGCCCTTTAGACAGCGACGCGGACCAGGCAGCGCCCCCGAGATTCCCTTTCACTGGTTCTCTGGGGATGAAGGTTGACGTGGAGAGAGACAACCCCCTGGCGTACCTCAAGTTATTTGTAACGGAGGAGGTAATTCTAAAGATAGTCGCTGAAACCAATCGTTACCAGGAGCAGCAGTCCGCTACGCTGCGCGCCAAATTTTCCCGTTCCAGAAAATGGGAACCAGTCAGTAGCGAGGACATCTGGAAATTTCTAGGACTCATCATCCTTCAGGGGGTGGTGGGAAAACCACTCCAAAAATGGTATTGGACCACGAATAAAATGCTGGCCACTCCATTTTTTGGCACAGTGATGTCCGAGTACCGATTTTCTCTGATAATGAAAAATTTGCATTTTGCCAACAATGAGGAGTTTGATGAGGCCACGCATCCTGCGCCCAAACTCAAGAAAATCTGGGAGGTGTACCAAAAGATCGTCAAAAACTTCCAGCAGACCTATGTGCCAGACAGGGATGTTTGTGTGGACGAAAGTCTCATGGCCTACAAGGGACGCCTGAGCTGGATCCAATATATTGCATCGAAAAGAGCGCGGTTCGGGATCAAATCTTACATGCTCTGTGAGTCGTCCACAG
The DNA here is from genome assembly GCF_965119305.1 of Pelophylax lessonae. Lineage (NCBI taxonomy): Eukaryota > Metazoa > Chordata > Amphibia > Anura > Ranidae > Pelophylax > Pelophylax lessonae. The sequence continues at coordinate 602,760,944 of NC_138768.1, read as the reverse complement.
GATATATATGGAATGCTGTAATTTATACCGGGAAAGGTACAAAGTACGATCCCAAGTACAGCGGCTATGGGATGGCCACATCCTCTGTCCTTTCACTGCTGGACCCCCTTTTGAACCAGGGATATTGCGTTACAACAGATAACTTTTATACCTCTCCGGAACTATTTGAAGTTTTGCTCAGAAACAAAACAGATGGGTATGGCACTGTTAGGCCAAACCGGCGGGACATGCCATCCATGTTTAGCAAGAAAAAGCTAAAAAAAAGGAGAGATGGTTGCCTTTCAAAAAGGTAAAATGATGGCAATGCGGTGGCGAGACAAAAAGGACGTGTGTCTCATGAGCACCGTGCACAACACCACCACTGCCATGGTCCGCACAAAACATGGAATAGATATGCAGAAGCCGCAAGTCGTGATCGACTACAATCACACGATAGGAGGTGTCGATCAAGCCGATCAGGCAATGACCTTTTACCCGGCGATGCAGAAGCAACAAAAAAAGTATTATAAAAAGATTTTTAGGCATCTCCTTGAACAGTGCCTCTGGAACGCCTATATTCTTTACAAAGCCAACACTGCCATACCCCTCGTTCATTCGGACTTTATCTGGAAGGTGGCTGAGCAGATTTTCATCAACCACCCGACACCATCATCAGTATCTGCAAACAGACCCGGATGACGTGCTGTTGATGTTGGCAATCCAGAGCGCCTGACAAGCCGTCATTTTGTGGACTTTGTACCACCCACCTCAAAAAAGTTGGCGCCTACCAGGATGTGCGTCGTCTGCTGTTCTAAAAAGGATGGCAATGGAAGAAAAGTCCGAAAGGAAACACGGTACTATTGCCCAGATTGCAATGTCTGACTTTGTCTAGTGCCCTGCTTTAAACTTTTTCACACTCAGGATGTGTATTGAATTTCTTTGACAAATTTCATTATTTTTCCTTGCCTTCTTGAATAAAATTCTATTATTGATTGGATTATAATTCATGTGTTTGTGTTTCAAATTCATTACATCTGGGATGTCTACTAGAGTCTTGTTTTGGTAAGTTTTAAGTCAGTAATTACTAAGAATTGTAGGCCTTTAATACATAACGCCAAATTTCCATGGAAAGAATTGTACCGCTTTTGGAACAGAATTCCTGACAGAATCATACCGCTAGGGAGGTTAAACAGCTACCTGTGACAGCACTCCATGGATCTTCAGGGTGATAAACAGTACATACCACACCAGGTTCTGGACATTTAAGGGTAAAGTTGTGTCCCTATTCGTTAAGTGTTTTAATGTGCAGGGCTTATTCAGCACTGGCTGATTTTGGTATTATTTGGTAAAATATTCTCTGAAGTGATATTAACTGGCTAGCTGCAAGGAGATCCAGTGCAGGTAAACATTGGAAAAGGAATGATATCTGCGCTAAAGGTGAAAAAGAATTAAGTGAAGCAGCAACTTAAAGTGTGACCACACCCTCAAATCAATATGTATACAATAAGTCGCGCTAAGTGATCTAGAACAAATAAATGTCCAAAAAACAAAAAGTCCCAAATTGTGAACGTAAAATAAATTGAAGAAATGATGATGAAAATCTTGATCAGCACACAAGCAATCCAGAGTCTCTTAGGTAATATGCTTACCAGACAAGCAATTAAAAATTGCGGGATTCATATGCCAAGGTGACTTGATTGTGTGAAGTTTCAGTGTTGGAAACTCGAATCAAAGTGTCATAAATCATATAAAAAAGAAAAAAACTCCATAGCGTGATACCGTAACAGTAAGTGTTAAATGATAACCTTAAACAATTCCACCACATAAAGGTGTGAGTATCCGTCACCAGTTGTGAAACTGCTTACCAGAAAAATATATAGCAAAGACATAAATAACAATCCCAGTTTTAAGGAAGGAGGGAGAACCACCACCGATTGTAAAGCCTCTTACCAGATTGAGAAGTGTAATCAGCAGAGATAAGAAAGATCCTGAGTACACCTGAACATCAACAGTGACACTCAAAGACACTCTGAGCCCCTTACCAGACCAAAATAGTCAGTTGCTCAAGATGTAATATTGCTCTATGCGCTCCCCCAACGTATAAAGCAGACAATCTCAGGGACCAGGATAATGCCGGCAGATGAAACCAGACCAATCCAGACAAAATGAAAAGCGCTAATAGTGTAAAATCTTACTGACTGTTTTATTATAAAAAAGAAATACACTTACAAACGCATGAAGAATAAAAGCACGAAAGAAAGTATAGCCGCCGGCCGGACGGCAAAGCATATCCGCTCTCTCAAACGCTTCCGGGGATGACGTCAGCACGCCCTGACCTAACGGCGTTTCGTCCAAGGAGACGTTTTCAAAGGTGTGGTATTATTTGGTAAAATATTCTCAGAAGTGATATTAACTGGCTAGCTGCAAGGAGATCCAGTGCAGGTAAACATTATTTAACATTATGTAAATAATGTAAACATTATTTAACATTATTTATTATTATCTAACCCTGTAAAGCAAAAATTGCTGTACCTACCTTTTCTGCACCTGATCCAATCCGGTCTCCAGCAACAGAAGCTGTGCAGGAGAAGACCGAAAATGGCTGTAAAATGAATGGGCAGTGACATCACCCAAAGACTTACTATGGGGCTTCTGTTGTCAAGTGCCTCTCCTGCACCCACCTCCACGCTAAAGCCGCAGCTGACAGCTCAGCGTGGGACTGGACCGGATTGGCGGCAGAATAGGTAAGTACAGTGATTTTTGCTTTACAGGGTTAGATAGATTAGGTTTAGAATGTGGCGCAGAGCAGGTTTAGAGTTAGTTAGGTTTTGCCTGAACTTCTCCTTTAAGGTGACTGGTCTGTAATTTACATACAGTATCTTGGCCCTTTTTTGTATATTTGTACCATTTTTGCATTTCATTCAGTAAGCTGTCCTTAAAGATGAACTTTACTCATAACAGTTTGACAACAATTAGTGGTTCCATTCACAAAAGCATCTTGCATGCCGTATGTAGGTGTCCAGACACATTTTCCCTAAATACCACATGCGATCCTGAAACTGTCAATTCACTATACAGTTCTGTGGTATTTACAGCAAGACTCTGAAAATGATCGGTAAATAATGCATGAACAGGCGTTAAACTCAATTCACAAAAGGAAATAAATAGTTAAATGCATGCCGTAATTAAGTAGTGATTGAGGCACGCCTTATTTATGGAATGTGTACTAGTTGTTGAGGAGCGGGTGGCTGCTGACGTCCTCAACAACCAGTTAAACCATGGTTGTTAACGACTTCTGGACTGGAAGGATTTTCCCCCTTAATGACCAGGCCATATTTTGCGATTCGGCACTGCATTAATTTAACGGACAATTACACGGTCGTGTGACGCTGTACCTAAATAAAATTGATGTCCTTTTTTTCCCACAAATAGAGCTTTCTTTTGGTGGTATTTGATCACCTCTGCGATTTTTTTTTGCGCTATAAACAAAAAAAGAGCAACAATTCTGAAAAAAAAAAACAATATTTTTCACATTCTGTTATATAACATTCCCCAAAAAAAAATTTAAAAATCAAAATTTTTTAACATTTTATGCCACTTTGTGTTCTCTGCTACATAATTTTGGTAAAAAAAATCGCAATAGGCGCATTTTGATTGGTTTGCGCAAAAGTCATTGCGTCTACTAACTATGGGAAAGATTTATGTCATTTTTATTGTTTTTTTTTTTTTTTTTACTTGTGATGGCGGCGATCTGCATTTTTTTGCGGGACTGCGACATTGCGGCGGACAGATCGGACCCCTGACTGACATTTTTTACACTTTTGGGGGGACCAGTCACATTACTACAGTAATCAGTGCTAAAAATATGCACTGTTTCAGTAATAATGACACTGGCAGGGAAGGGGTTAACACTGTGGGTAATCAAGGGGTTAAATGTGTACCTAGAGGCATATTTCTAACTGTGGGGGGGGGGCGCGGCTTGTGAAATGACCACAGAGACCTGTGTTCCTATATAGCAGGATCACAGGCGCTCTGTGATCATTCCAGGGAGAAGAACGGGCAGCTGTGTTTCAATAGCTGACCATCCTTCTCTGTCATCGGGGAACGATCGTGGGTGTCAGGCGGCAATCGGAGCTGCTTGCCCGCTGCAATGGCTTCCCCACTTACGAGTAGGGGAGGGAGCTCTCCGGCGGTGGCGCACGCTCGCCCCCTAACCTCCTACGCGTGACCGACGTATAGCTACGGCGGTTTGCCCAGGAGCGGCTGCCTGCCACAGTATAACTGCGGTGGGCGGTCGTAAAGTGGTTAAGAAGCGGGAGGCTGCCATGTCCTTAACAACCAATGGGTCATCAGCTGTCAGTGGGGATTCCATGCTGACAACTGAATGTAAAAAATAAATAAATGCCAGCAATGAAAACTTAGGGAAAAAAACGATGTGCCCCCCCCCCCAATCCATACAAGGTCCTTTGGGTCTGGTATGGATTTTTAGGGAAACTCCTATGCCAAAATGTAAGAAAAAATGTTGTGGGGTCCCCCCAAAACCCTTACCAGACCCTTACCTTAGAATGCAGCCGCCAGGTCAGGAAGGTGGGGGGGATGAGCGAGCGTTCCCCTTCTGATCTTTACCATGCTACTTGCTCTCAACATGGGTGGGTACATGACAGTTACTGGGTGTTAAGGATGCTGGCTGCTGCCCACTCCTTAACAACCAGCTATTTATAGTCTGTATTAAGGATGCCAGGTACCGCCAGCAGTAAGATACTGCAGGCTTTTACTACTAAAATACCCAATGTTCTTTAACAAACCAGAGCAATCATAATGTGTAAAAAAAAAAAAAAAAATCCTTATCACTTCCCCAGAGTAGTACAGTGTTACTATTGCTCTGGTCACAATGTTTTAAAGAAATTCGTAAAGCAAAATTTTAAAGAAAATGTATAAAAAAATTGAAATAAATTATTTTTTTAACATACTGTCACCAGTTAGTGATCATGATCACCACCACACTAGTTATATGATAGTGCTGTACTGCACTGGGGACAGAATGTAAAAAAAAAAAAATATATATATATATATATATATATATATATATATTTTAATATCTCAATTTTCCAAAAAATTGTGACAAAATATTACAACTTCAAAAAACTTGTCATACCTCTTACTAAATACCTTGGACTGCTACTTTCCAAAAAGGGGTTATTTGGGGAATATCTGACTGTCCTGGTATTTTTGAGCTTCAAGAAATAAGATCAGCCATCAGTACATAAGGAATGATCAATTTTCATGTATATATACCATAGCTTGTGGACTCTATAAAATTCCTACAAATAAATGTAGCAGAATACAGTTTGACCTAAATGTATGAATAAAGCTTATTTATTTGCAAAATTTTAAAAAGAAACTAAAAAAACAAATTTTTTCTAAATTTCAATTTTTTTTGTTTATTCAGCAAAAAATAAGAAGCCCAGTATGGATTAAATATCACCAAAAGAAAGCTCTATTTGTGTTAAAAAAATGATAAAAATGTCATATAGGTAGTGTTGCATGACCACGCAATTGTCATTCAAAGTGTGACAGCACTGAAAGCTGAAAATTGGCCTGGACAGCAAGGGAGTTAAAGTGTTGAAGTGGTTAATTTATCAAACGGGGAGAAAGGACCTTCATAGTTTAGTAATTATTTATTCACAACATACACTATAAAAATTGCACTTACACAAAAATATGGTAAAACAGGCATACATATGTCATTCCTGTTTCCTCCTTTTCCTCAGCAGCAGTAAATCTTTAGGCTGATAGCTGATCGGCCTCTAGTGACTCACTGTTTATCAGCTGAGAATACAGGATAATTGAGGCTGTGCCTTACTGGATTGCAAAAGACCTTGTATCCAGCTTACTTTTTTGCAGCCATCTAATGAAGGCCAAGCATATTGAAGCTCATGAATACTCTCTAAATACTAAAGCAGGCAATACTCCCTCCCCTGACAAAGATGAAAAGTTGGTGAGAATGCACCACCGAAAACTCCCTTAACCAATCAAATCCTTGTGGCAGAATCACCTTTTTTCTTGTGGATAAGAAAAGAATAAAACATATTTTTTTTGTTCATGTGACTTGTGAAAAAAGAAAAACAAAATTTACACTGTTATACAAGCAAATTTACATGGAGTTATGGAGGAGCGGAAGAGGACTCCAGTGGCAACCTGAGAAGCTCTGGTGAACTCCATGCCCAAGAGAGTTAAGGCAGTGCTGAAAAATAATGGTGGATACACAAAATATTGACACTTTGACCCAATTTTAACATTTTCACTTAAGGGTGTACTCATTTTAGTTTCCTAGAGGTTTAGACACTAATGGTTGTGTATTGAGTTATTTTGAGGGGACAGCAAATTTACACTGTTATACAAGCTGTACACGCACTACTTTACATTGTAGCAAAGTGTCATTTCTTCAGCATTGTCACATGAAAAGATAGAATAAATTATTTACAAAAATAAAAATGTGAGGGGTGTACTCACTTTTGTGAGGTACTGTAGATCTGTGCACATTGGCACATATTAAAATATACCCCAGCACTGCAAATTATACACAGAACTCAGGCAGTTTGTTTAAAGTATACATAAATCTAGCCAGTAAATGTCCTATATTATAAGCTTGTGATACTGATATACTGTAAAGGTCTTTGTCTGGGAACTTTGTGTCATGGAGTAACAACGCTCTTTCCATTTCTCCCACAATCTCCCGCCTGAAAATCACCCTGTAACATGCCTTCCCAAAGGAAAAAAAAAAAAAGCTTTAGTGCTGGGGGACATTGCTTAATGATTATACTGGTTTGACAAAAGGCATTTTGGGGAACAAAAAGCAAGTAACAATTAGCAAAGATGCCTGGTGAAGGAACATACATGTGCAGCCACTTTGCAGTAAAATGTATGTGGATTTAGCGACAAAGTCGTAAAAAATTAAATGTCAGCCAGCAAAAAATTGAAAAGAATGCCTTTTAACCGGTTGCCGACCGCCGCACGACTATATACTGTGGTGGTCAGCCCCGGCCAGGCAGAGTGACGTATGGATACGTCACTCGCCTGTCACTGACTTGCGAGCCAATTGCGGGTGGGCGCGCGCCCGCCGCGGCTCGTTCACAGACAAGTCAGTGCGTGTGACCGGCGGACTCGATGTCCGCCGGTCACACTACGATCGCTCCTGTGAAGGGAGAAAGGCGGAGCGGCTTATGTAAACAAGCCGCCCGTCATTCTCCCTGGTGTAAAAATGAAGATCAGACGGTTCTACTATGTAGGACCGTTGATCTTTGTTTTTACACCAATAGCAATGTCCCTGCACAGTTAGAAGCACGCCCCTAGGACACACTTAACCCCTCCCTGTCCAATAAAGTTAACCCCTTCCCTGCCAGTGTCATTTTTGCAGTAACAGTGCATATGTATAGCACTGATTACTGCAGTAATGTCACTGGTACCCCCAAAAGTGTAAAAAATGTCAGTCAAGGGTCCGTTCTGTCCGCCGCAATGTCGCAGTACCGAAAAAAAATTTGCAGATCGCCGCCATTACGCGTTAAAAAAAAAACACCAAAAATGACAAAAATCTTTCCCTTTGTTAGTAAACGCGATAACTTTTGCGCAAACCAATCAAAATACGCTTTTTGTGATTTTTTTTTAACAAACATATGTAGCATAAAACAAATTGGCCCGAAAATGTTAAAAAATTTTGATTTTTACATTTTTTTTGGGGAATTTCATATAAAAAAATGTGAAAAATATTGTTATTTTTGCAAAATTGACGCTCTTTTTTTGTTTATAGCGCATGTTCAAAAAATCGCGCAGGTGATCAAACACCACCAAAAGAAAGCTCTGTTTGTGGGAAAAAAAGGACATCAAATTAGTTTAGGTACAGCGTCGCACGACCGCGCAATTGTCCGTTAAAGTCAAGCAATAAAAAATCGCAAAAAAAACCCTGGTCTTTTAGCAGCCAAATCCTCCGGGGCTTAAGTGGTTAAAAAGACACATTCAGCCTGTTGTGACTGTAAACAGCGCACGCTGAGAGGCTGCAAAAAAGCTGTAGCATACATCAAACTACCATATATAAATCTTTCCCCCAAATTCCTTAAGATACATGACATTTTTTTCTCTAAAGGACATTTAGTTAGGGTTACACTTTAGGACAGCAGTCCACAGAGAAGTTTTTTTATGATAAAAAAATAAATAAATAAACTGTATTATTTGGCAGAAAATGCCTAGAAGTATTTTAGAGTTGATGCACAGTATGCATGCAGCTTTTTTAGGCCACAAGGAGGGATGAAGTAGGCTTTATCTTTAAATAAAAATTTGAGTGCATTATTTCACAGATTATAGCCAAAAATATTGTACAGTACATGCATAGTATGTAAGCAGTTTGATTAAGCTGAAATTAAGGGGGGAGAGGCATGGTATATTTTTATCAAGATATATTACACAGTCACTGCACTATATAAATGAAACAGAAGTAAAAAGACTAAACAAAGTCCATATAAAGTCCGTGAGGCCGGGTGCTAACGGTCAGAAATGAATGAAAAGAAGTTCCAACACCATAGAGTTGAGATCCCTCATCCTGGAGGAACCACGTGCTCATATAACCACGAGCTTCAATGATGAAGTTATCGTGACGGACCTGGTGCCAGATATCTGTGGGGATACCGCTTTACTTGTGATTCCTGTGATCCATGTCTGTTTGACCTTCCTTTGCCGGGGGTCTAATGTTTTGGTAAGGGAATTATTTTATATGAGCACATGGTTCCTCCAGAATTGGGGATCTCAACTCTATGGTGTTAGAACTTCTTTTCATTCATTTCTGACCCTTAGCACCCGACCTCATGGACTTTATATGGACTTTGTTTAGTTTTTTTTAATTCTGTTTCATTTATTTGTTTATGAAGTGTTTGGCGCTGTACACCTTTTACAACAATTTTTTCGGGTCTGATATTACCTATGTACCGGCAGCCTTTTGTGCACTAAGCGCGGCTATCTCCCCCCCCCCCCCCTTTACTGCACTATATAAGCAGCTTTATTAAACCATAGTGTGAGAGGAAGAGACTAGGCTGGTTTTATTAGGAAAAAATAAATAGAGGTTTATTATTCCACAGCTAATAGACATACATATTGTATAGTTGATGCACAGTATGTAATCAGCTTCCTTAGGCATTGTAAGAGGAAAAGAAGAGGCATGTGTTATTGAGAAATAAAATCTACAGTGTATATTTTCAGAGACAATAGCCAGAAATATTGTAATATCGATAGACAGTATGTAATCAGCAGAGGTGGGGGACTTGAGTCACATGACTTGACTTAAGTCAGACTTAAGTCACCAGTTTGAGGACTTGAGACTTGCTTGACTAAAATTAATAAAAGACTCGACTTGACTTTGACTTGGTATTCATGACTTGAGACTTGACTTTGACTTGAGACATATGACTCGAAATGGCTTTACTTTTTTAAGTTATTAAATATTTGCATTTTCTCAAGATGTGTTAAAGCAAAATTAATGTGCCTGTTATGTTTCTGACACCACAGTCACTTAAAACACCTCAGTGTGCTCTAATTTTTAGAACACTGGCTGTTTAACAATGGAAATACTTAAAGCGGAGCCACTGAAAGTATTTTTCACAAAAAATACCCCCGGGACAGTCAGGGCTAGTACATTCCACAATGGATAGCCTCTGAACAGTCCCAGGTCGCACTTACCTTTTAGAAGAAATACTTACCTTGAAAATGTCTTTGTCCAGCGCTGCCATCTCAGGTGGGGGCAGCTGAAGCCAGCATGTTCTCTTCTGCGTCCTCTTCCCTGTCCTCTTCGGTCCCACAATGCACTGCACCGACCCCGCCGTCACTTCCGGGGAAGGAGCGTCATCCCTGCACAGCTTCTGGGCATGCCCAGAAGCTGTTTAGCAAGGAATGATGCGCCTGCACCGGAACTGACAAGCAGGGCCAGTGCAAGCGCATTGAATCCTGGGAGCAATGACGTTCAGCTCCCAGGAATCAATGCAAGGAGGAAGTGACGGCGCGGGCCCCGGGCCGCAGCCGCAGAGGGAGGAAGGGGAAGAAAGGTAAGTATATTTTCTTCAATAACAAGGTAAGTAAACAAAAAAGGAAAATTGTGACTATCCATTTCTTTTACAGGTGACAATGAGCAAGCGGATGGCCCAAAGTGCATTTTGAGGCCGGAACTCCGCTTTAACATGTTTTTAGTGACTGTGGTGTTGAAACATGACCGGATGAAGGATTTTGAGCTGTTTGGGCATTCAAAGTGTTTCTTTAATATGCCAAGAAAAAAGCACTAAGCAGTTTTGTTAATGTTGAAAATTAAACAAAACCTTTCCTGACCACTGACTTTTAATTGATTAACCACTTTACCACCGGAGGATTTTGCTGTCTTCCGTCCAGGCCACTTTTTGCGATTCGGCGCTGTGTGACTTCAACTGACAATTGCGCGGTCGTGCGACGCCGTACCCAAACGAAATTTACGTCCTTTTTTTCCCACAAACAGAGCTTTCTTTTGGTGGTATTTGATCACCTGTGCGATTTTTACTTTTTGCGCTATAAACAAAAAAAGAGCATTTATTTTGAAAAAATAACAATATTTTTAACATTTTTTTATATGAAATTCCCCCCAAAAAAGATGTAAAAACCAATTTTTTTAAAAATTTTTGGCCAATTTGTTTTCTGCTACCTATGTTTGGTAAAAAAAATCACAATAAGCGTATTTTGATTGGTTTGCGCAAAAGTTATTGCGTTTACTAACAAAGGGAAAGATTTCTGTCATTTTTGGTGTTTTTTTTTTAACGCGTAATGGCGGCGATCTGCGATTTTTTTTGCGGGACTGCGACATTGCGGCGGACAGATCGGACCCTTGACTGACATTTTTGACACTTTTGGGGGTACCAGTGACATTACTGCAGTAATCAGTGCTATATATATGCACTGTTACTGTAAAAATGACACTGGCAGGGAAGGGGTTAATTTTATTGGAGAGGGAGGGGTTAATGTATGCCTGGTGCTTACTGACGTGTAGGGGGGGAGGTGACTGAGTGAGTCATGGACAGATCGGATGTCCAGCTATGCTGAACACTCCGATCTGTCACTCCCTGTCACTATGGAGATCCGCCCGCTTGTGTTTACACAGGCGGGCGGATCTCCACACTAGATCCCCGGCGATCGGGGCAGAGCAGCGGCGATCGCCACTGCTCCTCCCCTGGCCCGACTCCCGCTGTGAATGAAAACAGCGGGAGCGAGCCTCCGGCGGCGCGCAAGCGCCGCCCAGAAGGGGGAGTGTCTGACGACGTAGTACTACGTCGTCAGACGATAACGAGCCACTCTGCCGCAGTAATATTACTGTGGGCGGTGGTAAAGCGGTTAAAAGGTGAAAATTGGGGTAGATCAGTATTTTGACTTTGACCAAAATAAATGACTCGACTTGACTTGCTTGCTTTTCGCCACAGTAACTTGGAACTTACTTGAGACTTGAAGGTTAAGACTTGAGACTTGCTTGTGACTTGCACATGTGTGACTTAGTCCCATGTCTGGTAATCAGGTTCCTTAGACAACTCTTAAGAAAAGAAAGACAAGGTGGGTTTTATCAAGAAACACAAATTAAAGCTTATATTTTACATACAGAATCCAGAAATGTTGTACAGTTGCTGTAAGAATGTATTCCGCTTCCCTAGGTTGCAGCACAAGAGGGAGCAATGAGGCAGATTTTAACATTAAATCAACATTAAAGTTTATTATTTTACGCACAATAATCACAATTATTTTTGAGGGCTAGAGCATTGGAAAAGGCAGCAAACTAGGAGACACAGAACTTAATATACAATGCAGCAAGCATTAGAAATTTTGAAACTGAGGCCTAGCTGCAGAAATTTTAAGTGTGTTACACCTTTACAGTGCCAAAGCATCATATTACCCCAAAATAAAAAGCAAAAAAAAAAAATAACATTAGAGATAAAATATACCTTTCCAAACAAAATAAACACTAAATCAATAAACCGCAATTCTAAAACACTAAACCCCAACTATATTATTACCTAGCTAAAAGTAAAAAAATATAAAAACGTGAAATAAATAAAAAATAAAACACAAAAAAAAAACTCCAAGGGGAATGGGGTTTAGCAGTTAAAAAGCAACCAAAGTTGTTCTACATATACAAGAAGGTAGTTCTAGCAAGAACTGTTGAGTGGATACATAGTGATCTAAGTGAGGGTACACACTATTATATAAGTCAATATACAGTAATACACCACACTGTAGCACTAAGTATAACACTGTAAAGTAAAAACTCTTTCTCTAGGCAGATTGTAGCACAATACAGCGCTGTGTGTGACACTGTATAGCAGCAACTATCTTGTCCTGACAAATGTAGCACAGTATGGTACTGTACAGCACAACTATCTCTTAAGTACACACTCTCAGCTCTTTCTATCTGCTCCAAAATGCACTGAAAAAAGGCTACTGCAAACCTTGTCTTTTATAGGGCAGAGCTTGCACATAAGAAAACCACTATTATCAGCTATTCTTAGCCACATGGCTACAGTTCAGTGGAAAGAAAGTGCATTATTGGTAATTGTTATAGCAGCAAACAGTTGCCTTGGTTCGCCAAGTGTCTAAACGAAAAATGGGTTGGGTTCACTGCGAACCCAACCTTGACATAAATCTAAAGTTAAATCTAAGCCCCATATATAATCTAAAAAGTGCTGCGCAGTGTGCAAAAAGGTGTGCATGAGATTATGGACTATGTAAGATATATAAATATTATATATAGCCGTGTCAGAATGTTTATACTGTTCTGATAAACAGTGTCTATTCATGCAAATAAGCAAAGATCTATAAGTAAGGAGATTCTCAACTTATTTACATAAATCAACAAAAATACGAGATTGTTTTAAGTGGCACTAACCTGAAGATAAGAAGAATGCAATTTTGTGCAAAAATACATATATTTATTAAATACTTCAGTGCAGAATAAATGTCAAAAATATAATTGGTAACAAACACAAAATGTGGAACAAATTCAATAAAATGTATCACACAGGTAATGTGAGAAATGTAATCAAAGAATGTTATTACAGAATATCAAGGTAACCAAAACCAATGACTTCTAGAATGTGATTAATAGCCTACCAAAAGTACACAAAAGATGGCAACCAATCTAACAGATTTGACACGTGACTTCTCTCAGCCAACAGATGTTTACAACACAATGTTTTGAAAAAAAAAATGCATGGACAAAACATGTTACACCATGCACTGACTTGTTAAAAGTCCAGATAGTCTTTGGTAAAATAAACTTCTATTAGGTTAATCTATTGTTAAAAATACATCATAACTGACCCATTTTCTATGACTAAAATTAGCCAAAATTCCAAGATAAGAAAAATTAAACTAAGTCTAAATTCAAATCTTGATGCTGCAAGTTTAAGTGTAAGAATGGTTCAATCAGGTGTATAAGGCAAATTAATTGCCTGTAGGAAAAATAGAAATATATACTTTACCAAACAAACTTCTATTTCTGTTGCCTGGGATGTCAGGTGTGTAGCTTCAGCTTCAAATATCACCCATCAGTGTCCCAGAATCTCCTTCAAAGCATCTTACTCCTTTCTTGGTCTGTTTAATTCTCTCCTTCTCTTAACTGACATGAAACTTTTATCCCCTGGAAAAATAAGCGGGGAACTTGTCTTCCATATATAAAAATACCTCAAAAAGGGGCTTATTTGCTAAGTTTCTATAACTCGGACACAACTTTGAGCAATCACCATGGAGCACTGTTGGATTACGATCAAATTTGGGACATTGAATTTAATTTCATTATTTTCCCAAAGATAACCTTTTGACCTAAGTCTAGGAAAGAAGTCCAAATCTCATCTCCATGTCATATCCTGTGAAGAATACAGACTACCTCGTAGGATTTATATGACCAAGACAAGACGTAAAATAAACCTTATATAAACACATTCTCTATAAGTGGGTAAGTAAAGCAACTTAAGTGGAATTAGTACTTAGCTTTATACACACAAAAACAAAATAATAGTATACAAAGCATTCCTAGAAATATATATATGCTTCACATAATGTAATAATATTGTTGTTAAAACAATCACTATAATTTAATATTGTTTCCTCATGCATATTTTAAATGAGCCCTAAAAAAATATACTGATCATTGTTCATTGTGAAACCCAGACAAGGCTGACATCATATCACCCTCCTTAGTATCTGTCCTGGCACCATGGCTGGACTCTTATCTGGTGAGATGTCAAAAGGGCCTCATTATTTATGGCTTGAAGAGGAAAATAAAATCTTTGCTGAGACGTTAAAATTGTCTGAGAGATCTTTTTTTTTAAAAAAAAAAATGAACTTTCAGTCACCTCATGACAAAATGGCTGCTAGGCTGCCCAGAATTACAATATGTATAAAATAATATGTATTGGCCTTATATGACTCCATTTTTTTTTAGTCCCAATAATCCTGACAGCCACTATTATATTTTTGCATCACAATCCCTCACTGGTGATTGGGACTGTCTGATTATTCATTTTTGGAAGGGACTCTTCACATTTGTTTTCATTTATGCTTTAGTGATTTAGCACCTAATCGCATGAATTTACATTGTTTGATTTACTATTGTCTCATCTATGTTTTATTAATTACGTTTATTTATTCATTTATTTATTTATATATTTCACTTAGTTCACAATTTTTGGAAGGAACCCTTCACAATTGTTTTTATATATGCTTCAGCGATTGAGCACTTATCGCACGATTTTGCATTGTTTGTTATTTTTATCCTATATATGATATATTGATCACTTTTTTATTTATATAATATTTATATATCTTACATAGTTCACAATCTCATGTACACCTTTTTGCACACTGCGCAGCACTTTTTAGATTATATTTCATTTTTCACACTCTGTGATTAGGGAGTCATTAGTGCAAGCTGCAGTCATTAAGGCATAGTTGCTCACAGGATCTTCTATTGTATTGTAAATCTAAGCCCCACTCCCAACAACTGATCATTTTCTTAGTTGAAACGAAAGCAGAACTGGATTACGAAGGGATCCATAACGAATGATCTTTGCATAGCCATAATAACAGCAAAACAGGACTTTGATAGAGCTGGAGATGTTTACGAATGTATAAATCACAGGAGTGACTCACTGACATTTCAAACCTGCATGCAAATTTCCTTTCTATTGAGGGATGCATTCAGCAGATCATACTTGCCAGGTTAATAAACAGGGCACTTATTTTGCCTGACTGTTAGTGTTTTGGTGTTTATTTCAAATGTTTATTTGAAATTTATTTCAAATGTTAAATTAAACTAATTGCAACTGTTTGAAGTCCTACATTATTCTATACAGTTTTAAACAGTTAATAAATGTACTGCATAATTCAGAGGCTTAGATTATGCAGTTACTATTTTTTTATGTTAAGTTTCAAAAAAACAAAAACTGTCTATTTGATTAAGGTTTTTTTGTAAGTAAAAATAACTGGTTCAAGGTTAAATATCCAATATGTTCTGGGTTTATTTATTTATTCATATAAATTCTATCCAAATCAGCTTAAGGAACATGTTTTCATTTAAAAACACCCAAGTAAATGCATAAAACTCCATCTCTAATATATCACCGCTCACACTATAAAACAAAACATGCATAAATTACAAAGACTTTTATTTTTAAATTTTAATTTATCACAGATATTATTGTGAAAAAAAAAAATGTATCACAGGTAAGATACTGAGTGAGTCTAATTGTCACCTTTATCAGCAAAATAATCAGTGTAATTTATAAAGTGTTTGATTTAATATGGATGAGGTGGCAAACCTATCCCTTTTATCCATAGACGTAGTGAACTAAGACTGCTAAAAATATTATTTTAATGCTTTTTTTTATTTAAAAGAAAGCCTAGTTCTTCAGATTATGGAGTTTCATTCTGGATGCATTATGAATATCTGCTAGCTGGGGTTTAGCAGTATTCTGTGAATTGACTCTGTCACCTATACTTGTACTTTAATAGCGATTTTTGCTGTGACTGACTGTTCTTTTGCTAACTTGCTTTTAAATTCACACACCCTTGCATATTTGGCAGTTCATGTCTCTGATTCCGCTCCTGCCAACTGATTATGTACTTCCCTACCTGCAGTTTCCCCAGCATCACATCTGCTCATTAATTTGATTCCTCCCTGCCCTCTTGTTGATAATTCTAGCCTTTTTTCAGATGGGGCACCTGACAGCTGACCTGACTTTTTACTTTCTCATACTCTGACTTCTGCCCTTTTTCCAGTGTTGACTAGGGATGATCGAACTTTTGAAAAGTTCGGTTCGGCCAGAACATCCGAACTTCCCGAAAGTTCAGCCCGGATTTCAGAACCCCATTGAAATCAATGGGACCCGAACTTCGGTAATCAAAAAACACCATTTTTAAGCCCTAAAACCCAATAAACGCCCCTAAAAAGTGCCCAGGGTTCTGGGTCATGCCCCATTAACTATTAATCACACAAAAAAAGTTCTTAAAAATTGTCATTTTTGATAAAAAAAGCCAATTATTGAAAAAATTAAAAAGAAAAAAGAGATTTTTTGATTTTTACTTTGGATTTCGAATCTGGGGGGTCTAAAAGGTGTGCATGTGAAGTTTCAGCTCTGTAGCATGTCCAGAACCAGAAAAAAAAAGATTGTTTGTATTAGAACACTTTCTTTCAGGACAGGTAGTTAGCTTCTCTCCCGGTTTAATAGAAGGCATTTTTTGGGGTTCTTTTCAGTCAGGAAAAACATCTGAACTTGTGTATAGTGGTACTGTGCACAAGTTCTGATGTTTTGCCTGCATCCAAAAACCCCCAAAAAATGGCAGCAAAAACACACCTGGGCATTTTTTTTTTGACGCTAGCGTTTTTTTGGCATTTTTTTGGGTTCTTTTGAGGCAGGCAAAACATCTGAACTTGTCTATAGTGGTATATATACACACATACTTATATGTTTATACACACCTAGACATATATAGGTGTGATAGTAGCAGAAATATATGCTTGCGCTAATGAAATCATTTACACTAATATATTTCTGCTACTATCACACCTATATATGTCTAGGTGTGTATAAACATATAAGTATGTGTGTATATATACCACTATAGACAAGTTCAGATGTTTTGCCTGCCTCAAAAGAACCCAAAAAAATGCCAAAAAAAACCGCTAGCGTCAAAAAGAAAAAATGCCCAGGTGTGTTTTTGCTGCCATTTTTTGGGGGTTTTTGGAGGCAGGCAAAACATCAGAACTTGTGCACAGTACCACTATACACAAGTTCAGATGTTTTTCCTGACTGCAAAGAACCCCAAAAAATTGCCTGCTATTAATTTAATAGCAGGCATTTTTTTGGGTTCTTTGCAGTCAGGAAAAACATCTGAACTTGTGTATAGTGGTACTGTGCACAAGTTCAGATGTTTTGCCTGCCTCCAAAACCCCCCAAAAAATGCCAGCAAAAACACACCTGGGCATTTTTTTTTGACGCTAGCGTTTTTTTGGCATTTTTTTGGGTTCTTTTGAGGCAGGCAAAACATCTGAACTTGTCTATAGTGGTATATATACACACATACTTATATGTTTATACACACCTAGACATATATAGGTGTGATAGTAGCAGAAATATATGCTTGCGCTAATGAAATCATTTACACTAATATATTTCTGCTACTATCACACCTATATATGTCTAGGTGTGTATAAACATATAAGTATGTGTGTATATATACCACTATAGACAAGTTCAGATGTTTTGCCTGCCTCAAAAGAACCCAAAAAAATGCCCAAAAAAAAACGCTAGCGTCAAAAAAAAAAAATGCCCAGGTGTGTTTTTGCTGCCATTTTTTGGGGGTTTTTGGAGGCAGGCAAAACATCAGAACTTGTGCACAGTACCACTATACACAAGTTCAGATGTTTTTCCTGACTGCAAAGAACCCCAAAAAATTGCCTGCTATTAATTTAATAGCAGGCATTTTTTTGGGTTCTTTGCAGTCAGGAAAAACATCTGAACTTGTGTATAGTGGTACTGTGCACAAGTTCAGATGTTTTGCCTGCCTCCAAAACCCCCCAAAAAATGCCAGCAAAAACACACCTGGGCATTTTTTTTTGACGCTAGCGTTTTTTTGGCATTTTTTTGGGTTCTTTTGAGGCAGGCAAAACATCTGAACATGTGTATAGGGGGTATATATACACATATATGTCTGAATATATACCCCTAGACATATATAGGTGTGATAGTAGCAGAAATATATTACTGTAAATGATTTCATTAGCGCAAGCATTTATTTCTGCTACTATCACACCTATATATGTCTAGGGGTATATATTCAGACATATATGTGTATATATACCCCCTATACACATGTTCAGATGTCATGTCTGACATCAAACATGTCCTCAAAAAAGCACTGACAGTGGCAGCCCCTGCAGCATAAAAAATGCTTGCTGGTGAGAAGCCATAATGGTGTTCCGAAGCTATTCAGAGAAATGATCATTTCTCTATTGCGGTCACCCTGACATGGAAGGGTTTGGTCACCCTGCCATGGCAGTCACTGTCAGTTCACCCTACACTACATTACGGTCACCCTGGTATGGAAGGGTTTGGTCAGTCGGTCAGCCTGCCATGGCAGTCAGTTTCCCCTACACTACATTACGGTCACCCTGGTATGGAAGGGTTTGGTCAGCCTGCCATGGCAGTCAGTTTCCCCTACACTACATTACGGTCACCCTGGTATGGAAGGGTTTGGTCAGCCTGCCATGGCAGTCAGTTTCCCCTACACTACATTACGGTCACCCTGGTATGGAAGGGTTTGGTCAGCCTGCCATGGCAGTCAGTTTCCCCTACACTACATTACGGTCACCCTGGTATGGAAGGGTTTGGTCAGCCTGCCATGGCAGTCAGTTTCCCCTACACTACATTACGGTCACCCTGGTATGGAAGGGTTTGGTCAGCCTGCCATGGCAGTCAGTTTCCCCTACACTACATTACGGTCACCCTGGTATGGAAGGGTTTGGTCAGTCGGTCAGCTTGCCATGGCAGTCAGTTTCCCCTACACTACATTACGGTCAAGAGGGAAGACAGCGCAGCGCCTTCTAAGTGCAGCAAGACATTTATTGAAGTATGTGCAGCAGTATTACACTCACATTTAGTCGGTGAATAAGATGCAGTTAGTCAAGTAATGTTGACCATCAGGAGCATCACTGGATCGGGTCCTGGTGGTGGAGGCAGTGGATCCCGGTGAGAGCGGCAGGGGGTTCCTCCGTGTATACAGGGATGGCCTCGGTGGTGTCCGTGGGCTCCTTGTCAACTGGTGGAACGCTGGCACTCGTGGGTCCTGGGATCCTGAAGTCACTCCTGGCGGTGATGCGGGATGCTACGGCGACGCGTTATCGGAGCATGCGCTCCTTCCTCAGGCCGTGGACCACCGATGGTTGACCCGAACCGTTCGATCATCCCTAGTGTTGACACTTGCTTGTCTATGTTTCTAAGTAGACAAATTCTCCTGCGCTTGACAGAGATGTGGTGGTGATGGGTCTCTAATGATGGGTCTCTCCGGGTATAAGCACAGATTTTGCTGCCATCCTGGGGTCAGGTGAAACCTGATGAGAACACTGTGTAAAGAACAAAAAGAGGGTGCACCGAACCGACCTTGTGCATTACCCAAATGGAGCTTTTTAAAATGCAATAATAGGAAATATACTCACAAACATAAAAATGTAAAAAGCATATTGATCCACAAATGGATTGAAGATGACCAGGTCATCAGGACAGTATCCAGCACGCCGTAGGACCTTCCAAGATGGCTGACACATTTCAATGGGGGATCCCCTCTTCTTCAGAGCCAGCCACTGGCCCTGAAGAAGAAGGGATCCCTCCACGAAACACGGCAGCCATCTTGGAAGGTCCTCCTGCATGCTGGACACTGTCCTGATGACCTTGTCTATGTTTCTGTCTGGATAAATTTCTTCTGTCCTTTGTGCCAGGCTGTTGACTTACTGTCCAGGTGGATATGGACTTGAACTACAAAATGAAGGCCCCTTTAGTCTCCAACAAGTACAGGCATAATTCAGGGGTGGCGTTTGTACAAAAAGTTTAATTATTAACCACTTTCTGATTGCTCACTGTGCTGCTACTGCGGCACAGTGGCAGCCCTGTGTCCAGCGACGTAGACCTACGTCACTGACTGGACTCCTGCCTGTCTCGGGGGAGACACAGCGGGAGTTGGGCCGGAGGAGGAGAGGCGGCGATCACCGCCTCTCTTCCCCGATCATCGGGGAAACTGTGAGAAAATCCGCCCGTGTAAACAAAGCAGGCGGATCTTCTCTGTGACAGACAGGGACAGATCACAGGATTCAGCATAGCTGAACCTCCGATCTCTTTCTCTGTCACAGAACCCCCTCCCCCCACACACGTCAGTAAACATGAGGCATACATTTAACCCCTTGATCACCAACAGTGTTAACCTCTTCCCTGCCAGTGTCATTATTACAGTAACAGTGCATATATTTAGCACTGAATACTGTAGTAATGTAGCTGATCCCCCCAAAAGTGTCAAAAATGTCAGTCAAGGGTCCGATCTGTCCGCTGCAATGTCGCAGTCCCGCAAAAAATCGCAGATCGCCGCCATTACTAGTAAAAAAAAAAAAAAAACAATAAAAATGACAAATCTTTCCCGTAGTTAGTAAATCCCATAACTTTTGCGCAAACCAATCAAAATACACTTATTGTGATTTTTTTTACCAAAAATATGTTGCAGAAAACAAATTGACCTAATATGTTAAAAAATTTAGATTTTTACATTTTTTTGGGAATGTTATATATCAGAATGTGAAAAGTATTGTTTTTTTTTTTTTTTTTCAAAATTGTTGCTCTTTTTTCCAAAAATTAAAAATCGCACAGGTGATCAAATACTACCAAAAGAAAGCTCTATTTGTGGCAAAAAAGTTGGGTACAGCATCACACGACCGCGCAATTGTCCGTTAAAGTAATGCAGTGCCGAATCGCAAAATATGCCTGGTCAGGAAGGGGATAAAATCTTCCGGTCTTAAAGTGTAAAAAAAAAAAGCTCATTGACAATTGTAGCTAAATACATTTTGGCCTGAAAATATGACAAAAATTGAATATATTGGATATTCTTTAACTGTCAAAGTAGAAAATGTCAATTTTTCGCAAAATTTTCGCTCTTTTTTTATTAATATCGCAAAAAATAAAAAGTGCAGAGGTGATCAAATACCACCAAAAGAAAGCTCTGTTTGTGGGAAAAAGGACATCAATTTCATTTGGGTACAGCATTGCATGACTGCGCAATTGTCAGTTAAAGTCACGCAGTGCCAAGTTGAAAAAAGTGGCCTGGTCATTGAGCAGAAAAATCCTCTGGTCTTAAAGTGGTTAACATGTCCCTAGAAATGCATAATGTCTTACTAGGGGCCTAAAATAGGATATAACTATGCACAGGCAGAAAAGAGGAAAGACTACAGGCCATTGATACCTGTACCATAAAAAGTACTCAATTCACAAGAGAAGATCAAGCTGAACCTTCCAATTCCATAATCTTCCAATCCAAGCAATGAACAGACTATCATGTTTGCTATAAAACCCAGGAAACTTAAACAAGGCAATACAATCCAAAACTTGATACCTATTGATTCTTAGAGGATTACACGTTTCCCACTCTGACAAGTAGGAAATCCATTAGACCATTAGGAATCTTAAGAATTACAAAATAAATATTGGGCCCACTGGCCTATTGCCTTTTCCTCAATAAAAACAGATTTATTGAGTAAAAATTCATACTCACAAACATATGCTTAACAAAGGCGCATCCACTCTATGTATCTATAGCACCCAAGGTATCGCATAACAGATATAACCTCCACAGTATGACTGGCTGATACATTTTGAGGCCTCACCTCTTCCTCAGAGCCCTTGCTCTTTCCAAAATGAAAAAAAAATGTCCTAAAGTTTCTACTTTAAAGTGGTTGTAAAGGCAGAAGGCTTTTTTGCATTAAGATAAAAAGCCTTCTGTGTGCAGAAGCCCCCCCCCCCCCCCCTCAGCCCATAATACTTACCTGAGCCCCATCTAGATCTAGCGATGTTGCAGCAATGTCTCGGCTGCCAGGGACTCACCTCCTCATTGGCTGAAACAGCAGAGCGGCGCCATTGGCTCCCGCTGCTGTCAATCAAAGTCAGTCAGCCAATAAGTAGAGAAAGGGGATGGGACCGGGTTGGGGCTCTGTGTCTGACTGGACACATGGAGCTGTGACTCAGGCTCAGCTGCCCCTAAAGCAAGCTGCTTGCTGTGGGGGCACTCGTCAGGAGGGAGGGGCCAGGAGCACAGAAGAGGGACCCGAGAAGAGGAGAATGTGGGCTGCTCTATGCAAAAACACTTCACAGAGCAGGTAAGTATAACATGTTTGTTATTTTCATTAAAAAAAAAAAAAAACAAGACGACTTTACAATCACTTTAAGCAAGGATTTAGGAAAACTTTAAGGTCATTTTTGTTCTACCTATTTTTCAAATTTGAAATTATCTGTCCTTTTTAAGACTCCATGTTCCTTTCCACTGACTTGGTTTAAAATCTTGCTGTGTGTTCTGAGAAAAACAACAGAATGGGACAGAGCTGTTCTCTTTCCCCAGCACTATTTGCCCTGCTTACCCATAAGCACCTAGGCCTAGACCATCTAATTACAGCCATTGAAGACACTACTGTCTTACTCTTGAACCTACTGTACTGAATTCAAGTCAGCTTTTACATAGCTGATGATTTTCCAACTCCGACCAAAAACTTCTGTAATTCCTGAACCTGTTCTTTCACTAAATGCAAACATAAATTTGACTCACCTTCTTGATCTTTAATTAACATCAGACACCTGGTTTACTAAATTTATATTTGCTGACTGAGCCCAGCTGTAACATAATTTCAGCAAAATGTCCTTAAGTCTAATCTATTAGACCCCTTTCATACAGGTGGACCGTTCAGATCCGCCTGTCTGTTTTTTTGGTGGATCTGAACGAATGCCCCATGCATCTCTATGGGGCATCGGATGTCAGCGGAGACATGTCCGCTGACATCCGATCCGTCAAATCTGGACGGATGGAAACCATATTTTCCATTCTTCCAGCGGATCGGATGGGATCGGATGAGAACGGAGAGACGGTCCGTTTTCATCCGATTCCCCCATAGAGAACAGCGGGGACCTGACACCTCTGTCTCCGCCACACAGTGCAGAGACAGAGCTGCCATCCGCCTGCTCAGCGGGGGATCGGCTGATCGATCCCCCGTTGAGAAAAACAAAGTCCGCCGACAGACTCCTATGTGTGAAAGGGGCCTTAGAAGTGTTGAATACATTGGGCCAGACAAGAAAGCCCACACCTGACCTCACTGGCTGAGAATTTTAACAAACATTATCGAAGGTTTGCAGATAAAAAAATATAATATAGCATCTAATTGGCTCAGAAAATTCACTTCTTTCTCAAGTTTCTGCAAAAGTAAAATGTTCATGACTTAAAGAAATGACTTAAAGACTTCATTCTCAGCCTGGTTGGTAGATACAATGATGCTACTGGACTGGGGACTTTGGTAAACTTTCTTGGGTCTGCATACACATGTCATAAATTTACTTCTTACTCATCTTTTTTCACAGAATGGTTAACCTCCCTGGCGGTATGATTCTTTTGGATTTTAGGTGCTGAAAGCGGTACCATTATTTTAGGTGCTGAAAGCATGTAATTCTTGTGAATGAGCAGCCCAAACCAACTGTATACATTTATTATACATATTATATATATATATATATATATATATATATATATATATATATATATATATATATATATATATATATATGTATGTATACATATATTATGTATACATATATTATATATATATTATATATATATATATATATATATAATGTATACAGTTGGTTTGGGCTGCTCATTCACAAGAATTACGTGTATATATATATATATATATATATATACATATACGTATATATATATATATATATATATATATATATATATACATATATATATATATATATATATATATATATATATATATATATATATATATATATATATATATATATATATATATATATATATATATATAATATGTGTGTGTGTGTATATATATGTATATGTGTATATATATACGTATATATATATATATACTGTATATATATATATATATATATATATATATATATATACATATATTTACATAAAAAGTACAGTAAAACTGCAGGAAAGGGCACTGGGGGGTAATGTAATGTGATTTTATTTTATTTTGAACGATATCGGTGTGTTTGGTGCATTTTACATTCGAATTTGCCGCCGGTTCCACCCCCCGGCGGACGTCACGTCGCCGGAGACGGAAGCCGGGGCTCGCAGACGATCGGGAGAGAGCTCCGCCGCCGCACACCGCTCGCAGTCTTCGCTGGATCCCAGAGAAAAGGTAAGTAAAACCTCCTCCAGCATCCAGCGATCTTCCTAGCGCTACCCCGAGTGTGACTCGGGGTTACCGCTTTTGGCACTAAAATCTTACCCCGAGTCACACTCGGGAATACCGCTAGGAAGGTTAATGTAATTTTATTTCTGTTATATATGTTTTATCTAATGGCCTCCTTACTGTCAGAGACTGATGTTTAAATACAGCTTGTGCCTGTATATTGATGCAGCATATGTACCCAAATATGTCCTTTAAACTCCTATAAACAGCATATGTACCCAAATCTATTCTTTAAACAAATATGTCCTAAATTGATGTTTTAATGGTAGTGCTGACAAAGAACATTGAAAGAAAATTCGTTTTGGCTGGAGCAGGCTAAATACTTTGTATGTCTGTATAATAATAGTTTTGAAAATTGCTAAAAGTTTGTAAAAGATTCAGAAACTCACACATAATTTGAAAGTAATACTGTATATTAGTACAGCTGTGCACACAAGTCATTAGTGTGGAGTTATCAAACTGTATAATAAAGGCAGAAAGAGTGTATGAGTTTAAGATGGCCAGCCCAGAGAAGGGGAGAGAGGGGGGGGGCAGAAAGAGAGAGGGAGACAGAGAAATAGGGAGCGAGGGAGGGAGAGGGAGAGAGATAAGGGGGGGGAGAGGGAGAGAGAGGGAGACAAGAGGGAGAGAGGAAGAGAGAGAGAGGGGGGGGAGAGAGAGAGAGAGAGAGGGAGTGAGAGAGGGAGAGGAAGAGAGAGAGAGAGAGAGAGAGGGGGGAGTGGGAGAGAGAGGGGGAGAGGGAGAAGAGGGGGAGAGAGGGAGAGGGAGAGAGCGAGAAGGAGAGAGAGGGGGCAGAGAGAGAGGAAGAGAGAGAGAGGGAGAGGGAGAGAGAGAGAGGGAGAGGGAGAGAAAGAGGGAGAAAGGGAGAGGGGGAGAGGGGGAGAGGGGGAGAGAGGAAGAGAGAGGGAGAGAGGAAGAGAGAGGTAGAGATAGAGAAAAGAGAGAGAGAAGGAGGGAGAGAGGGAGGGAGAGAGAAGGAGAGAGAAAGAGAGATGGAGAGACAGAGGGGGAGAGAGAGTGAGGGGGAGAGAGGGAGAGAGAGAAGAGAGAGAAATCACAAAGTTAGATTTTAAATGGCACTATGATGATTTTTACAAGAAGCAGTCTCTTTAAGAAAAAAAAGGATGCCTATGACTGAGTTGAAAACTGATTTCATGCCTCATCTCACCTCTTTAAATGAACTTTACATTTTATAAAAGTGCACTGAAGCTATGTACAAAATCACTTAGATTACTTTATGTTTCACCATCTGTCCACCTTTAAAAAGCAAAATTGTGAAATCTATATTCACATTACTGCCCTGATTAAACAAAATGCTTTAAAAAAAGCATGATTAAATGAGTTTAGCATAAAAAAAAGCACAAACAGGTTTATGCCCGGGGTATATATATATATATATATATATATATATATATATATATATATACAGTATCTAATAAAAGTGAGTATACCCCTCACATTTTTGTAAATATTTTATTATATTTTTCATTTGCCAACACTGAAGAAATGACACTTTGCTACAATTTAAAGTAGTGAATGTA
This sequence comes from Pelophylax lessonae, assembly GCF_965119305.1. Lineage (NCBI taxonomy): Eukaryota > Metazoa > Chordata > Amphibia > Anura > Ranidae > Pelophylax > Pelophylax lessonae. Next base: position 602,734,853 of record NC_138768.1, on the reverse strand, counting down.
CAGCTTGTATAACAGTGTAAATTTGCTGTCCCCTCAAAATAACTCAACACACAGCTATTAATGTCTAAACCACTGGCAACAAAAGTGAGTACACCCCTAAGTGACAATGTCCAAACTGGGCCCAAAGTGTCAATATTTTGTGTGGCCGCTATTATTTTCAAGAACTGCCTTAACCCTCTTGGGCACGAAGTTCACTAGAGCTTCATAGGTTGCCACTGGAGTCCTCTTCCACTCCTCCATGATGACATCACGGAGCTGGTGGATGTTAGAGACCTTGCGCTCCTCCACCTTTCGTTTGAGGATGCCCCACAGATGCTCAATAGGGTTTAGATCTGGAGACATGCTTGGCCAGTCCATCACCTTTACCCTCAGCCTCAGCTTCTTTAGCAAGGCAGTGTTCATCTTGGAGGTGTGTTTGGGGTCGTTATCATGTTGGAATACTGCCCTGCAGGCCAATCTCCGAAGGGAGGGGATCACGCTCTGCTTCAGTATTTTACTGTAGCTCCCCAGTGCCAGCAGCACTCATGCAGCCCCAGACCACGACACTCCCATCACCATGCTTGACTGTAAGCAAGACAAACTTGTCTTTGTACTCCTCACCTGATTGCCGCCACACACGCTTGACACCATCTGAACCAAATAAGTTTATATTGGTCTTGTCAGACCACAGGACATGGTTCCAGTAATCCATGTCCTTATGCTGTTTGTCTTCAGCAAACTGTCTGCGGGCTTTCTTGTGCATCATCTTTAGAAGAGGCTTCCTTCTGGGACGACAGCCATGCAGATCAATTTGATGAGGAGTGCGGCGTACAGTCTGAGCAGTGACAGGCTGACCCTCCACCCCTTCAACCTCTGCCGCAATGCTGGCAACACTCATACCTCTGTTTCCCAAAGACAATCTCTGGATAGGACGCTGAGCACATGTTCTTAACTTTTTTGGTCGACCATGGCGAGGCCTGTTCTGAGTGGAACCTGTCCTGTTAAACCACTTTATAGAAATTTCTATGGAGGGGGAAGAAACCTCGTATCTCCTTGAAAAAACTTTCTCTCCCGAAGGGCGAGGGGGGAGCTGGGCTGCCAAACATCAGACTGTACAACCTCTCCTGCCTCCTGAGACAAGGTATTGACTGGCTGGTCGCTAAAAACCGTTACTCCAACTATCAATTAGAATCAGCACTGGTGGCACCCTTTAACTTGCAAGCGATTCTCCACACAAGACCTTCTGCTTTACCACATCACCTGGGGAAGAATGTACTCATTAGGGACACAGTGATTGCCTGGAGAGAAATGAGGAAGCTCATGGACCTTCCCTCCATGATATCTCCCCACCTACCTATCACTGGTAATCCGATGTTCCTCCCATCCACGGACTGTAACACTTTCAAAAAATGGGCCTCTCTGGGACTAACCTCTGTTTCAAGAATGATAGACCACAAGTCGGGCTCTCCTCTCCCGTTTGCTGCTATCGCGCGGCAATACTCCCTACCGCCCTCACACGTGTTCCAATATCACCAACTGTGCAGCTACATTAGGGCCTGCTCCCACCCGGACAAGAACCCTTGTCAACGCTCACCTATTGACACCCTCATTGATCAAGACTCTTACTCTATTTCGGAGATCTACCATAAACTAGTGGCCCACCAAGCATCCAAATACGGCACAATCCCTTTTAAACCATGGTCACCCGTCCTAAATTCCCTGGAAGCACCGGAACAAATCCTCCTGGGCTACAAGAAAATTCGCTCCCTGGTCCTCAACGAAACCTGGCGTGAAACCCAATTCCGGATAGCACATAGAGCTTACTTTCCCTTTCGCCATGACAAACTGGACCCCTCTTCAGCCACCTGCTCATGGTGTAATACTCCTCGGCCAACCCTTTTTCACAGACTGTGGGAATGCCCCCCTATCGTTACATTTTGGGATCAAGTACTGCGCTATATCTCCAAAGTCACATCTCTATGTCTCCCGACAGAACCACTTTTATGCCTTTTTAGCTATGATATGTCGACGGCCAAATCTTCCTCGGGAACTATCACGCCAACTCCGCAGTGGGCTCATATCTGTCTTCTTGCGGCTCGCAGAGCTATAATGCAATCTTGGATCCATCCTGCCCCCCCACGGCTGGCGCTAGTTAAACAGGCTCTTCTCAAACTTTTCCTACTGGAAAAAACTGACTCCATGACCCAGCCATCTGGAAACATGAAGAAATTTGAACGCAGATGGCGTCAGTTCATGGACTACTCTCTTCCCTCAGAGGAGCTTTCTCTTCACACATCCTCCTTCGCATTCAGTAACTGGAACACCCGCATGGACTTTGCAAGCACTCAGAATATAACAGGGTCTACTTCTCTACCTTAAGCCCCTGCCATACGGAACCCCTGTTGCATTCCATTATCCTCTTATACATTACCAATTATTTCATCGCTACCAGTCTCATGTTTGGCAGTCTATTCGTGCCTACCCAGCATCTTCCTTCCCTCATTAACCCAGATACCACGTACTTTACTCGTTCAGTGTTCCTTAATTTGTTTTGTACTGATTTATGCTTACCCCATTGCGCCGGGGGGCATTAGGTCCCTAGGCCAACTGTACCATGTGTATTAACCATGCTGTTTTATATCTTTTATACCCTTTGTAAAAAGAGTTCGATCTCATGTTTATGTTTATATGTATTTTTCTACAAATCTCAATAAATATAGTATAAAAAAAAAAACACTTTATAGTCTTGGCCACCGTGCTGCAGCTCAGTTTCAGGGTCTTTGCAATCTTCTTATAGCCTAGGCCATCTTTATGTAGAGCAGCAATTTTTTTTTTTTCAGATCCTCAGAGAGTTCTTTGCCATGAGCTGCCATGTTGAACTTCGAGTGACCAGTGAGATTGAGAGTGATAACACCAAATTTAACACACCTGCTTCCTTTTCACACCTGAGACCTTGTAACACTAACGAGTCACATGACACCGGGAAGAGAAAATGGCTAATATGGCCCAATTCGGACATTGGCACTTAGAGGTGTACTCACTTTTGTTGCCAGCAGTTTAGACATTAATGGCTGTGTGTTGAGTTATTTTGAGGGGACAGCAAATTTACACTGTTATACAAGCTGTACACTCACTACTTTACATTGTAGCAAAGTGTAATTTCTTCAGTGTTATCACATAAAAAGTTATAATAAAATATTTACAAAAAATGTGAGGGGTGTACTCACTTTTGTGAGATACTGTATATATATATATATATATATATATATATATATATATATGAAAGCAGCATATAGCATCAATAAAGATCAGAATGAGAAACGTTAACAGAACTGCACTGCACATAGAAGTAGGTATTGTGTCAGTCAAGATATATATATGGGAACATAATCTGAGTATACAATAACCATCATAGACAAACATGGGTAATGAGAGAATGTGAGGTCTAAAACAGGCAACTCTTCACACTGACAGTACAATGCTACCATAAGCAAGAGTTAATGGTACTTGGCCGTGGACATAGTTTTCTCAGAACATTCTAAAAAAAAGGGAGGGTTATATATATCCTTACAGCAATAGGTAAGGTCAATAAAGAAAATAGGTAAGTATGTGTTAAGAGTGAAAGAAAAGAAAGAGAGGAGAAAAAAAAAGGGGGGGGGGGGGTGAGTGGAGGGAACGGAAGCCACTAAATGTTCCTACATAAAGGGGACAAACCTGAACCAAGACTTTTTACCATGAATCAGACTGCTCAGTTAAAGTACATAGAAAATTCTGAACCACAAGGTCCATGTGATCTTATAGGTCTCTGATTTGTCATTTTCCCAGGAGACCATCCTCTGCAAGTGACATAAAGAATCAATCTCACAAGCCCAGCGAGCAGAGAGGGGGTACCTGATTGATGCCAGTGCCTGGATATAATGGTGCAGGCAGCAAGTTTGATGCTACTTTCACACTGAGGCACTTGAAAACTGCCCATACAATGCCAGGTGCTTTTGCGGCGCTTTTCAAATGCTTTTGATTCATACACGGCGCACTTCTTTGAAGGTAACGTGATTCAAAAGAACAAATTTTGAGGCTCTTCCTATTCATTTCAATAGAGAGGGGCACTTTTGAGACACTTTTTTTTGTGCTTCAAACATGCTTCAAAGATGCTGCTTGCAGGAGTTTTTTCAAAGCCACGCCAGTGCACCGCCCCAGTGTGAAAGCATTCATTGATTTTAATGCAAATTGGTTTTCCTGAGCTTTTAAGGCACTTTTTTTTAGCATGACAGCACCTGAAAAGTGCCTCAGTGTAAAAGGGGTTTTAAAGTAAATCCCTTTCATTCTGTTTTTAATAGCCTGGCATCATGGACAGCACAGTAATAGAGGGAGCATTAGGGATCCTGTTGCCCACTAATTTGTAGTACCGTTGCAGGATTTTGTCCCAGCAGGGAGAAAATAAGGGGCATGTCCCCAGATATGAGTCATATTTTCTGGTGCAGTATGACACCTTGAGCATACTTCTGGTATTGAGTTGGCAATTTTGTGGAGAATCACGGGGCATTGGTACCATCTGGATAGGATCTTATAGTTGCGCTCCTGAGCCTTGGTCAATATGGAGGCTTTATGCTAAAATGTTACAATTTTATCTTATCCGGATACTCATGAGAAAATTGTATATAGAAGAGCATTTATAGGCCCTTTGGTCTGTAACAGCATGGATAAAAGTCCATGAGTGATCTAACAAGCGAGTCATGTGGTTGTAAGGAGTGAAGATAATGGTATAATTGACAGCATTTTAGCCAAGCTGTTCGGAGGTTGTGACAATTTGGCAAAAGCCTCAATAGAGGTGGTAGAGTACCACTGGATAATGTTTGGGAGAAACCCTTTTTGTATTTCTAGTTCAGCATGAAAGACATAGAGTTAGTGGGAACACAGAATCTCCAAATAACAGTTTCTACTTTATTTTAAAGTAACAGATAATCACTGCTTTCTGTTGTAAGGCTAGAGTACTGCCACATCTCCTGCATCGCTACTTGAAATGTGCTGAAACACTGCCATCAATAGATATGCCTGTCTTATGGAAGAGAGGGGGTCAGCAGAGATTGCATTATACTGAGTGCTCCCGCTGAATACAAATGTCTTCTTTTTTAAACAATATAGAGAAAGTGGCGCCAAAATCAAAACCTGCGTATCAAAGATACCTAATTCCTTCCCTTCTAATTACGTGTTTCTCTGTATACATCGGTAGCCAGGAAGAGTAGTTAGAGGTGGAGATGAGGTTTTACCTGTTGACTCTTAACCACAATTAAAAAAAAAATGTATCAGTCATAGCGCTCTTTAGTATTTTTCAGAAAGAAGGGGTGTAGTAAGTAAAATGTTACTAATCCCATGCTCCAAGTACAATGTATCAATAATGTGAGCAATAAACCATAATAGTGCACATAAACATCTTAGTAACACTCTGTGTCACATACAAATAAACTGCAAAATTATCCTATGTGCAATCTAGAGAATAAAGATCAAAAAAGATAATCAAATAACACACTGTGCCAGTACTCCAAATTAGTGATCGACTGATATTGTTTTTTTAGTGCCGATACTGATATTTTGGTCATCGGATAACGGTATTGGCCGATATTGGCTGATATTTTCGGACATTTAAAAAAAATATATATTTTTTATTTTTCACAGGTACTGTTGTGGAGGGATCTGGGGTTCTAAAAGACCCCAAACCCTTCTTCTGCACTTAAAGGCATTCAAAAAGCCAAGTTTGGCTGTTTTGAATGCTCACATTTTTTTTAATTTGCCACCAAGTACCCGGAAGTGATATCATGACATCACGTCCGGGTTTTTTACATGGAGACCCGATCAGAGCCGAATGTGGCTTTAATCGGATCTTCTGTTTGGCGACCATGCAGGTAGGATGTCTGGGTCTCCCGGTGGGACAGGAGACCCGGGTGAGCCACTGAAGGCGGAGGGAGGGGGAAGACGTCCCCTCCCGCTCCTTGTAATGACAGCCGAGCGGCTTTTCAGCTGCATCGGTTGTCATTACAAGACAGCCGACCGTCGGCTATGGATGCCAGTATCGGGGTGATGCCTCTAGCTGCAGGTATCACTCCGGTACATGCAGTTTCCTGAAATATCGGCAATATCGGTAACCTCAGGGGCCGATCCCAATATATCTGGGGAAAGTGCATATCGACCCCCGATATACCAGCATTGCCAATAATCAGTCGATCCCTACTCCAAATCAACCCCCACTACAAGGACTGACACGACCATCTGAAAAGGTAAGTCAAAAGCACTCAATCCTCTGGTGGTAAGATTTTGCTACACGACACTGGAATTGTTTTTTGTTTTTTTTTGTTTTTTTTTGTCTGTATATCACTTCTTGAATATTCATATTTTCCTTCATTACCTTTGTCTAGAAAACTTTGCTTAACCACTTCCCGCCCGCCCTATAACAGATTGACGGCGGGAATGTGGTTGTATTATCCTGACCGGACGTCATATGACGGCGGCAGGATAATACAGCTCTGCGCGCCCCCCGGGGGCGCGCAGAGCAGCGATCGGTGATGCAAGGTGTCAGCCTGACACCCTGCATCTCCGATCTCGGTAAAGAGCCTCTGACGTAGGCTCTTTACCATGTGATCAGCCATGTCCAATCACGGCTGGTCACATAGTAAACCAGAACAGCCGTTGATCGGCTTTCCTTAGTTCGTGCCTGACAGGCACGAGTAAAGGAGCGCTGATCGGCGGCTCCCCTGACAGGGGGGAGGTCGGCACTGGTAATCAGATCATTGATTACCAGTGCAGACCCTAGGGGGGATGCCACTAGAACCACCAGGGATGCCCACCCATGACCCCAGGGATGCCCACCTATTACCCCAGGGATGCCCACTATGGCCACCAGGGATGGCAATCAGGGCTCAGGGAGCCCCCCATTGCCCTCCCCATCAGTGCTGCCCGCCAGTGCCCTCCCTATCAGTGCTGCCCACAAGTGCCCATCATTGCCAGATTTCAGTGTCGCCCACCAGTGCCCATTATTGCCCACCAGTGCCACCTATCAGTGCCCATTAGTGCCGATCAGTACCGCCCATCAGTGACGATCAGTGCCACCCATCAGTGCCCACCAGTGCCGCCTATCAGTGCCCATTAGTGCCCATCAGTGCCACCTATCAGTGCCCGTCAGTGCGACCTATCAGTGCCTATCAATGCCGCCTATCAGTGCCTAGCAGTGCCGCCTATCAGTGCCCACCAATGCTGCATATCTGTGCTACCTATCAGTGGCACATATCAGTGCCTATCAGTGCCGCCTATTAGTGCCGCCTATCAGTGCCACCCCATCAGTGCCACCCCATCAGTGCCACCCCATCAGTGCCTCCTCATCAGTGCCTGTCAGTGCAGTCTCATCAGTGCTCATTAGTGCAGGAAAAAACTTATTTATTTACAAAATTGTATAACATAAACAAAAAAAACGTTTTTTTTTTTCAAACTTTTAGGTATTTTTTTTATTTGTTTAGCAAAAAGGAAAAAACCCAGAGGTGATCAAATACCACCAAAAGAAAGCTCTATTTGTGGGGGGGAAATTAAATAAATTTGGTGTAGGTACAGTGTTGCATGACCGCGCAATTGTCATTCAAAATGCAACAGCGCTAAAAGGGGAAAATTGGCCTGGGCAGGAAGGGAGGAAAGTGCCCTGTATTGAAGTGGTTAATCGCATTTGCTTAAGATCAAACATTTCTCTGCACTTTAACCATTTGATCCTTTGGGACATTTTTTGTAACACAGCTGGGGAGATATTTGCCATAAATTAGAGTTTGTTCCTGTTAAAAGGTTTTTTAAAAGTTTAAAGATCCTATTTTTTTTCTACAAACAATTGTAAATCAAAAGTCACAGAAGTTTGAATATAGAAAGCAAAGAAAAATCTTGGCCTCGCCATGGTTGACCAAAGTAGTTGAGTACACATGCTCAGCGTTATATCCAGAGGTTGTCTATGGGAAATAGACGTATTGCTGCAGAGGTTGAAGGGGTGGTGAGGTCAGCCTGTCAGTGCTCAGACCATACGCTGCACACAGCATCAAATTAGTCTGCAGGGTTGTCATCCCAGAAAGAAGCCTCTTCTATGGATGATGCACAAGAAAGCCTGCAAACAATTTGCTAAAGACAAACAAACTAAGGACATGTATTACTGGAACCATGTCCTGGAACCATGTCCTGTGGTCTGATGAGACCAAGATAAACGTATTTGGTTCAGATGGTGTCAAGCGTGTGGCGGCAACCAGGTAAGGAGTACCAAGACAAGTGTGTCTTACCTACATTCAAGCATGTTGGTGGGAGTGTCATGGTCCGGGGCTGCATGAGTGCTGCCGACACTGGGGAGCTACAGTTCATTGAGGGAACCATGAATGCCAACATGTACTGTGACATACTGAAGCAGAGCATGATCCCCTCCCTTCGGAGACTGGGCCACAGGGCAGTATTCCAACATGATAACGACCCCAAACACACCTCCAAGATGACCATTGCCTTGCTAAAGAAGCTGAGGGTAAAGGTGATGGACTGGCCAAGCATGTCTCCAGACCTAAACCCTATTGAGCATATGTGGGGCATCCTCAAATGGAAGGTGGAGGAGCGTAGGGTCTCTAACATCCACCAGTTCCATGATGTCATCATGGAGGAGTGGAAGAGGACTCCAGTGGCAACCTGTGAAGCTCTGGTGAACTCAATGCCCAAAAGGGTTAAGGCAGTGCTGGAAAAGAATGGTGGCCACACAAAATATTGACACCTTGGGCCCAATTTGGAGCTGTTTTTAGGGGTGTACTCACTTATGTTGCCAGTGGTTTAGACATTAATGGCCATGTGTTGAGTTATTTTAAAGGGGACAGCAAATTGACAATGTTATACAAGCTGTATACTCACTACTTTACATTGTAGCAAAGCATCATTTCTTCAGTGTTGTCACATGAAAAGATATCATAAAATAGTCACAAAAATGTGAGGGGTGTACTCACTTTTGTGAGATACTGTAAATATATATATATATATATATATATATATATATATAGCTGCAAGAAAAAATTATGTGAACCCTTTGGAATGACGGCCATGTCTTGGTAGGTTTGCAATTGTGCCATACTATTTCCATTTTCGGATCATGGATTGAACAGTGCTCCGTGAGATGTTCAAAACTCAGGATATTTTTTTATAACCTACCCTGCTTTAAACTTCTCCACAACTTTATCCCTGACCTTTCTGGTGTGTTCCTTGGCCTTCGTGATGCTGTTTGTTCACTATGGTTCTCTAACAAACCTCTGAGGGCTTCACAGAACAGCTGTATTTTTACTGAGATTAAATTACACACAAGTGGACTCTATTTACTAATTAGGTGACTTCTGAAGACAATTGGTTCCACTAGATTTTAGTTAGTGGTATCAGAGTAAAGGGGGCTGAATACAAATGCACGCCCCACTATTCAGATATTTATTTGTATAACATTTTGAAAAACATTTATCCTTTTCCTTCCACTTCACAATTATGTGCCACTTTGTGCTGGTCTATCACATAAAATTCCAATAAAATACATTTATCTTTTTGGTTGTAACATGACAAAATGTGGAAAATTCAATGGGTGTGAATACTTTTTCAAGGCACTGTATATATTTCCTATTGATTTTTATATTTAAACTTCTAAAGTAGCCCAGCAAAGTAGATACTTTTAATAGCAGTGGTCTTCATGAAACAAACGCCTCCTCTCGGGAAGCCATGAAAAATGTGGTTGAACTTAGTGCAAACCCATAGCTACACTGGGAGTCTGTCTGTATAATTTACCAACAAACCCAAAAATAATTGTGCTTCAATAAAAATTCTAAACAATTATTAGTTTCTGCTGATTGGGAGGAATATATTTGGTTCTATTGAAAAACAGTTTTTACTGACTTAATTCCAGAATCATGAGATTCGTGACCAACAATGGTATACAGGGTGTAGCAGCAGCAGTACAAAAGATAAAATCTGGGTCACAATTACAGATAAGGTTTGAGTTCACAGTAAGGCAGGGTTTTCTGTAAACTATGACTGTGGGAGCAGGTAAAAAAAAAATGTGCATTTATTTATTTATTTATTTTTTAGAAGGAACCTGTAATTGCACCCGTGATCAGCTGATCACAGGTGCAATATCAGGCTCCTGCAGACTGTCAGTGTAGCTGTCTTGCCATATCTCGTAGGGACAGGCAGTTACTGAATGACATGAAGGATCAATTAACTACCTAGAGGGCTCATCACCACCCTGGTAGTTCATTCCACAAAGGATGATGGTAGTTGTAGTTCCTCCATTCACAGAACACTGTGAATGAATGATGTGGCGGGGTGAGAGGGGCTTCACACTGCCAAATCATTTTCAAATCGTGACAGTGGATACAGGAATAGGATCCCCGGCCCGCTGTCACAATTAGAAGGGGGACCAGGGAGAGGCTGCAGGAGCAAGAGCATGTTACACGGTACAACCCGAAAATGAGTGGAACATATAACATGTACCCAAAAGTGGACATGGAAAGTAACATTAATTTTGCATTGTCCGTGTTTGTTCCATTACTTCCACAACAATAGGTCCACAATAGGGCAATATTGCACTTACTCAATATGGCTTTTGGTGATGTGATTCCATTCCCAGAAAGTGCTTCCTAAGCAGAGTCGTATGTTTCTTTTGGATATGGATATGGATATGGATATGAGTGGCATGCTGTGGCCTCATGCAGCAGGATTTAATGCACATGCTTCTTGGAGGTGACATCACACTACAACCACTCTTCAGGGTGCCCCTGGGGTGGAGCCAACCAAGCTATATTTAGTTATACGTAGTTTAACTATATTAGGCTATGACATCAATTAATGCTATTTAGATTATTGGCAGCATAGGATACCATACAGTGCCAGGATGATGGCTTCTTGTGCATGAAAAGGCCCAAAGGCTGCCTCCCCCCCCCCCCCCCAAAGACGATGTTGTAGGCTATGATTTATGTAGCATAGTGTATATATACAATATATATACAGTGCCAGCATAGGACTGTTGAACAGGTATGTATAGAGACTTTAGTTTCACTTTAATACTAAATATATGATATTTATTATAGACTGTTTGCTTTTTGGTATAACCACTAGAATGGCATCTGAAGGCTTTTTATGGGACCTGGAGTGATATTTGAATTCTTTAACCACTCTACGACCGCTCACAGTAATACTACTGCGGCAGAGTGGTTCGTTATCGTCCAGCCACGTAGTATTAACGTGATTGGACACTCCCCCTTCTGGGCGGCGCTTGCGCGCCGCCGGAGGCTCGCTCCCGCTGTTTTCATTCACAGCGGGAGTCGGGCCAGGGGAGGAGCAGCGGCGATCGCCGCTGCTCTTACCCGATCGTCGGGGATCGAGTCTGGAGATCCGCCCGCTGTGTGTAAACACAGCGGGCGGATCTCCATAGTGACAGGGAGTGACAGATCGGACTGTTCAGCATAGCTGGACATCCGATCTGTCCATGACTCACACAGTCACCTCCCCCCCTACATGTCAGTAAGCACCAGGCATACATTAACCCCTCCCTCTCCAATAAAATTAACCCCTTCCCTGCCAGTGTCATTTTTACAGTAACAGTGCATATTTATAGCACTGATTACTGCAGTAATGTCACTGGTACCCCCAAAAGTGTCAAAAATGTCAGTCAGGGGTCCGGTCTGTCCGCCGAAATGTCGCAGTCCCGCAAAAAAAAATCGCAGATCGCCGCCATTACGCGTTAAAAAAAAAACACCAAAAATGACAGAAATCTTTCCCTTTGTTAGTAAACGCAATAACTTTTGCGCAAACCAATCAAAATACGCTTATTGCGATTTTTTTTACCAAACATATGTAGCATAAAACAAATTGGCCAAAAATTTTTAAAAAAATTGGTTTTTACATCTTTTTTGGGGGGAATTTCATGTAAAAAAATGTTAAAAATATTGTTATTTTTTCAAAATAAACGCTCTTTTTTTGTTTATAGCGCAAAAAGTAAAAATCGCACAGGTGATCAAATACCACCAAAAGAAAGCTCTGTTTGTGGGAAAAAAGGACGTAAATTTCGTTTGGGTACGGCGTTGCACGACCGCGCAATTGTCAGTTGAAGTCGCACAGCGCCGAATCGCAAAAAGTGGCCTGGACGGAAGACAGCAAAATCCTCCGGTGGTAAAGTGGTTAATTATATATTTGGTAGGTAAGTGTTAAACCTCTGTTTAAAAATATCAGTGAAATTATAAGCCACTGGACGTACCCCATGTGTAGTGTTGAGCGAACACGGACTGTATTATTCGTGTTCGTACCGAATAATTGGATTTTTTTTACCCGAACACGGACACGGACACTTTACTGTATGTTCGGGTAAAAATCCGTGTTCGGTCGTTTTATTTCCGGGTTTTGCATGCTTTGGCGCTCTTTTCATGGCGGGCTTTCAACAGCCAATCAACAATCGTTTAACTGGTGTGCCTTAAGCCATCCCAGCCATGCCTGCAAATGTCTTAGTAGCTGTGATTGGCCGTCTGAAGCATGTGACCAAGTCTTTATAAGTTCGAGGCAGCCGCCGCAGCAGCGTCATTCTGCTGCTTAGCTAAGGGACAGAGCACACATCAATGTGCTGGCTGCTGATTAGGGAAAGATAGGCAGGAAAAAAACATTTGTGTCCGGATAGAATTGAGGGACAGGTCGGAGTGTTTAGGCAGGGCGAGTTGTAGGCATTTTAGGGATAGAGTCTGCTGAATTATAGGGTCAGTGTCTTCTACAAACTACAATCGATATTGCTGTGTGGGGGGTGGGGTGAATCTGCACTCAATCCTGATCTACGATCTCTTCTCAATCCTGTTAGGGACAGAGTCTGCTGAATTTTAGGGAAACTGTGTTCTACAAACTACAATCGATATTGCTGTGTGGTGTGGGATTGGAGATAGGCAGGTGTCAGTGATCCACATCCATTTTTCTGTGTGTGAGCTGCAGTGAACACAATCTTTTTGGGCTGCAGTGAACACAATCTTTTTGGGCTGCAGTGAACACAATCTTTTTGGGCTGCAGTGAACACAATCTTTTTGGGCTGCAGTGAACACAATCTTTTTGGGGTGCAGTGAACAAAATCTTTTTGGGGTGCAGTGAACACAATCCTTTTTGGTGTGCAGTGAACACAATCTTTGTGGGGTGCAGTGAACAAAATCCTTTGTGGGGTGCAGTGAACACAATCTTTTTGGGGTGCAGTGAACAAAATCCTTTTTGGGGTGCAGTGAACAACATCCTTTTTGGGGTGCAGTGAACACAATCTTTTTGGGGTGCAGTGAACAAAATCCTTTGTGGGGTGCAGTGAACACAATCTTTTTGGGGTGCAGTGAACACAATCTTTTTGGGGTGGAGTGAACAACATCCTTTTTGGGGTGCAGTGAACAAAATCCTTTTTGGGGTGCAGTGAACAAAATCATTTTTGGGGTGCAGTGAACACAATCTTTTTGGGGTGCAGTGAACACAATCTTTGTGGGGTGCAGTGAACACAATCTTTTTGGGGTGGAGTGAACAACATCCTTTTTGGGGTGCAGTGAACAACATCCTTTTTGGGGTGCAGTGAACACAATCTTTTTGGGGTGCAGTGAACACAATCTTTGTGGGGTACAGTGAACAGAATCTTTGTGGGGTGCAGTGAACACAATCTTTGGGGGGTACAGTGAACACAATCTTTTTGGGGTGCAGTGAACACAATCTTTGTGGGGTGCAGTGAACACAATCTTTTTGGGGTGGAGTGAACAAAATCATTTTTGGGGTGCAGTGAACAACATCCTTTTTGGGGTGCAGTGATCAAAATCCTTTTTGGGGTGCAGTGAACACAATCTTTTTGGGGTGCAGTGAACAAAATCCTTTGTGGGGTGCAGTGAACAGAATCTTTGTGGGGTGCAGTGAACACAATCTTTGGGGGGGTACAGTGAACACAATCTTTTTGGGGTGCAGTGAACACAATCTTTGTGGGGTACAGTGAACAGAATCTTTGTGGGGTGCAGTGAACACAATCTTTGGGGGGTACAGTGAACACAATCTTTTTGGGGTGCAGTGAACACAATCTTTGGGGGGTACAGTGAACACAATCTTTTTGGGGTGCAGTGAACACAATCTTTGTGGGGTGCAGTGAACACAATCTTTGGGGGGGTACAGTGAACACAATCTTTTTGGGGTGCAGTGAACAACATCCTTTTAGGGTGCAGTGAACACAATCTTTGTGGGGTGCAGTGAACAACATCCTTTTAGGGTGCAGTGAACACAATCTTTGTGGGGTACAGTGAACAGAATCTTTGTGGGGTGCAGTGAACACAATCTTTGGGGGGTACAGTGAACACAATCTTTGTGAGGTGCAGTGAACACAATCTTTGTGGGGTGCAGTGAACACAATCATTGTGGGGTGCAGTGAACTCAATCTTTGTGGGGTACAGTGAACACAATCTCATACTTCTGAAGATTTGAGGGTGCTGCCTGTTCCATACTCCCCCTACTCCTCATCTAGCCTTTTAGGGGTACAAACAATAGTAATTGGGGCCTAGTGTGGTTGTGTACGTGTGATATACATACACTTTTTTTGGATCATATTTTCTATTCCGCTATTTAATCAAAAACCTTTGGGGATCAGTTAAATTGGGGGATAGTCTGTGTTGGTACGTGTGAGAGAGATCCACCTTTCCAAGTTGTTGGGGTTCATCTCATACTTCTGAAGGTTTGAGGGTGCTGCCTGTTCCATACTCCCCCTACTCCTAGCCTTTTAGGGGTACAAACAATAGTAATTGGGGGCTAGTGTGGTTGTGTACGTGTGATATACATACACTTTTTTTGGATCATATTTTCTATTCCGCTATTTAATCAAAAACCTTTGGGGATCAGTTAAATTGGGGGATAGTCTGTGTTGGTACGTGTGAGAGAGATCCACCTTTCCAAGTTGTTGGGGTTCATCTCATACTTCTGAAGGTTTGAGGGTGCTGCCTGTTCCATACCCCCCCTACTCCTCATCTAGCCTTTTAGGGGTACAAACAATAGTAATTGGGGCCTAGTGTGGTTGTGTACGTGTGATATACATACACTTTTTTTGGATCATATTTTCTATTCCGCTATTTAATCAAAAACCTTTGGGGATCAGTTAAATTGGGGGATAGTCTGTGTTGGTACGTGTGAGAGAGATCCACCTTTCCAAGTTGTTGGGGTTCATCTCATACTTCTGAAGGTTTGAGGGTGCTGCCTGTTCCATACCCCCCCTACTCCTCATCTAGCCTTTTAGGGGTACAAACAATAGTAATTGGGGCCTAGTGTGGTTGTGTACGTGTGATATACATACACTTTTTTTGGATCATATTTTCTATTCCGCTATTTAATCAAAAACCTTTGGGGATCAGTTAAATTGGGGGATAGTCTGTGTTGGTACGTGTGAGAGAGATCCACCTTTCCAAGTTGTTGGGGTTCATCTCATACTTCTGAAGGTTTGAGGGTGCTGCCTGTTCCATACCCCCCCTACTCCTCATCTAGCCTTTTAGGGGTACAAACAATAGTAATTGGGGCCTAGTGTGGTTGTGTACGTGTGATATACATACACTTTTTTTGGATCATATTTTCTATTCCGCTATTTAATCAAAAACCTTTGGGGATCAGTTAAATTGGGGGATAGTCTGTGTTGGTACGTGTGAGAGAGATCCACCTTTCCAAGTTGTTGGGGTTCATCTCATACTTCTGAAGGTTTGAGGGTGCTGCCTGTTCCAGACTCCCCCTACTCCTCATCTAGCCTTTTAGGGGTACAAACAATAGTAATTGGGGCCTAGTGTGGTTGTGTACGTGTGATATACATACACTTTTTTTGGATCATATTTTCTATTCCGCTATTTAATCAAAAACCTTTGGGGATCAGTTAAATTGGGGGATAGTCTGTGTTGGTACGTGTGAGAGAGATCCACCTTTCCAAGTTGTTGGGGTTCATCTCATACTTCTGAAGGTTTGAGGGTGCTGCCTGTTCCATACTCCCCCTACTCCTAGCCTTTTAGGGGTACAAACAATAGTAATTGGGGCCTAGTGTGGTTGTGTACGTGTGATATACATACACTTTTTTTGGATCATATTTTCTCTTCCGCTATTTAATCAAAAACCTTTGGGGATCAGTTAAATTGGGGGATAGTCTGTGTTGGTACGTGTGAGAGAGATCCACCTTTCCAAGTTGTTGGGGTTCATCTCATACTTCTGAAGGTTTGAGGGTGCTGCCTGTTCCATACTCCCCCTACTCCTCATCTAGCCTTTTAGGGGTACAAACAATAGTAATTGGGGCCCAGTGTGGTTGTGTACGTGTGATATACATACACTTTTTTTGGATCATATTTTCTATTCCGCTATTTAATCAAAAACCTTTGGGGATCAGTTAAATTGGGGGATAGTCTGTGTTGGTACGTGTGAGAGAGATCCACCTTTCCAAGTTGTTGGGGTTCATCTCATACTTCTGAAGGTTTGAGGGTGCTGCCTGTTCCATACTCCCCCTACTCCTAGCCTTTTAGGGGTACAAACAATAGTAATTGGGGCCTAGTGTGGTTGTGTACGTGTGATATACATACACTTTTTTTGGATCATATTTTCTATTCCGCTATTTAATCAAAAACCTTTGGGGATCAGATAAATTGGGGGATAGTCTGTGTTGGTACGTGTGAGAGAGATCCACCTTTCCAAGTTGTTGGGGTTCATCTCATACTTCTGAAGGTTTGAGGGTGCTGCCTGTTCCATACTCCCCCTACTCCTCATCTAGCCTTTTAGGGGTACAAACAATAGTAATTGGGGCCCAGTGTGGTTGTGTACGTGTGATATACATACACTTTTTTTGGATCATATTTTCTATTTCGCTATTTAATCAAAAACCTTTGGGGATCAGTTAAATTGGGGGATAGTATGTGTTGGTACGTGTGAGAGAGATCCACCTTTCCAAGTTGTTGGGGTTCATCTCATACTTCTGAAGGTTTGAGGGTGCTGCCTGTTCCATACCCCCCCTACTCCTCATCTAGCCTTTTAGGGGTACAAACAATAGTAATTGGGGCCTAGTGTGGTTGTGTACGTGTGATATACATACACTTTTTTTGGATCATATTTTCTATTCCGCTATTTAATCAAAAACCTTTGGGGATCAGTTAAATTGGGGGATAGTCTGTGTTGGTACGTGTGAGAGAGATCCACCTTTCCAAGTTGTTGGGGTTCATCTCATACTTCTGAAGGTTTGAGGGTGCTGCCTGTTCCATACTCCCCCTACTCCTAGCCTTTTAGGGGTACAAACAATAGTAATTGGGGCCTAGTGTGGTTGTGTACGTGTGATATACATACACTTTTTTTGGATCATATTTTCTATTCCGCTATTTAATCAAAAACCTTTGGGGATCAGTTAAATTGGGGGATAGTCTGTGTTGGTACGTGTGAGAGAGATCCACCTTTCCAAGTTGTTGGGGTTCATCTCATACTTCTGAAGGTTTGAGGGTGCTGCCTGTTCCATACCCCCCCTACTCCTCATCTAGCCTTTTAGGGGTACAAACAATAGTAATTGGGGCCTAGTGTGGTTGTGTACGTGTGATATACATACACTTTTTTTGGATCATATTTTCTATTCCGCTATTTAATCAAAAACCTTTGGGGATCAGTTAAATTGGGGGATAGTCTGTGTTGGTACGTGTGAGAGAGATCCACCTTTCCAAGTTGTTGGGGTTCATCTCATACTTCTGAAGGTTTGAGGGTGCTGCCTGTTCCATACCCCCCCTACTCCTCATCTAGCCTTTTAGGGGTACAAACAATAGTAATTGGGGCCTAGTGTGGTTGTGTACGTGTGATATACATACACTTTTTTTGGATCATATTTTCTATTCCGCTATTTAATCAAAAACCTTTGGGGATCAGTTAAATTGGGGGATAGTCTGTGTTGGTACGTGTGAGAGAGATCCACCTTTCCAAGTTGTTGGGGTTCATCTCATACTTCTGAAGGTTTGAGGGTGCTGCCTGTTCCATACCCCCCCTACTCCTCATCTAGCCTTTTAGGGGTACAAACAATAGTAATTGGGGCCTAGTGTGGTTGTGTACGTGTGATATACATACACTTTTTTTGGATCATATTTTCTATTCCGCTATTTAATCAAAAACCTTTGGGGATCAGTTAAATTGGGGGATAGTCTGTGTTGGTACGTGTGAGAGAGATCCACCTTTCCAAGTTGTTGGGGTTCATCTCATACTTCTGAAGGTTTGAGGGTGCTGCCTGTTCCATACTCCCCCTACTCCTCATCTAGCCTTTTAGGGGTACAAACAATAGTAATTGGGGCCCAGTGTGGTTGTGTACGTGTGATATACATACACTTTTTTTGGATCATATTTTCTATTCCGCTATTTAATCAAAAACCTTTGGGGATCAGTTAAATTGGGGGATAGTCTGTGTTGGTACGTGTGAGAGAGATCCACCTTTCCAAGTTGTTGGGGTTCATCTCATACTTCTGAAGGTTTGAGGGTGCTGCCTGTTCCATACTCCCCCTACTCCTCATCTAGCCTTTTAGGGGTACAAACAATAGTAATTGGGGCCCAGTGTGGTTGTGTACGTGTGATATACATACACTTTTTTTGGATCATATTTTCTATTCCGCTATTTAATCAAAAACCTTTGGGGATCAGTTAAATTGGGGGATAGTCTGTGTTGGTACGTGTGAGAGAGATCCACCTTTCCAAGTTGTTGGGGTTCATCTCATACTTCTGAAGGTTTGAGGGTGCTGCCTGTTCCATACCCCCCTACTCCTCATCTAGCCTTTTAGGGGTACAAACAATAGTAATTGGGGCCTAGTGTGGTTGTGTACGTGTGATATACATACACTTTTTTTGGATCATATTTTCTATTCCGCTATTTAATCAAAAACCTTTGGGGATCAGTTAAATTGGGGGATAGTCTGTGTTGGTACGTGTGAGAGAGATCCACCTTTCCAAGTTTTTGGGGTTCATCTCATACTACTGAAGATTTGAGGGTGCTGCCTGTTCCATACTCCTCCTCCTACTGCTCAACCATCCTTTTAGGGGTACAAACAATAGTAGTTGGGGCCTAGTGTGGTGGTGTACGTGCGAGATACATACACTTTCTTTTTGATCATATTTTCTATTCCGCTATTCAATTAAAACCTTTGGGGATCAATTCAATTGCGAGATAGTCTGTGTCGGTACGTGTGAGATCCACCTTTCCAAGTTGTTGGGGTTCATCTCATACTTCTGAAGATTTGAGGGTGCTGCCTGTTCCATACTCCTGCTACTACTGCTCAACCATCCTTTTAGGGGTACAAACAATAGTAATTGGGGCCTAGTGTGGTTGTGTACGTGCGAGATACATACACTTTTTTTGATCATATTTCCTATTCCGCTATTCAATAAAAACCTTTGAGGATCAATTGAATTGCGGGATAGTCTGTGTCGGTACGTGTGAGATCCACCTTTCCAAGTTTTTGGGGTTCATCTCATACTTCTGAAGATTTGAGGGTGCTGCCTGTTCCATACTCCTCCTCCTACTCCTCATCCATCCTTTTAGGGGTACAAACAATAGTAATTGGGGCCTAGTGTGGTTGTGTACGTGCGAGATACATACACTTTTTTTGATCATATTTCCTATTCCGCTATTCAATAAAAACCTTTGAGGATCAATTGAATTGCGGGATAGTCTGTGTCGGTACGTGTGAGATCCACCTTTCCAAGTTTTTGGGGTTCATCTCATACTTCTGAAGATTTGAGGGTGCTGCCTGTTCCATACTCCTCCTCCTACTCCTCATCCATCCTTTTAGGGGTACAAACAATAGTAATTGGGGCCTAGTGTGGTTGTGTACGTGCGAGATACATACACTTTTTTTGATCATATTTCCTATTCCGCTATTCAATAAAAACCTTTGAGGATCAATTGAATTGCGGGATAGTCTGTGTCGGTACGTGTGAGATCCACCTTTCCAAGTTTTTGGGGTTCATCTCATACTTCTGAAGATTTGAGGGTGCTGCCTGTTCCATACTCCTCCTCCTACTCCTCATCCATCCTTTTAGGGGTACAAACAATAGTAATTGGGGCCTAGTGTGGTTGTGTACGTGCGAGATACATACACTTTTTTTGATCATATTTCCTATTCCGCTATTCAATAAAAACCTTTGAGGATCAATTGAATTGCGGGATAGTCTGTGTCGGTACGTGTGAGATCCACCTTTCCAAGTTTTTGGGGTTCATCTCATACTTCTGAAGATTTGAGGGTGCTGTCTGTTCCATACTCCTCCTACTCCTCATCCATCCTTTTAGGGGTAGAAACAATAGTAATTGGGGCCTAGTGTGGTTTTGTACGTGCGAGATACATACACTTTTTTGGATCATATTTCCTATTCCGCTATTCAATAAAAACCTTTCTAGGGCAAGATCTTAAATTACAGAAATATGAGGAGACCGTCAAATAAGGGCCGTGGCCTGGGTCGTGGTGCTGCTGGTAGAGCTCCTGTTGCAAGGAGAGGACGTGGTCGATCTGTGCCAGCTACACGCACAAGTGAAACACCTTCCTCAAGTGTGAGTAGGCGACAGAACCTGCATCAGTATTTGGTAGGGCATCAAACGCCCCTAGAAGTGATGAGGCCAGAACAAGTTGAGGCGATAGTAGATTGGTTTGCTGCTGACAGTGCCTCCAGTTCCTTCACATTGTCTCCCACCCAGTCTACTGCAGAAAGGTCAGAGTTGGCACCTGCAGCCAATGTCCAACCGTCTTTCACCTCACCCCCTTGCAAATCAGGCCAGCAGTCTGAGCCCCAAGCCATACAGCAGTCTCTTATTCTTTTTGAGGACTCTGTCAGCAGGGTTTCCCAGGGCCATCCACCTAGCCCTGCCCCAGAAGTGGAAGAGATTGAGTGCAGCGATGCCCAACCACTTATTTCTCAAGATGAGTACATGCAAGGATCATCGCAGCACGTCTCCGATGATGACGAAACGCAGGTGCCAACTGCTGCGGCGTTCAGCATTGTGGAGACCGACAAGGAGGGCAGGGGTGAAGACTGGGTGGAAGATGATGTGGAGGACGATGAGGTCCTCGACCCCACATGGAATGAACGTCATGCAGGTGACCTGAGTAGTTTGGAGGAAGAGGCGGTGGTCGCACAGAGCCACCAGCACAGCAGAAGAGGGAGCAGGGTGCAGAAGCGGAGCGGCCGTGCCCTAGACACTACGCCCGCTACTGCCCAACGCAGCAAGGGAACGAGCGCACCAAAGTCAGCTCAAAGGAGTTCTCTAGCGTGGAAGTTCTTTAGAAAATGTGCTGATGACAGGACACGAGTGGTTTGCACCCTGTGCAATCAGAGCTTGAAGCGAGGCATAAACCTTCTCAACCTGAGCACAACCTGCATGATCAGGCATCTAAGTGCAAAGCACGAGCTGCAGTGGAGTACACACCTTCAAAACCAAGAAACGTCTCTGGCTCATCCTGCTTCCTCTTCTGCTGCAGTCTCGGCCGCTCCAGCCACATCTGTAGTGATACCGGCACCTGCCACCCCGCAAACAGACGATCTGTCAGCAACACCACCACCTGGGTCACCAACAACCATCTCCACAATGTCCCGTGGAAGCGTTCAGCTTTCCATCTCCCAAACACTTGAGAGGAAGAGGAAGTACCCCCCTACCCACCCGCGATCCCTGGCCCTGAATGCCAGCATTTCAAAATTCTTGGCCTTTGAAATGCTGTCATTCCGTCTGGTGGAGACGCACAGTTTTAAAAACCTTATGTCGGTGGCTGTCCCACAGTACGTCGTGCCCAGCCGCCACTACTTTTCCAGGCAAGCCATCCCTTCCCTGCACAACCAAGTGGGGGAAAATATCAGGTGTGCACTGCGCAACGCCATCTGTGCCAAGGTCCACCTAACTACGGATACGTGGACCAGTAAGCACGGTCAGGGGCGTTATATCTCCCTAACGGCACACTGGGTAAATGCAGTGGCGGATGGGCCTGAGGCGGATAGCAATTTGGCGCATGTCCTTCCACCACCGAGGATTGCAGGGCGCTTCAGTTTGCCTCCTGTTCCTAACTCCTCCTACTCCGCTTCCTCATCCTCTACCGCCTCCTCATCCGGACAGCGTAACACCTTCACCACCAACTTCAGCACGGCCAGGGGTAAACGACAGCAGGCAGTTTTACAACTTGCCTGTTTGGGGGACAAACCACACACCGCGCAGGAGTTGTGGAGGAGCATGGAACAGCAGACAAATGAGTGGTTGCTGCCAGCGAGCCTCAAGCCCGGCCTGGTGGTGTGCGATAACGGGCGAAATCTCATAGCAGCTCTGGGCCTAGCCGGTTTGACGCACATCCCTTGCCTGGCGCATGTGCTGAATTTGGTGGTGCAGAGGTTCCTTAAAAACTACCCCGATATGTCAGAGCTGCTGCAGAAAGTGCGGGCCGTTTGTGCGCACTTTCGGCGTTCTCACCCTGCTGCTGCTCGCCTGGCAGCGCTGCAGCGTAACTTCGGCCTTCCCGCTCACCGCCTCATATGTGACGTGCCCACAAGGTGGAACTCCACCTTGCACATGCTGGAAAGACTGTGCGAGCAGCAGCAGGCCATAGTGGAGTTTCAGCTGCAGCACGCACGCGTGAGTCGCTCTGCGGAACAGCACCACTTCACCACCAATAACTGGGCCTCCATGCGAGACCTGTGTGCCTTGTTGCGCTGTTTTGAGTACTCCACCAACATGGCCAGTGGCAATGACGCCGTTCTCAGCTTAACTATCCCACTTCTATGCCTCCTTGAAAAAACAATTCGGGCGATGATGGAAGAGGATGTGGCACAGGATGAGGAGGAGGAGGAGGATGAAGAGGTAACATTTCCAAGGCTTTCAGGGCAGTCATTCGCAAGGGGCTCCGAGGGTGGGTTCCTGCACACGCAAACGCCAGGGACGCAATTGTCCAGCAGGGGCACAGTTCTGGAGGATGAGGAGGATGAGGAGGAGGAGGAGCTGGAGGAGGAGATGGAACCATGTTCACAGCAGGGTGGCACCCAGGCCAGCTCATGGCCATCACTGGTGCGTGGCTGGGGGGATACAGAGGACACGGACGATACACCTCCCACAGAGGACAGCCTTTCGTTGCCTCTGGGCAGCCTGGCACACATGAGCGATTACATGCTGCAGTGTCTCCACAACGACCGCCGAGTTGCCCACATTCTAACTTGTGCTGATTACTGGGTGGCCACGCTGCTGGATCCCCGTTACAAGGACAACGTACCGTCCTTAATTCACTCACTGGAGCGCGATCGCAAGATGCGCGAGTACAAGCGCACGCTGGTAGACGCCATGCTGCTGGCATTCCCATCTGACAGCGGGGCCACAGTGGAAGCACAAGGCAGAGGAGGAGGAGGAGGAGGTCGCCAACGCAACCAGGGCACCGCCAGCACCTCAGAAGGCAGGGTTAGCATGGCCGAAATGTGGAAAAGCTTTGTCAGCACGCCACAACAAACAGCAGCACCAGCAGCTCAGATGGAACGTCTTAGCAGGAGGCAGCATTTTACCAACATGGTGGAGCAGTATGTGTGCACACGCCTACATGTAGTGAATGACGGGTCTGCCCCCTTCAACTTCTGGGTCTCCAAATTGGGCACATGGCCTGAGCTTGCCCTTTACGCCTTGGAGGTGCTGGCGTGCCCTGCAGCCAGTGTATTATCTGAACGGGTATTTAGCACGGCTGGGGGCGTTATAACAGACAAGCGCAGCCGCCTGTCCAGAGACAATGTGGACAAGCTCACGTTCATTAAAATGAACCAGGCATGGATCCCACGGGACTTTTCCGTACCTTATGCAGAATAGCAATGGATACCGACCTTACCCACCCATTGTTCCATTTTTGCTCTTTCTCACTCTTTTGGGGTGTACCCTCATTTAAAATTTTTGAAAAGAAGCAGTGTTGGCTACCTCGTCCTCCTCCTCAGGGCCAGATTAATGTAGGGGCTATTGGAGCTGCAGCTCCAGGCCCCTACCTTTTATATAGGCCCCGGGTTGGCCATATTCACTGTTACCGCTCTTCTGTCACTTGTAAACACAGAAGTCTGGCTTCTATGCTCGCTTCCCCAGGCAGCACCCTCAGAACCTCCCCACACAGCGTGAAGGCCGGACAAGGAGGGACAGTTGGCGATGCATGGATGTGTTTATGGGCTTCAGAGACAGCATCCCATGTTGAATTAGGCATGCATGGCTGCACCCTTCCTCCTCTGGGTGCATGGCAAGGCACGGCCCTTAAGGCCCTTCAAAATCCTCAGCACCAAGCCCATGATGCTGTTAATCCGGCCCTGGTCCTCCTCCACCGCCGCTTCCACCTACACCGCCCATAGGTGTGCGCAGCCTATTGCATTAAGGTGTGCACCCCAAAGTTGAAATACACATGCATGTGTTTGCCAGCAGGGAGAGTAATGTATCGGGGCCATGTACCTGTAGGCAAGGAGAAATAGAGCAGAGCAGGTCCCAGGGAGATCTTTCCCATCTCCTCACTGGCAATGCTATGTGCCCTAGGTGATTAGGGTGTGCCCAGGCACACCCAGCACACCCTGTGCGCACGCCTATGTCACCACCACATCCACCACCACCTCAACCTCCCTCCTACTCCATATGGGCCTCGTCCTTCAGAGATGAAGAAGAACATTGTTTTATTTTTCTGTTTTTTTTTGTTGTTTTAAGTTATTTCCCTATCCACATTTGTTTGCAGAGCACTTGCCATGCTCTTAATTACGTTTTGCTGCCATTTGCAGCACTCTAGCCCTTTCCTTTGGTGTTTTAGAGCCATTTTAGTGCCTTAAAGTTCGGGTCCCCATTGACTTCAATGGGGTTCGGTGTCCGGGAAAAGTTCGGTAAAAGTCCGGGACACGGACCCGGACTTTTTTTTAAAGTTCGGCCGAACCCGTCGAACACGGACATCTAGGTGTCCGCTCAACCCTACCCATGTGTGCTCAATTGTCAAACTACATATGATACACAAGTGTTGACAGTATGTATAAACACAGTAACTTTAGCTTTTAGATTCATTATTCCTATTTTATATTCCTTTACATATACACGTTTTCCTTGAATAGGCCCCCAGTGTGTTGAGGAAAAAAACCACACACTTGTGTGTGGTTTCTTGGCATTGATGACCGCACAGTTGTGTAGCTGAGTTCTTAACTATAGATTATGCTGCAATATGACAAGATATTGATTTTTATTGTGCATTTTTAAAATTCAACTTTCACATTTCCTGAAGATGTTGTATATGTGTACTGTGAAACACGTTGAGTCCCCCCCCCCCCCCCACACCTTATTAGTAGCTGACCAGTTTGGTATAGGAGGGAAAGATTTCATGTGAAAGATTGAAGTCAATATTTAATACTAAAGTAATTGCACTCAATTTTTTAGTTCAATTGTCTATATATATAAAATAAAAATATGTTTTTTTTAAAGAAAAGGTATGTGAATATTTTTAAAGATGAAGATGAAAATTCCCAATGCTCATATTTTTTGAAGTGCAATACAATTTCTGACACGGATGTGGTGCTAGTATAACATGATGGTCGGACTGGCTACAATCAACCTGTTCACACTGGATGATAAGAATGAACCTCTGAGCAAAGCTTGCCCAATATGCAATCAAGCTGCTGGGTTGCCTTTCAGCCTGTGGGCTTTCATACTTGGCATTTAGTGTCATGCATTGTTTTGTGACAGAAAAGAGATTCTGGCTGTCCCCAAACACAGTTGACTTGCTCAACTTAAAGAAATGAACCAGTCCAAGTATACGGTGCTATCAATTTTTTTTCTTTGAATCTAGCCCCAAAACATTATTATACTGTGCAGCATTACCATCGCCTACCTATGCTTCTGGCTTGTCACCATTACCATCTCCCTCCACTACTGCTGTTGTGCCATTTAATACCATCTCTTGCCATCACTGCTGGTCTGCCAGCATTACCTGGTGGCTTACGCAGCCGCCTTAGAGCATCGGGATGCAGGGTGTGGTAAATTATAAATCCATACTTGCCAACCATCCCACCTTTTCACTGGGCGTTCTGCCTCAACTGTGTCTATGTCTTGCCGTGTCAGACTGACAGGTGGCACACTGTGTAGTCTGGAAACCCCACACAGGTTCACAGTGCAGTCATATTGCACCAGGAGGAGTACTGTACAGTCACCTGGGACTTCCCCTCTCCACTTTCACCCTGTAGCACAGCTAGGCAGATGGGCGGTGCAGGATTCCTGGACATTGCTTGGCTTCTGGCTTCTGCATAGATAGCAAGGAGTGCCTCTGCAAGGCATTAACATGTGGGTGGGTTCAAAACCCTCCAAGTTCACCCTCAGTGTGCACCAATGCCTGACTCGGTACACTAGAAAGGAAAGAAAATAAGGAGAATGTGCTGAGTTGTGGACACCCCGCAGGGCACGTATCTCCCTGCCAAAACTCTTCATGCCAAAACGCGAGGGCGGGGCAAATCTTCCGGATACCCGACTCTATAATTTGGCGAGCCTCCTCAGAGTGGGCATAGACTGATTGAAGGGCACCTCCAAGTACTCAAATTTTGCACTAGAATCCCAAATGGTTGGCCCGTGTGGACTTCCCTCCCTCCTACATAGCAAAATAATTTCTATGCCCCCTCACTTGAAACATAATACACTACTGAGAGATACCCAGCTAGCATGGAGAGAAATTCTGAAAAAAACTGGGCCTCTCCCCGTATTTTTCTAAATATTTGCCTATACCCCCCTGGGTGGTGGGGGGGTCTTCTCCACATGGGCCAACAAGGGCTTACGTTTCTTTTCACAATTATTTGACCCATCCTTAGGCTTCCCCTACACCTTCCCAATCCTACAATCCCGATCTAGATTGCCAGGGCCACTTCCTCTTTGCCCATCAAGCCACAGCCTTCGCTTTATCAATAGCGAAACTCAAGTCGGAAAGAATTCGCCTGTCTATATTGGACCGGATAATGGACGCGAACGATCTCAAACTCGCCCATATTTAAAAGCCTCTTCAATTGCGTATTAGCCTCCCTCGAATCGAATGGTCCAAATTCCCCTGGGAAAAAGACCTCCCACTAAATGACTCTAGATCTCATATGCTAAAGGGGTATGCCACCATCTGCAAACATATTTCCAATGAATTTTGGAGAGAACAGCAGCTGAAAATAATGCATAGGGCATACTCTCCCTTCTCCACCATTACCTCGGAGGCATCCCTGCGCTGCTGCCCCTGGTGCCATAAACACAAGCCATCATTGTTCCACAAACTTTGGACTTGCCCCCGATATCCTGCTTTTGGTCCTCTGTAGCGTCCTATATTTCTGACGTAGTGGGGTATCGGCCCCCAAAAGACCCCTACTCCTTTCTCTTTGGCCTACTATTTGATACGCCTGAGGCGACCACGCAATGGATGATCGCACCTCACATGAAATTGATACAATGCCATCAGGCATGGATCTTAACCTGTTTGATGATTGCCAAAAGGGCTATTGTCAGAGCCTGGGTACATGCCACTCCCCCCACGATCAGAACTCGAGACACTTTTCAACAGGGGGAAATACTGGATGTATCTCTGTCTCGCCTCTCCCCCTCAACGCTTCCAGGTGAAATGGGAACTCTAAATAAAGACTCGCTCCAACAGGGGGTTACTCCCCAGATCCCCTTCTACACCAAGTTCTTTGCATGCACTCGGGACCTTACCCTTTGCACACCTCTCCCCCGGATTGAACTAGAGTCTAAGACTGCCTATCTTCAAAGACACCCACACTTGCTCAACAAACTATACCAGTGGACACTACCTCCCTACTATCAGGAATTAGCCATGTACCCACTATAACTATTTAGCTTTCTCTACTATACTCCCTTGGCTCCTCTAGATGGGAGGAGAGCCAACGGCCCTTCAGCATCGTTATGTGTAATGCAGTAGTATTCCCTGCTTGCACCATTATTCTTTCTGCTTTCCTCTTCCTTCCCCCCCACCCCACCCTCCACTCCACTCCACTCCACATCCCCCTCCCCCCCCCTTTAGCTGATATGGTATTTGTTTACGGTTACTCTCATTGTTACTAAAGTCTTATGTTAAACCTGTTGTTTTGTTTTGAAAACCCGACCAAATATTTTGATAAAAAAAAAGCAATACTTCCTTTAACTTCATTTAATTATACACCTGTTTTAGAACCACACCCGTGAGAGCCGAGCAGCATTCAGAAATAAGGTATACAGTGGGGATCGAAAGTTTGGGCACCCCAGGTAAAAATTTGTATTAATGTGCATAAAGAAGCCAAGGAAAGATGGAAAAATCTCCAAAAGGCATCAAATTACAGATTAGACATTCTTATAATATGTAAACAAAAGTTAGATTTTATTTCCATCATTTACACTTTAAAAATAACAGAAAACAAAAAAATGGTGTCTGCAAAAGTTTGGGCACCATGCAGAGTTAATATCTTGTACTGCTCCCTTTGGCAAGTATCACAGCTTGTAAACGCTTTTTGTAGCCAGCCAAGAGTCTTTCAATTCTTGTTTGAGGTATCTTTGCCCATTCTTCCTTACAAAAGTCTTCCAGTTCTTTGAGATTTCTGGGCTGTCTGTCACGCACTGCTCTTTTAAGGTCTATCCATAGATTTTCAATTATGTTGAGGTCAGGAAATTGTGAAGGCCACGGTAAAACCTTCAGTTTACGCCTCTTGATGTAATCCCCCGTGGATTTCGAGGTGTGTTTAGGATCATTATCCATTTGTAGAAGCCATCCTCTCTTTAACTTTCACAGATCGCATCAAGATACCATCCAAAATTTGCTGAAATTTTATTGAATCCATTTTTCCTTCTACTCGTGAGATGTTCCCTGTGCCACTGGCTGCAATACAACCCCAAAGCATGATTGATCCACCCCCATGCTTAACAGTTGGACAGAGGTTCTTTTCATTAGATTCTGTGCCCCTTCTTCTCCAAACATACCTTTGCTCATTCTGGCCAAAAAGTTCAATTTTAACCTCATCAGTCCACAGAACTTGTTTCCAAAATGTATTAGGCTTGTCTATATGTTCATTTGCAAAGTTCAAACGCTGATTTTTGTGGTGAGGATGTAGAAGAGGTTTTCTTCTGATGACTCTTCCATGAAGACCATATTTGTACAAGTATCTCTTTATAGTGGAATAGTGTACCACAACTCCAGTGTCTGCCAGATCTTTCTGGAGGGATCGTGCAGTCAAACGTGGGTTTTGAATTGTTTTTCTCACAATCCTGCAAGCTGTTCTGTCTGATATTTTTCTTGGTCTTCCAGATCTTGCTTTAACTTCCACTATTCCTGATGACTGCCATTTCTTAATTACATTCCAAACAGAGGATATTGACATCTGAAAACGCTTTGCTATCTTCTTATAGCCTTCTCCAGCTTTGTGAGCGTCAACTATTTTCAGTTTCAGTTTTCTAGACAACTGCTTAGAAGATCCCATGGTGCTGATTGTTGGGGCAAGGTCAGATGAGTCTGGGCATTATAAACCTTTGAGATTGACATCACCTGACAATGATTGAGAACAATCCATGACACTGGCAGGTCTCAGCCTTGCAAAGGGGGCAGTGCATGCTATAAATTCTGCAGGGTGCCCAAACGTTTGCAGATGCCATTTTTTTTGTTTTCTGTAATTTTGAAAGTGTCAATGATGGAAATAAAATCTACCTTTTGTTGACATATTATGAGAATGTCTAATCTGTAATTTGATGTCTTTTGGAGATTTTTCCATCTTTTCTTGGCTTCTTTATGCACATTAATACAAAATTTTACCTGGGGTGCCCAAACTTTTGATCCCCACTGTACAGAGGCATTTTTTTTATAAAGCACACGCAGAGGAAAGATTATCGAACACAGGGGATAGCCTGAAAATGATAAAGTGGGTTTTCAACCACTTTAAGTTAAACAGTGTTACCTGCTTTCATGTGAAACCATCCTCCAGCACCTTGGCATGCATTTCTTGCATCTCCAATTACCAACTCCTATCCATTGTTTTATGTTCCCCTGAGAACCTGCTGCTGGCCTACATCTCTAATATATGCCTACCATCTCTTATGGGGTATCCCGTACACTTTAGTTAAAGGGCCCACATTGGTGTAACTCCTTGTTGACTTTCAGTAAGCTCCTTTAATGAAGAATTTTACATTTTGGAACTATTTGGATTCCTAACCCTTTTCTGATGTTTTATTTTTCTTTAGAGATTCCAGCTTGCACTGTAAATTTGCAAAATGATGTAAAAAATATGGACACATTATCCTTTATCCAAGGACACTTTAACTGTATGTTCTGGCTTAAAAACTTGTTTTAGACAGAAAATGTGTAATTAGGCTATTATTAGCCATTGTCTCAAAAATTAATAAATCATCAATACACAGCACAACTACCTATCTTTCTATACAGACCATGGAAAGAATGCAATATGGATAAAGGCAGTAATGTGAGAGCCTCATTAGGAACACTTTCCAGAGCGTGGGCAGACTGTCAGAGCCTACCGGTAATTAATATGTGAATGGGCATGAAACGCAATCCTTAATATAAAATGTCGTTCCATATAATACTACTGTAATTCATTTTGGCAAACACAGTATATAATCTGCTCTACCTGCTGCAATTCTGGAGTTCAACTATATATATTTTAAGCTGAACAGTGGGATGTCAGTAATTAAAAAAGGAAGTATAATGTAGAATATTAGCTCTTTCTCACCAGTCAATGAATATTTTAAATTTGTTTAACTACATATTTAAAACCTTGATCATATCTAGAGAAATTTTGGGTGATAGAGACTTGTATGAAAAACCTAAGTACATAGAGAAAAAAACTTTGCCATAGCCATGTGATCCTGTACAGATAGCAACACACATCCAGGAGAGAAACAAGGAGAATTTTAACACTGTCTCGTTCCGTTACATGCTGAACAATTAAAAGCTCAGAAACGATCCTTTAAGAGAGAATGAGTTGGGCAAAACTTTTTATTGCTGACAAAAGGATTTGGACTGAAGCTGAAGATAATTGTGGCTGAAGCTAATTGTGGAAGATGGTGCCAAAGAATCAAAGTTAGTGGATACAGGTGAAGCACTACTCCCATGGGAGCTGCTGGTTATGGATTCCCTGGGGTTACCCATTGCAACGACTTGACAATATAACATATTCTAAGTGCTTGGCTCAGTCAGAAAACAGTCCAGGGGGTTTTGGTTTTTTGTTGTTTTTTGAGAACTGGGATGGGAGAAGGGATGAGTGGGATACTCCAACTGAATAACTATGCACAATTTCTGGGACTTCTGGTTAACAATGGATGCGGAAGGGCCGCTGCTTCACCTTGTCACTATAGTGAAGAGGAATTAAATGAACTGTACTGCACTGTGAATCACTCTTCAGGTCCTACTTGCCACTTGTCCCTATTCTTCAGAGTTCTATACGGCACCCCCTTTACACTGACACTCTGTGTGAGCTGACCCCTTGATCCTCTGACTTCACTGGAGTGCTCCCCCTTCCTGGGCAGACCGTTTGGCAAGTCCCCTGGTACTCATGGACACTGTTTTTCCCAGAAGACTCTGCCAGCAGCTCCACTGTTTACTGGATCCTCTGCAGCTCAGTTCCATACCTGGTTCACTAGGCCGATCGCCTATGACCACTTCCCTCATACAGCAGAAGGAGAGATAGCCGTCAGCCTCCTCCTGGGACTCTGCTTCCCGCCAAAGACGCCCTGTCACATGTCCCCTCAGCTTTTATGAGCAATCCCAGGATGCACTGCAAGAGTGCCCTCCCACTGGGACTCCTGTAAAAGCCAATGTGTCACTGGCTGGGTTTCCTCCACTTTCCAACAAGCTCCCTTATTGGATGCAGTGGGGACACTCCCTCAGACCCAGTGAATCACAACTGAGAACATGCAACAGGCAACCTAATAGATCAGGCTCCCCTGATAAGGAGCATAAGATGCTTTTACCTAGCACTTACCTATGAGGGTGCTACACAGGCAAAGGTGAAGGGTAAAGGAGCCACTGTCCTTGGCGATCAAATATAGAGTGGCAACAAACAGTCAAACTCACAAGTTGAGTCAATCCAGAAATCATACACTAACTGGTTAAACTTCAGCAAAGCAGGAATACTGGCTTACCAAGTTTATCAGTGCTAGCTAGCAACAGCCACATGGAAATACATACTTTAACTGGTAAGTGCACATACCGCATGTTCATGCATGCATACTTAAAAGTAGAAAATTTGCAGTTTCCTGCATGATAGTGGAAAACATTGCAAGGTATGCAATGCTTCTCTTCCCCTGGCTCCTGATCATCAAATGGAAGAAACAGTATAGTACTTAAATGACAGAAGACATTGATTAAACTTCAACCCAAGTATGGACATATGGAAGAGTCCAACTGTCTGTCAGATTTTTAATTCTATATACCACTTAGGATGTGTCAAGTGTTTTTCGCTATGCTTCAGCATTCAGGCTTTTAGGAATAACTGTGCTGATGATTTGCCCTTGCTTTGCAACACCTTTTTTTACCCCTTCAGCACTTTGCTAGGCAAATTTGCTATTGCATTAATGTGTCATACTTTTGCTTGTTCAGTCCTCTTTAAAATCTGGAAGGAACCAATTATGGGCTATTTTATGCCATCACACCTTTTGATTGGTTTGATATTGATGGATTATGACTTTATCAATTATTTTTCTAATGTATTTAGTCAATAGCATTTCTTAAATGAATAGTAGTGTAAATCCTCATTGGTCAGATATAGCCATGGCAATTATTTCGTGCTTCGCTGGTTTTCTCCAAGCAATGATGGATCATATTTTAAACTAAGGGTTTTATTCTGGGGTTAAGGTATGAGTGTACAGTTATTTGAATAAAGGGTTTTTGTTACTTTTGTTATTTTACTTTTTTTGGCATATGGGCATCTAGATGTCTTCTTTTTTTTCTTTGTTTTGTTTTTTCCTGTTGATTGATTTGGGGAAAACCCTAGCTTTGCACAACATTAGTCCTTTGAATTAGTATTTTTAAAACAGAGTTGTTTTATTTTTATTATTTCTCTGCCAACTGTTTGTTTTGATTTTTTTTATGGCACAGATGGGATTTCTATTTGAGCTATTTACTACGCTGTACAAGTTTTCTATTTCTCTTCATTAACCCATTGGGGGATTTTTTTTCTCCTTTGCTGTCCTTGTGATTCCAACACATATAATGTGAAGGGTATATTTATTAATGGAACAGGAACGCATGCTCATTCTACGAAATATGCATTTTGATTTTTGACTGTGTCAGAGAGATTTTACATCACTTTCCTTACCTATCTCTGACCTTCTTACATAGCAATACTATCTAATATCTGAGGCTCATTTGTTTGTGACATAGAATGGCAACAACCTCTGGTCTACTGTCTAAAACCTGGTGAGCAACTTTAACATTTACATACAAATAGGGCATCTGATCAACCCTGGAAGCAGACTGTGCATCTGAAGGTGGCATTTCTGGGAAATGCAGCCTGGGTGGGCAAAAAGGCAGGGCAGTGAGTTCTTACCCCCTCCTCTTCCTATACCATACAAATCCTTATGGGGGGCAGAATAAAAGGGGGGTTAAAGACTCTGCCCTTGCAAGGCACTTTGTCCCAAGGGGGGAGGGGGATAAGGGCCTCTTCCTCAACCCTGCTCCTCCAAAAAGAATGTGTTTTTTTTTTAGGTGAACTTAATATGTACCCCTTACTCACTCACATGGGGGGGGGGGGGCTGACATCTAAGTTCAGGGCCAGGGTTGTGGTGAAGAGGTCCTTGTCTTTATCAACATGGAGATGATGTGCTTTGCCAGGGAGGTCCCAGTTTCATTTTTCCATTTTATTTAAATATCTCTGTGGAATGAGTTTGGTGCTTATTCCTTAAAGTCTCCCAGGAGATGAGATCAGGAAAATGTATTTAAGTGTAAAGTGGTTGTAAACGATCACCTTGTAAAACCGGGTTGAAATAAAAATGAAAGGAAAAACATTTGTACATAGATAAAAAAAAAAATACATTATGGATACCTTTCTTCTTCTTCCCCCTCTGTTCTCAGCTGCATAAGCACCTGGGGGGGGGGGGGGGAGAAGCAGCAGAACACTGAGCTTCCCAGTGAATGACTGTGCAGAGGACCCTGTCAGGACAGGTCTGATCATTGGAAGAGAGCAGGCTGAGTTCCCACGGTTTGTTCTCCTGCTTAGTTTAGTCAGTTTTTAAAAAGAAAGCAGAGGGACTGCCAAGAAAACCAAGGATTTCACACAAAGGATAGAATTTCATTTCAAGCACATGGTACAGCAGGCACATATCAGGAATATGAAATGTTGAGGTAACAGTCCACAATTGAGAGGATGGGGGTTTCTTCAAGGCAATAGAAAACACAGGGTTTCCCAAAAGTGTATTGAGGAATAAGTATAGTAATATTAGTGAGCTAGAAAATGTAAGGGATTCTTTACCCCCTAAGGTATAGCATAGAATATCACTCAGGGAAGGGGGTGTAGTTAATTAAGAATCATTAGAATCCATGGAAGGGAGGTAATGGCAACTAGAATGAGTGAGCAATACCCACTATTTGGGATTCTTAGGTATATGGAGGGTGGCTTTGTGGGCTACCTTTCCAGTCCTCCAAACCTCTTGATAATAAAGATATGTATTTAGTGCACCTGAACAATTACTTAAGAAACTTGCGTAGGAGATGAGAATAAGTCCATCAGCTTAATCAGTACATAATATGGTTAATCCTTTACATGTATCCTGGGAACGATCAGGCTGAAGCAAGAGATAAGGTAGACAAGGGCTCAGGAATAGGTTACAATTGTAGGATTCGGTTAACATAAAAGCAATGTCAAACTTACATATGGGAAATGCGCATCCCGCATGAGTAATAGAGACTGCTGTACAGAAAAAGAATGTAGAGACTATACAGCTCATATGGTATGCCCTGGAAGCTGCACTTGCTGTCAAATCTGTCAAAAAGCAGCATCTTTGGCTACACAGTATACTTCTATCCATTATCATTTGTATGACAGGATGGAGCAAACCCAACCCTATCCCTATCGTCCCTATATCAGAGAGGGGAGAAACTCATTAAGGCATGTTGCTAATATTTTAGCCAATAATTTGCTGTCCATTGAATCCTTAAAATTGACAAAACATGTATGCAGGGACTGCTGAAATCTTCATGCACTGTATATGTCACAATGTATACATGCAAGTTCATTGGTACTGTTTGTTATTGGCAGAAGCTACATCAGGTATTGATTTTGTGTGTGCAAAAAGGATCTATCCACATAGCCACAAAAAAACTGGCTTTTGAAACAGAGTCTCTGATTTAAATGTATCTTTCCTGATAGCTGGAAGAAAGGTAGTAGTGCTTCTACGCCAAGTAGAACAGGATGGTATACATCGTCTGTTATTGCGTGTTAGAAAGTCAATGGTTAGTACCTCTAGTGGAGCAGACATGACAAGTTAGCAATAAAGATTGTGCCTCAGCACCATTTTACACTTAACAGAGCATACAGTGTTGGCATAATTGTTCAACCAACTGGAACATACCCATACACATGGCTTTCCTCTTAAACCAAGTGACCATTTTGTGGACACTCCATTATCTATCTTTAACCTGTACTGTTTTTGCCACAGAGTGGAGCCTTGACTTAACTTTTGACCAAGCATGACTTATACACAAAGCAATACCAATGTTCTGTTAATAAATCAGTGGGGAGAACACAATCTTTGTCAAGTTACAAAACATGTTGTGTTGTTTAGTAACTAAATTACTACACGTAATAATTAGATTAAATTAGAGTTAATTATAAATTATTTATATTTAAAATATTTTACCTGCTTGTAAAGACATGTTACTAGGTTTTATATTGCATTCTTTATATTCAGATTTTCACAAAAATAGCTTGACTCGAAAGTGATCTTTTAACAATTAGATACTAGTATGTTTCATTATACCATAACAGAAATAAAGCATGACACTTCTAAATTTAAATAGCAACAAAAATGTTAATGGTACAGTATTTAAAGAAAGGCATTTGCCCAACATTTTTCCAGATAATGTATAACAGTACACTTACTAGGTATCATGCCTAATATTACATACAAGGTGCCTATATAGAGATGTTGCCACAAAATAAAAGCACCAAACAAAGTCTTTACCTATATACTGCAATGAAAAATAAGGAGGAAAAAAAGGAAAAGAAAATCTGTAATTAAAAGGAAGACAGAAAATAGAAATGATATTTCCTAGGCCTTGCTAATCTACTGCCAGTTATTGTATCCAAAAGTCCCACGTCTCATCAAATTTAGATTAGGTATTGTTAAGGATACATAAAAGTTTATTACTGATCATAATCCAATTCAATATTTGTATGAAATAGTTAAACAACATCACCAACTGGTTTCAATTGTAAGCAATAATTCTGGCTGAAAAGATTGTATAAGATAACAACCTTTTTAAATGTTTGAGTATCTACTGTATCTAATTTCTTAAAAAAGCGCTGTTTCTGGAGATCTAGGTATGCTCACCCCCATTATAAAATAGATTATGTAAAAAAGTCTGGTCATTTTAGGGCATTGCCACTAAATATGAAACCAGGTATCAGCCTGGCCACCAAATATGAAATATGGTGCCAGCCTAGCCACATCAGCTAAAACAGTAGAATCGGGCTTGCAGGAAAATTTTGGCTACCCTAATGGGACCCATATACCACCTCAGCAATGCTTTATAGTGGGATTCAACCAAGGTCGCATTGGTAGATATTTTATAAAAATTATTAGTTACAGTATATCTTGCCATTCAGATAAACCTCATGTTATATTTAGATCACAATCCCATTGTTTCATATAAGGAAGTTTATGTTTGGAACCACAAAATATACAACTCAATGCTGAATCTTTAGTTGGCATGTTTCAGCAGGGTTTTCAGATGTAATTTGGTTGCATCAAAATACTTCTGAGAGGGGTACTTGTGTGTTTCTAGGCTTTTAAAAGAAATAACCCTACTTTCCTTCTGTAGTATGGTAACAGTTTTGATTGATGGAAAAGTTTACGTAATCAAGAGAAGCAGCACATGTTGCTTAGGTTTTAAGGTCAAGTGGAGTCAATAAATTGATTAGAGACAATCAGAGGAGTAAAACCTTTTCTCTGTGTGGCATGAGACAGCTAGGGAATATGGTTACCTGATGGTGTTTCCCCCATCCTGGGTGGAATATAGTGCTGAGACCTTGTTCCCCCCATGAATTCCCTATATAATGATATGCTTAAGGAGGCTTTTGTAAAGAAGAACTACTAGATAGGGCAAGATATCAATGAGAGTTGACCTTGTTAATGTTAATGCCTAATCTTATAATGGTGATGAGTGCTGGTTGGGGATAAAGGTTGGCCAAAAGCAAAGTGTGCAGCAACCATACAAAAGTGCCTACACAGAGAGAGGAGTTGGGAGTTGAGATTAGAAAACCCTGAGACCCAACTAATTGCTGAAATACATAGCCTGAGAAAACTGGTTAATTGTGTGGCTCAGATATAGTTACTGTGTAATATTTATCTCTTGACTTCACACAAAACCCTTTGGACTCAGCTTTGAAACCTCCTATTCTCCAGAAATAATGTCCT
The DNA here is from genome assembly GCF_965119305.1 of Pelophylax lessonae. NCBI lineage: Eukaryota > Metazoa > Chordata > Amphibia > Anura > Ranidae > Pelophylax > Pelophylax lessonae. Next base: position 602,697,232 of record NC_138768.1, on the reverse strand, counting down.
GTATGCTGAAAATCTTGGAAATATCAAAGGTCAATCTGTTCTTTCAAATCATATGTTGAAAAAAAGCAAATATGAAAGTGATCAACAGTGCATTTTGGGATATGCACGCTTGTTAACTGTATTGGAAACATGAACAAAGTATGAAAAGCATTAGAAGATGCATACTGGTACATATGATGACATGATCATGTATAATAAGATAACATCCCATAAGAATGGAATTGTGATGATTTTACTATTTTTTTCCAACAACAATAGCTTTTATACTAACAAAAACAGCCTGACACTGAAAGATGAAAATGTTCCATAATATATGAAAAAAAAATGTAATTACTAATTCTTTTTATGTTTTAAAAAACTCTTCTTTTTTGTGTACTAAACCAGTGTTAAGAAATGAAATCAAATATGAGTGATGGTTGCATCCATACTAATGTTTGTACAGGGACTATCTGTCAGCTTATAACAAGAACAGAGCATTTTATTTGCAATACCAAGACAAATATTTCCAATACATGTTCAGAATTGAAAACTGCATAAATTGTGATTTCTTCTTTTAATTCAACATCAATCAAGCCTCACAATTATCATTTTGATTGACTTAATGTAATGGCAGCATAATAGACATATTATTGCCAAATTTAGAAAGGTGATTAATACGTTAGATTTGTTCTTTGAGATACAACATCAGTTACACATTTTTCTGTAGTCTTTACATCTGCCTTGTTTTCCAGGATAAAGCCTGCTTTTTAGGTTTGCTTATTGAGTTATTGATCCCCAGCGATACAACAGATATTTGCTTGTTCACTTTACTGTGATTTACTAAGAATAAATGTTATATGTAGGCAACATTGTGTGAAAATCTGTTTTAGGACTTTGTGCATGCAATTCATAATTACTAAACATTCTGCGGTTGTAAACTAATAGGCCAATAGAGGATACAGGCATCCTTTCTGTACCTGGCCTGGGCACCATCAGGTAAGCAGGGGGGCTGACAAGGACTGCCTGTATGCATGTTGCAGTGTCACACTGGTAGGAGGCTGAGCTCTGGCACTCACATACTGTATAATGCAACCTCCAGGCAAGTCTATCTCTCCAGATTGTACGGAATAAAAGCTGTAGCTAGCTAAACATACATAAATAACTTTACATTTTAGAACATAATGCAAATCATTTGACCTAATACAGAAGGTTGACAAAGGTTTCAGTTTTTGGAGAAATGTAACTAAACCTTTATTACAAACACCTGGCACAAAAAGACATTTTAATGTGTATGTTTAACTTTTACTTTTATTGGGTGGCACTGGAGGATCCCTTCCTGATAAGTTGCAGGGAGGCCCTGTCTGGTACACTGTATGGGGTCCCATGATTTCTAATGGTGGCCCTAAGTGTACCTGTGCCCGTCTTCTCTTTCCAAAGGAGCAGACAAGCAGGAATTGAAAGCAAACCTGGGACCATTCTGATTACGGGTAACTGCCTGCCACACAGTGGCCAGGAAGTGACATGGTTAATTTATAATGTAATGCAGTACCTGTCCTTTTTTGAGCATGCAAATATTTTATGATACCACTTTCTTAATGAGTGCCTTTCTTTTAAAGTAAGCCTGTCACCTTGCCAAAGGATAACTTCATGTGCAGACAGCAGTCCATGTTTGCAATATAATAGGTTCCAATTGCCTTTGGCCATAACTTTTTTTTTTCTCTGTACAATTTTTAACAACTGTAATCATACATATTCAACTGGATATACCTCTTTTAAAGTAAACCTACTATGTGATCAGGGAGCAAAGCATTTATTTTACCATGTGCTACAAACTTGCTTTAAGTTCATTAGCATGTTATCTTGGTTACATATTGTACAGGGCACCAAGTATAGGTCCTGGATGGTTGCTAAGTGTCGCTAATATTTGGCTTATAACAATTACAGAAAACTCTGTGTGTAGAAGATAGTGCACTATCATGTAATCCCGAAAAATGATAACAGTGAGCTGCTACCACAAAACAATCATAAAAAACAATAAAGAGAAAAATTCCTGAGAGTAAAGGACTTTTTCTCTTGCTTGTTTTAGAATATTTGGGTTATGATCCCTTTAAAGGAAATGTTTTATGTACTCAGGGGTCTCACCTGCGATGGGTGAGGAATTTCGGGATAGTCAAGTAAAGGATAGGACTGACTCGCAATCCTCTCAGCATTTGTAGTGGCAGAATTTTGGAGGTCAGGAGCGACATTCAGGTGGGAAAAGGACCTCCACTCCGGTCCCTACAAGGTTAAGCAGCATAAAGGAAGCAGCACATAAGGCAGGACACTCCTAGTGCTAGCGGGTGAAGTAGGAGTTCAGAGAAGACTTGGCTGTGTGCTGCACATGTGCTGAAAATGACAAATATCTGAAGCTGGCCGCTGCTAACCCTGGGGTAAATCCTGTATATGAACTTTATGTTTCTTATATTTAAATGGATGTTTGTGTTATTTTTCTGGAAAATAAGTCAGCTCTGTGTTGCTGCTGAAAGTGCTGTTTTTTTTTTGCTTTGAAAGGAAAAAAAAAAACACTTTTATGTTTAAGACAAACGGCTTTGCACATGGTCCCGAGGTGCTATACACCCTGAACCTTACAATTTGGACACTGATAAGTTGAGTTTTTCAGTCAATATCTCTTGTTTTCAATTGTGGACTGTCAGTCTACCTGTTTCACGATACTTACTTACTTAGTTACTTACAAATTAAAAGAGTAACTCCATATTTATTGAGAAAAACAATCCCCTCTGTGTGATCAATGTACATTGCAGGGATTTTAATAAACTCTGTTGCATATTGCTACCTTTTGTTGTTCTGAAGGAAAAGCCGTCTGTTTGTGTCAATGTGCACAGTGAATGTACACTGGAGTGACTTTTTGATTATTATTCAGCTGATGTACTTGCAGAGTTCTAATGAGGAAAATTGCAGGGTCTGAATCCCTTTAAGGCCCCTTTCACACGGCTCTGTTCCATCGACAGAGCTGTTCTGCTCAGCGGGGGATCGATCCGAGATCCCGGCTGAGCAGGCAGATGACAGCTCCATCTCCGCTCTATGTGCGGAGACGGAAGTATCAGGTCCCCGCTGTTCTCTATGGGGGAATCGGATGAGAACGGACCGCCTGTCCGTTCTCATCCGATCTGCCAGATGGATGAAAAATAGGGTTTCCATCCGTCCGGATTTGACGGACAGGATCAGATCGGATGTCAGTGGACATGTCTCCGCTGACATCCGCTGCCCCATAGAGATACATGGGGCATCCGTTCAGATCCGCCTGAAAAACTGACAGGTGGATCTGAACGGACTGTACGTGTGAAAGGGGCCTAAAGTGATATTAAACCTTCAGTTTTTAAGCACTTTTAGCAGCTGATTTATTCACTTATTGAGTATACAGCTTCTTTTTCTTTTAATCCTTTTCTATGTTCCATTTTTAGCTGGTGCCATAACTATTGTCCCAGGTTTCCTATTTCAATCACTCTTGCATTCAGGGACTAGAATTGTGTCACCCTATACTGTGTGCATCAATACAAACACACACCCAAAGCTCCCAATTGTCCCTGATTTCGAGGGACTATCCCTGATTTGGAAGTCCCTTTTTCATTTGACTCTTATTTTGGTCTGCTTTATTTAGCCATAAAAAATGCAATATATATATATATTTTTTTTAATGTTTCACAGTGCTAAACCTTTCATCCATGTTCTACATTACTGCATATGTAAATTTCAAAATCCAGTATAAACGTATAGTAGTGGTAAAAAAAAAAAGCACATGTGTGTTTCCCTAAAACATTTTATTGTATAATTCTCCCTTAAGGGGGTGTGGCTGGGGGAGTGTCTTATGCCTACATACTTTTGCTAATAGGTATCCTTCGTTCCCATCTCAAAAAGTTGGGAGGTATGCTCACCCATGTAGCATGGAATGACAACTACCTCCCACTCCTCTTCTATTCTCCAAGCTAGCAGACTGACTGCAGACTGCACTGTCAATTGTTATCTCTTTCCTGTAAAGATTGAAAGTTTAGGGAAGCAACATTGAGAGAGAAGGAGCCAGCAGCATTGAAAACTGTAAACTGCAAAAACTGGGGTAAAAGTCTTAACAAATAGCGTACTGGGAATATTTATTGTATTGTGCCCAGTGTGTTAAACTAAAACATGCTGAGGGTTTAATTCCCTCTGAGTGAGTCCGCTTCATAGTTGTGTTATGTGAATAGATACTGTATATTCATGTTATGTATTGCTTATTCTTTATTGTATAAACCTTTTACAAAGACTTTGTATTTATTCTCACTAGTAAACTGTAATGGAAATGGCCAGATTCCTAATTAAAGTGACAACACACAGCACATGTGTCAAACACAAGGCCCGGGGGCTGAATCCGACCCTTTTAGGCCATTTCATGTGGCCCTTGCAGCCAGGGCTTTTTTGCAGCCAAAATGTGGCCGAACTCCATTCCACCACCCCTGGATCTCGCCCTCTGCTCCCGGCTCACCACTATCACTTGCAAATACAGAAGCCTTCTGTGTTTACAAGGACAAATTTCATTTTGGCGGCTCGCGGCTGTCACATATACCTGCCTGCCCTGCATGCACTCATGGCGGAGACAGATGACAACCAATGATCTCCCTGCAAGTACACAGTACACTCCTTAACTCTGCACTCTGTACACAGTACACTCCTTAACTCTGCACTCTGTACACAGTATGCTCCCTAATTCTGCACTCTGCACACAGTACACATCTTAACTCTGCACTCTGTACACAGTACACTCCCTAACTCTGCACTCTGTGCACAGTACACTCCTTAACTCTGCACTCTGTACACAGTACACTCCTTAACTCTGCACTCTGTACACAGTACACTCCTTAACTCTAGACTCTGGGACTTCCGGTTCCGGCGCCGTATGTGTGGGTGAGTCTCCACACAGCTCCCACAGAGGGTCTCATTAATCTGCTTATAAGAGCTGCCCGACCTACCCTACCTGCCTCCTTTGCCCCTCACCCCTGCTCCGCACCTCAGGGAACCGGCACAACTGCCCATTAACGATCCGGATGGAGCGGTTCCTGGAGAAGGCCGCTCCGCGCCACCCGCTGGCCACCTCTCAAATCAAGGCCGCGGTCTCGGCCTACCCCGCCGCCGCTGCAGATGCGGCGGCAATGGACACTGCCTGCCATACATCGGATGTCCCCCAGCCGCACTCTGCTGACATTTCAGACAAGCCTGACCCCTCCACAGAGCGGATAGCAAAAGCAGTGGTGGACTTGTTAACCCCTTCCATGGCCGCCTCTGTGGAGAGGGCGGTTGCTGCAGGAATGGCTGCCATAAAGAAGGAGTTGGATGCCCACTCCAAAAGGCTTAATGAGGTAGAATCGCGCCTTTCCACAGTGGAGGACGAGTTATACCAGTTCCAGGGCACAGAACAATCCCAGGACAAGTTAAACCGTATCATTATGGACAAATTGGAGGATTTGGAGAATCGGTCGCGCCGGAGCAACCTCAGGTTTGTCGGGGTTCCTGAAAACATTGCCCCATCGGCCATTCCTGAACTTTGTGCTAAAAAAATCCCTGCTGCTCTGGGTTTACATGGGACATGTGTAGTGGAACGGGCTCATAGAATGGGTCTCTATTCGGAAGACCGTAAGGGCCCACGCCCCATCATAGCGAAATATCTTAATTACGCGGACAAGTCCGCCATCCTGCAAAAATTCCGCCAAACCTCGAACTTCCAGATTGAGGGCATTAAGATTCTTATCTTTGCGGATTATTCGGTCGATGTCGCAAAAAGACGTAAAGCCTTCCAGACCGTTTGCTCCAAACTTCATCAAGACAACATCAAATTTACCCTGGCCTATCCGGCGACACTTCGCCTTCGTGCCCCAGATGGCAACCAATTAGCCTTTCAGGATCCTGAGGAAGCGGATGCCTTTGTCCGCTCACTCCACACTGGCGTGCAAGGTCCTCCTGCTTCTTCTGCTAAATCCCTTCCCTTCTCCAGACCATTGGACCAACGGAGCCCCAGGAAGGAGTCCCCCAAAAGACAAAGATACGCAGATGTGGCTAGCTCTGGTCGCCCGGTCACCCCACGTTGAAGTCCCCCCCTGCTTTGGGGATCTATGTCCTGTGGTTTCCTCATCGTACTTTTTGGTTTGATCAGCCCTGGAACCGTTTCCTCTGGCCTTGAGCCAGGGGGCCTTTTGGCGCTATGTTACTGCGTCTCACAGGTTCGTTCTACTTAGTGTTATACTGTTATGTGCAATTCTCCTTGTACCGCCTCGGTTACTCTTACTTAGTTTGTTGTTTGTTTTTCTGTGGGTGCACCTCTCTTACATCCTGTGTGTACACCATGGTCGCATCTCTTTTTACCCCCGCTATGGGCCGTGACCCTAGCCACTACTGCTGTTGAGTCGTTATAAAGGGCTTTATCGTATTCCCTCCTGTCTCTTGGGGCCTAGCTTGGAGAGCTGCGCTCCTTGGTGTACACATGCGGAAAAAAGTGAAGTTACTGCTATGTTATTATTGTATTTCATGGTGTATTTTTTGTTGGTTTCATCCTGTTTTCCAGCCTATCCCTTCCCCTTCCCACCATGTTCTGGAGTCAGGTCGGCCTCGGTATCACTGGGTCCTTGGGTCTTCTTTGACGTATCAATCGGGTCCCATCCTGTTTGGCGATTGCTGCCCTAGTCCTTGGTTACTGGTAGGTGATACGCATTCCTATCCTGTCCTGGATCTTTCTGATTCCATCTCATGACGATAGTGACATGGAATGTTAAAGGTCTACGATCCCCGGTTAAGAGGATGAAAGTCTTGCGTCATCTCAAAAGACTCAGGGCGGACATTGCTCTTATTCAGGAATCTCATCTCTCTTCGTAAGATATACAATGTATGAAAAAATTATGGGTGGGACAGGTTTTTGGCGCCCCAGCCTCAGGCCGAAAGGCTGGGGTCTTGATTTTATTACACAAACGCCTCCCCGTGGATATTCTTTCCGCGGACGCGGATCCCCATGGCCGTTACGTGTCGGTGCACTTGCGACTATATAATAAAGAGTTTATTTTATCCAATGTATATGCCCCTAATGTCTTTGATAATTCCTTTAATGCGGCGGTTACGGCACATCTCCTAACCTCTCCTAATGTCCCACGCATAGTGGGCGGCGATTTCAACATGGTATTGGATCCTGTCCTGGATAGATCTTCCCCTCGGGCCTCGCCGCGTCCCCGTGACCTAGACAGTCCCACTCCTTTGGCGTCGGTTATCGACACACTTGCGCTAACAGACGTTTGGCGACTTTCCCATCCCACGGACCGGGAATACTCCTTCTACTCTCACCCCCATAAAGTTTTCACCAGAATTGACTATCTCTTTTGCTCTGACTCCCTTCTCCCCTTTCTTCATGATGCCACTATTCATGATATAGCTATCTCAGACCACTCCCCAGTTTCCGTATCCTTGACGTTCTCTGACACTCCTGCAGCCCCCCTTATTTGGAGGTTTCCTTCCTATCTTAAACACAACGCTGATTTTACATCCTATTTGCAGAAGGCGTGGGAAGAATACTCGACATCTAACTCCCAACACTGCACATCCCCTCACCTCTTTTGGGAAGCGGGTAAGGCCTTTCTGAGAGGGCGTATTATTTCATATGCAGCGGCTTTCAAACGCCACACGAATCGTGGGTACAAGTCGGCTAGTGAACAGCTGCGGACAACACAACGCACACTTATATTGTCAGACACTGCTGAAGCCCGGGAAGCCTGGCTGGCGGGCCAAACAAAATTTTGACACGTGGGCTGACAAGCTAGAGAGCATCCATAAGGCACACTTATCTGCAACTTTGCACAGGTTTGGGAACAAAGCGGTCAAAGTTGCTGGCAAAGCTGTGCAAAGGTTTGATGCCCCCCACTCATATTGGCTCATTACGGGACAAAACGGGAGCGACCGTGTCCACCCCGCAAGGGGTTCAGCAAATTATGCTGGATTTCTATTCTGCATTATACGCTCCTGATGAGGTTGATGGCTTTGTTGCCGACCTCTTTTTGTCCGGTACTGGGCTTCCCTCGATTTCTAACGAACATCTGGAGGCGCTGAATGCCCCTATCACAGCGGAAGAGGTTATACTCACAATTAAATAACTTGTTTCAAATAAGGCCCCGGGCCCTGATGGTCTTTCCGGGGAATTTTACAAGACCATGATACCCAGCATCGTCCCGACACTTGTTAATGTTTACTCCTCCATCTGGAGCGGCGGTTCCTATCTCCCGACGGGAAACCAAGCCATTATCAAATTGTTAGCAAAAAAAGGGAAAGACCCTCTGGAACTGGGCTCGTATCGACCTATTTCGTTGTTAAATCTAGATGTAAAAATTCTATCGAAAATAGCGGCATCCCGTCTAGCCAGTATCATGCCACATCTCATACATCCTGCTCAATCGGGGTTCACTAGGGATCGCTCAGCGGCGCGAATATTAGGAAAGTGCTGGTAGCATTGGAACAAGCTCGAGCACATCCTGACCGGGACATGGTTATAGTGACCCTCGATGCCGAAAAGGCATTTGACAATGTCAACTTTGCCTGGTTACGCAAAGTTCTGTCAGCCATGGGCTTTTCCGGACCCTTCGTGGACCTCATTAACTCAATGTATGCATCCCCGACTGCTAGCCTCTGTGTAGGGGGTTCCCTTACTGCTGCCTTCCGTTTATTTAAGGGCACCGGCCAGGGATGCCCTCTTTCACCGCTCCTGTTCAATCTGGCGATTGAACCCCTCTCCCGTTATCTCTTGTCTAAAGCTCCCCTTCACGGAATAGGTCTATACAGAAAACCGTGCAATTTAAGGCCCTTACCCTTGTAGGACCAACAAAAATAGAGGAAAGAAAAAGATGGGGCTTTACAGGCCAGTGGGAGCAGAAGGATCAGAAGCAAAACCAGTATTTATAAAACCAAAGTTACATTTTATTGATAAACATAGAATAAAATACGCATGGACAACCATGCATTCTTGAAAGATGACAAACTTAACATATATAGGTAAAAACATATAAGGTCACTAGCAGTACAGAAACAATCCCCAAAGGGGATATGACCACAGAAGCCTGTGTAGGATGGGAGATGGGTCTCAAGCTGGATTCGGTCAATGTAGGTCCCCAGCAAGCCGACGCGTTTCGCTCAAGGCTTCCTCAGGGCCTGAAAGACCATAACAGACCGGTGTTTCCTTATTGGTAGTGACTCATACTAAGCGACAAGGTTCTGGTGATGACAGATGCTGTTTGGAAGATATTGCTTCCATATTCTCAATATGAAATCTTATACAAATATCATTGACAAATTAATTGCACTGGATCCGGTACTTTGGAGTCCCGACTGCTTACACCAATGGCAGGGCTCTTCTAAGCATATGGAGTGCTCCAGGCAGGAAAGGGGGTGCATGTATGTCTAATTTTCATTTATAAGGACCATTGGTCCTGGGCTGATTAGCCCTGAAAGAAATAGTTCAAAGGATTAATCAAACTGATTGCCGTACCCCGACTAGGCACTATTCATCAAAGACGTGACACAACTCTTAGTGCCCAAGGACCCCCTGCTGCTGTTGTTTGGGTATTGGGACAAATGTTTGCAAAAATGGTCGGGCCCCTTGGCCTCTACAATTCGGTTATGGATTCTTACCTGCCTGCTGATAGCCAGGCGGTCGATCCTCGCTCAATGGATATCTACAACGCCTCCCTCAATCTCCCGAGTTAGATCAGAGCTTACCACACTTCTATCTATTGATCGCCTCAATACGGATTTCAATACCCCCTCTGCACGGAAATCCTTTCATCAGAAATGGGACCCCTACCTCCTGTTCATCAGGCAACCATCGGACCCCTCTACGGACTGCCTCACGTTCACTTTCCAAGACCCGCGCAAGACTACTTTCTGAGGATATACATCTCTCATTCTAGTCCTACACCTTGGACCCTGTCTCCCCACCCCCCCCTTCCCCGCCCTTCCCCAGTTCGGTTTACTCCTTACCATAGCAATCATTACCATTGTACTATTCTTATGCTTACTTTGCCTGTACTCATTACTGGTTTGTTATACTGTAAATTTTAAATAAAAAAAACTCTAGACTCTGTACACAGTATACTTCTTAAATCTGCACTCTATACATAGCGCACTCCTGAATTCTGCACTCTGTACGTAGCGCACTCCTGAACTCTGCACTCTTTACAGAGCGTACTCCTGAACCCAGAACTCTGCATACATAGTCATACAGACAATCAGCCAATTGAGGACAACAATAATGCTGATGCAGTTCTCAATTAAATTGTGTTTCACACCCCAGGAATACAGCATTGTTTGTGCAAGTACATTCACTTTTTACATGACCCTAAACCTTATTGACATTTGTTTCTTACCATTGCAAGTAACGTTTTTACATATTCAGAAAATTAAAATAACTATACCTTTGTGTAGGATATTATATTTTGTATACTGTATATAAAATAACAGATACTGATATGTACTGTAACTTCTAAAAATGTTACCTTTATTTATTAAATAATGAAATATGTTAGAATTAACACTAAAGCTAGCACTGTATTTTCTGCATACACTTACTGAGCTGCATTAGGCTTAATGACTATTAATGAAATGGTGATAAATATGAAATGGCATGTTAATCTATCATTACCATAACTGGTGAATCTCATTATCCCTAAAGTGTTACACATCTATCAGAACATCCATCTGTCTCTACTATAAGATTTCAAATAAGTCTAACTGCACCATAACATTAATTTGAGGCTAAATAAGCTTAACATTATTTATAGAACACAAGAAAGCTGTAGCTGTTACAAGACAGCTCATCAGTTGATTGTACAGAGGGTAAAGAACAGTGCGGCTTTGTTGATTTACATTCCAAAAAAGAACAAGAAAAAATATTGGGAATGATTACTGAAAGGCGTAGATGTTATTTTAATATAGTTGTGTGCCCAAATGGATACTTCAATTAAAAGTGAACTGAACTATGGAAGCTGTGCCCAACAAAGGCCGGCACAGGGTAAAAGACTATTCACCAGTATTACCGATTGTTTTCTGGCTGGGGCTTTTCCCTCCATTACTGACTTACCACACCTTGTTCTGCACTGTGTCTAATTGTGAAGGTAGCCATATTGATAGAAACAGAGCTTTATTTCCTGATGTCAGAGGAAAAAGAACAATGAACAGCACAGAGGTGACATTACCAGATCTCACTCCAGATCTCCTGAGACTAATAGAGGCAGTTAAGTACCATTGACAGTGCTAGATCCTACTTATAAAGATATCCTTTTTTTTTTATTTCAGCTCCAAGTTATGTCTAATATTTTATTTTTTTATTTTTTATTTGTTAAGATCAGGACAAAAAATATATTTTTTTTTCTCAGGTAACTATGACCACTAGGGATGCAATTTGTTTCAATGACCTGAAATTTGCATGTTTCATTATTCACAGACTGGCTGAGCTATTTGACCAGCCTTCCAGCCTGAACATCCTGCTGCTTTTGAAGTAGGAAGTAATGGATTTTTATTAGCAGTATTACTACTGATAACAAATCAATACTTCCTGCTGTGCAGGCTAAATTGTGTCTTTGGTTGCTAAAATGTTGGCAACTTTCAGCATCTTTCAACTAGTATTCAAATGCCTGGCAGATTGTAAACAAGCTGGCTTGCATTCTCGAAGACATCATTGACCAAAAATAGTCATGATCATATTCAGTCAATGACATCAAATAGCCCCTTTCTTTACATTCAGCCAGAAGCTGTCAGTTGTGACACGGAGTCTATTGGGATTAGATCATCATGTGCAGGTGCCACTTTTTTTTCAAAGGTTCCTTAGGATCACCTGGGAAGTAAAATAGAAAAACACATTGACTTTGTAGGCACAAACATATCATAAAAACACACATTTATTAGTTACATATTTAAAAAAAAAAAAAAAACAGACACAAACCATATCAATAAGTCCATAGCATGCCAATAGTTGTGTAATTGTAATTGGTAAAGCACCCAACAAGGGCATAATACATGAATGCATAAATACAAAACTGAAAATAAATAGTTATCTGTAATATGATCCACATCGACCAATTCCGTCAGAGGAAACAGAAAGATGCAGCTGTCCTCCAAAAGGATTACTACATGGGGTCATCGCAGGTACAATAATTCATGAGGTTGGAGCTAGAACACTCAACATGTTTCCCATATAAGCTTCATCTGGAGTTTAAATTCGTAGTTCTGTACTCTGCTTATAGATCATGTAAAACAGCAAGGGGGTGAGAAGCCAAGGGAACCAAAAGGAACATAAGAAAGCTGGGAATCTCACAATATGGATTCCTAACAATGGAGGGTAGTAGATCTCATGTATCTTATACCGAGAGGTCTGTCATAGTATTATAGGCCCATGAATATCCAGGGCCATAAAGGGTACAAAGCCCACCCAGTCAGCACGGAGCAGGCAAGTGAGATCAATGGTAAAAGATCATATGTATGTTAGGAAGCAATACATAGCACTTCAAAGAGATGTCAGGGCCTAAGGCCGGGCTCCTTTGATACAACTAACCCCCCAGGGATGGGGAACCGCCACCATCACTTTCTTAGGATTACCATTCATCATGATTGATGAGGATCTGCATCAGTGAACAACTGATTGAAGATGAATTTGCATTGTGGAACTTTTTTTATTTTTTTTATTTCACCAATAAATACAATAACCACTTCAAAGGCCAAGGGTGTATTTACATTTTTTTATGGTACACCAATACATTTATTGTTATTTTTGTTGAATATATCAAAATTTCCTTGCGATTTTATTCAACTTCATCTGTAGACACATTAACAAAAAACATACACACTTTCCAATGTACAGCCATGACGAAAGCCTAAAACAAGCTTAACAGAGTGTAATCAGCCCAGCCCCCCCGCCCCCAGCGGCCATCTGATCGTCCCAAGTCCATGGTCTCTCGCAGCATTGCCTACCCCCACCCATACGAAATAAAAAAATAAAAAAATCAATGCAGCGCCCATACATCAAACAGTACACGTCTCACCTAGCATAAAGTTAGTACAGTAATCTAGACATCAATAACTCCCTTGGACTCAACCCAGGCGTGTCCAGCCAGGGCGACCAGATTTTCTCAAATCTATGTGGACTGCCTCTATGCTGATAAATATACTTTTCCATAATTAACGTGTTACCCAGATGTGATATCCAAGATGTCACCGAGGGTGGCACTGAGGACTTCCAAGCCAGAAGGAGAATCCTATTAGCTTGAAACAGAGCTCTAGATAATGCCACACGAGTCAGCTCTTCCAGAACCACCTCCTCCAAAGCCCCCAATATACAGTAGATGGGATCTAGCGGGATTGAGGTCTGGAACACTCGGTTAAGAGTGCCCAACACCTCTCTCCAGTACCTGTGCAGTTTTGGGCAACACCACAGTAGATGAATAAGATCACCTTGATGGGAGTCGCACTGAACACAGGAGGGGTCTGCCCTTGCATCCATCCTATGTAAGCGCATTGGGGTATAATGCACCTGGAGGGCTATGTACAACTGAGACACCCGTTCGGCCAGGTTAAGTGAGCAATGAGTAACATAAAATAAAACATTCTCCCATTGATCATCCATCAGCGGACCCACATCCGCCTCCCAATGAGATCGCGCCTTCGAGGGATGTGACTTCAAATGGTGCCCCAACAACATCTGATAGCATTGTGATATGATGCCCTTAGTGTTTGTGCACTCCTGCAATAGACGGAAGATAGGAGTGCAAGACAAAGCCCAGCCGCTCCCCTCCCTCTGCGTTCCCACTGCATGTCGGAGCTGCAGATAGGAGTATTGCATAGTGGAGGGCAGGTGGTATCTGCTCTGCAACTCCGAGAAGGATAACAGCCTGCCGTCCACAAAAATGTGCGCGCAGAGTCACACTAAACCTTGTCCACCCAGGACAGAGCTGCAACTTCGCCAGCTCGGCATAGGTAAAATTGTCCCAGATCGGACTGTAAGCAGTAAATCCTGTGACATCCTGCATCTGCCTGCATTTATTCCAAATTTTCTGAATTAGATTAAAGGTGGGCAACTGGTTATTAGATTTATGAAATTGCTGTGCCTCTAAGCCCATAGGAACCGTGGCCGATCCGGACCCCAACAACATCAGCCGTACCGAAGAACCAGGCTCATCAGAAGAGAAGGAGCCTATCAACTGTTGCAGCAGAGCAGCAAAAAAGTATATCCAGGGGTTTGGGACTGCCAACCCCTCGCCATCCTTAGGGCGCTGTAACTGTTCCAGTTTGATTCTAGGCAGACCGGATTTCCACAATAGTTTACAAAAAGGAGTGTTGACCACCCAAAATATCTTCAAGTGAGTCACTACCGGGGAGTTATGCAAAAATAGGAGCTGCGGCATCAGAATAATTTTAATAAGGTTAGCCTTGCCTGCCAATGACAACTTCAGTGTACTCCACATATTCATTTTATCCCGAAAACGGGAAAGCAGGGGGTGTATATTTAATGGGCTATAATCTGCCAATCGGGGTGTACACCTAAGTATTTAAAGGACGGCACCACTGGTATGGGGCACGAGGGAGGAAGATCCACCCCCCGATCCCCATCCACCAGCAACAGGGCCGATTTGGCCCAATTAATAGTCAGACCCGAGAACCGACCAAAATGGGAAAGTACAGACATCACTTCCGTAACCGAGTCAGTGTCCCCCAGGAAAAGCAGCATGTCGTCAGCATACAGCATGATCATCTCCTGAAAGGACCCATAATCAAATTTTGAGATCCAGGGTTAGCCCTAATTAGGGCCGCCAAGAGCTCTATAGCGATGGCAAAGAGCAGGGGAGACAGGGGACAACCCTCCTGGTACCCCTGCCCAACGCAAAAGCCTGGGACACCCTGCCCGACATCTGAATGGTAGCCTGCGGCGAGGAGTAAAGCAAGCAGACCCACGCAATAAACTGGGCACCAAACCCAAATTTTGTCAAAACCACCCATAAGTATCTCCAACCCACACTATCAAAAGCCTTGTTGGCGTCTAGGGATAGTAGGGCTCTGCTTCCCCCATTATCGGCCTTAAGCTGCATATTAAGGTAGAG
This sequence comes from Pelophylax lessonae, assembly GCF_965119305.1. Classification (NCBI taxonomy): domain Eukaryota; kingdom Metazoa; phylum Chordata; class Amphibia; order Anura; family Ranidae; genus Pelophylax; species Pelophylax lessonae. The sequence goes on along the minus strand of NC_138768.1, from coordinate 602,682,113 downwards.
GCATTTAAGGTTCGTGGCAGTAGACTTGTGTGGCATGAAACCAGCTTGGTCAGAGTGTATTATGGAGGAGATGATGCCATTGACCTGGAGCGCCAGGACCTTTGCTAGGATTTTAACATTACTTTGGAGGACAGAAATGGGCCTGTATGACCCCAGGTCAAGCAGATCCTTTCCTGGTTTAAGTAACAATATCACATTAGCCCTAGACATCAAGGGTGGGAGGTACCCCTCCTCATGAGAGGCATTGAATACCTCCAATAACCGGGGCAAAATCAGTTTGCCAAATTGAGTATACACTTCCATGAGCAGACCACCCCCTCCCCCCCCTGGGGCCTTGCACGTCGGGAATGAGCCCGCCGCCGTCTGCAATTCCTCCAGGGTCAAAGGGGCATCCAACGCTCTCCTATCCCCCTCGGACAGGGAGGGCAAGTCGATCCCAGAGAGGTGGGTGAAATGTTCATGGTCAGCGTAAGCATCTTGTGACCCATAAAGAGTCTCATAAAAGGCAGCCAACCGGGATATAATTTGTGTCGGTTCATTAACCACTTGGCCCGTAGAGGAGCGAATGGTACCTATGGCCGGGGACTGTTGTTGAGACCAGGCAATTTTCACCAACAGGCGGCCCGTCTTTTCCCCTAGACACTGTTTAAATACTTACAGTACCATGGGGTGTTCGTAGTTTTTTACATGACTGTAAAATTATTTGAATACTTGTAAATTTAAATAAAAAGAAATACAATTTAGTCAAAACAAGGATAGGTTTTCATGGGATTTAATGTAAAGCAAAAGAAAAAATGTATACTGGTCGCACATTAATTTAAATTCAAATTCATTTTTGATTTGCTCCAACAAATCTCTGTTAAGGCTGTCCTAAGAACATAGAAGTTGGACTTCCACAGGAGCAGAACCAAACTCATACATGCATATATGCAAGAGTCTAAAGCCTACACTTTAATTGAATGATAGATGCTGACTGTAACACAGTAGAAAGACTGTTATACCACAGGGCATTTGTCCACACATAACTCAAGCAGGGTTAAGGTTAACTGATATGCTAAGCACAGCCCAATAGTTTTTTCCCTTCTCCACCTACCACCCCCTTAGCCCCTCCACTGCTTAAAATTTACAAACGTTTTTATTTCAGGTTGTCCCCAAGTCATAGTACACAAATATATTAAATAGAAACCTTTTTATATTATTTTAACATATTGTGCATGGATTAAAATCAAGCAGTGTAGGGGTATTTTATTTATAAATAATGAGGGAAATCCCTTCTTTGATAAATGATAGTTAAAAATAATTATTTTTACCGTACATTTGTCTTCACTTAGCAATTCTTACTTTGCTGTTAACTAAAATGAAAAATGTACTCAAGACCATTTTATTCAAAACATTCTCACTTTGATGTCAAATTTTCACTTTGAACTTAAAACCCTGTAAGCAAATTATTTACGTATACATTAATATTTATTTAAATGTTAAAAAAGGTTATCTTCTAGATTTTCTTTTAGTTTTTGATCAAGTCCTCAAACTAATTTGCCATAACAAATCTGCGCTCTCTACTTAGATATAAGACATCCACCGCCAGTCCTGTTGCATAGTTGTTCTTTTGGCATTTTAAATACGCTATGAGAAAATGAACGCTGTGCAATTTGTGACTATTAATACTGAAAAAAAGAATGCGTTGTTATGTCTTCGTTTGGAAAACACACACTAAATGTTGTCTTCCAAAATTATTTTATGAAGTTCAACATGACAGAATTGGTTTTCTGCAAAATTTCTTGCACTGAACTTTGAGCTCACATATAACATATAAATGAAGCTGCAGAATCTTGGTAGAGATAATAGTGTCCAAGTACTCTGGGTAAGCATCAATTCGCTTTTAAGAACACTGAGAGTGCCTTTCAGTTTCAGCAGATGAAACAACATCATTTCTCACATCACCTGGAAAGAAAGTCTGTTTGCTATTTCATTTTTACAACACTCCTCTTCTTCTCATCTGGGTTTCTAGTTTGTCAACAATTGTGTATAAGGCGGGGAAATTAAATTTATCTGTAGAATTCCTCTTCTTGTACATCCTCATTGCATATCATTTATACAGTAACAAACCGATACCCCCAAATATGGAACTTTAAAGGCAACAAGAGGTCTTTAGACTAGGATAACATTTACAACACTTTATGATAACATATTAAAAGCATGGAATAGACCAATCCAATATGGTACAGTTAAAATGTATAAACAACAGTTGAGTGCTCTGTGAACAATCAAAGTTTGTTGTAGGTAAGTATCCTCTTCATCCCGACTCTTCATTCAGGCCTGGGCTACATAGTCGAGATCCTGCATAATACCCTACATTAGACCCCTAATATAGTACTGGCTGAACTCATGGTTGGTATGCAGTAGGGTGGTCACAGTGTGTGACACTTGGAACGCTCTGGGGGTTGGTCACTGGAGGTTCACAGGCAATAATGGATGACAACCATCTGTTTTTATTCTTAACATTTTTATTCTGGTGTTTTGTATTCTTTGGATGAAGACATTCTGTCATACTTCCTCTATTGTGCCCCTGACGAAAGACAATAATCTCTTCTGAAACTTATCGGGATGCAGAGGACACTTACCTACACCAAGCTTTGATTGTTCATATAGTTCTCAACTGTTGTTTATACATTTTAACTGTACCATATTGGATTGGTCTATTCCATGCTTTTAATATGTTATAATAAAGTGTTGTAAATTTTATCCTAGTCCAAAGACCTCTTGTTGCCTTTAAAGTCCCATATTTTGGGATATTGGTTTGTTACTTTTCAGTGGTATGCTAGGAAGGAGATTCTTTAATCTTAGCCAAAATAAATTGCATTTTTGCCCTGAAAGTGTGCCTCTGTAAAACCAGACCAAATTGCTTATTTTTAGTTCCTATATAATGAGAGTACTGGAAAAAAGTTATGATTTAATAAAGTGTTCCTTGAAATCTGTTTCAGATTAAATACTTTCGTCTAAAAGGCAACAATTTTCAAGTTACGTGTGACACTGACATTTTTAACTGCAGCCCCTTATCTGTTTCAACATATGGTGTTTGTGAGTGGTGCACAGACTACAAAAGTACTGGCTACCATTATCCATCTGTTGCTGTTCCACAGACCTAACAGTTTACTACCTGTTAGATTGTTTATGGCATTTATACATAGCATATTTTGTGGACCATAGTATAAACATATTTCTGATATAGGAAATATCCCTTGTCAAGTGAGCAAACTGCTTTTTTTGGATGGGCATACAATGTTTCAGTTGCATTCAAATCCCACACTTGCTTCCTTTAGTTTCAAACATTTTTATTTATCTAAAAAACTTTCCATGTATCTGCCTTAAGCTATTAAAAACATTAGAGTAAAATTATCTATGTTTCAGCTGACCAGTTCATACTGTAGATATGCATATGCATGTCTGCAGGGACATGCAGTCAGGGGAGGCAGGTGAGGCAAAGACATGAACATAAAAAAAAAAAAAAAACCAAGCAAGCTTCAAGGGTCCTAGCTAAGCGACCTAGGTAGCTGAAGTCCTACCCCACCACTGGTCTAAATTTGGGGCTTCTAGCACCTATGTCAGAAGCTACATACAGTACAACGCGGCCAGTTAAAAAAAACAAGCTGGCACCCGCTGTTTGCAGCAGACTGAGGAGGAGCTCACAGTGCCTCTGACTTCTTGTCAGAGGCACTGAGCTCAATAGACAGCATTGAGCCTTGGACCAATGGTAAAGCACCATTGGTGCAAGCTTTCCAATAAAAATGCTGCAGTGGAGGCTGTCCTCTCACTGCAGTGTCATAGAAGGGGGCATGTGTCTAAAAGACAAATGCTTCCTTCCAGCCCAGCCCTCTTAACTACGAGGAAAAAAGATAGGTTTATGGTTATAAGGTTTACCCATAATCCCATGTTTTTCTCACACAGTTAGGACCGAGAATCTGCTGAAAAGGTACTTTTTTAATCAAGATAAATAATATATTATTGTGCTATATTTTATAACTAGGGATGGGCCGAAGGACCCCCTGTTTGGTTCGCACCAGAACTTTCAAACATCGCGAAAGTTCTGAACCAAATAACGACCCCATTGAAGTCTATGGGACTCGAACTGGAAATGTGCCAATTTTGAAGGCTTATATGCAAGCAATGTGGCATACAATGGTTATGGGTATCCGTGTACTGCCCTGGAGGACCCTGATCCTGGAGGATATATCAATGAAAAAAAGTTTGTAAAAAAAATGTCATTTTTAAATGAGCAGTGATTTACTGATGCTTAAAGAGAAAGCATCAAAATGAGAAATAACAAAAAAAAAAAAAATGATTTTAATATAGTGCCAGGGGGGGTCCCCTTAGTGCAAAGTGGTACATTTGTACTGTGTATAGAAGCTGCTGCAGAAATAATTGCATTTATAAAGCCAAAAAAATGACATGCAAGCTTTCTATATTTTGTAAACAGCGGCTTGGTTGAGCCAGTCTGTATGATGAGGCCACAATATAGTGCACTGGGAACAAGATCAGAGATTTTTTGGATAAATTCTGGTTTCACTTCTTCAGCCTTTGGATAGAAGTAACAGGTGTAAAATATGGTTACTGAAGACAACTTGGCAATACGCTGCGGCTGGGGGAGCATGACTGCCAATTTATTTAGCAATGTTCTCTCCTCTCTGTAGGCTCATGTTCCTACCTTCCTCAACCTCAGAACCAACATCTGTATCAAGTAATGGCTTTGCATCCTCAAGGAGCTAGTGGCTGAAGCTGCGTTCAAACAATTCAGCTGACTCCTCCATATCTAATGCTGGGGCTTTGGCAGGAGTAGCTGTGAACAAGAAGGCAGATTTAGCCACTCTGACAGCTGCAGTGGACTGAGCACTAGTCTCTGCTTGAGTGACGGAGGACTGTTTACTAAACTCCTCCTTTGCATGCTGTGGCTGGATAGCACGAGCAACATCACTAAACAGAGGAATTGATGCCCTGCCTGAGGACTAACCACATCCACCTTTGCCTGAGGACACATTTGCTGCTGGCCCCCTCACAGTGCCATGGGAATGTCTGCCTCTCCTTGTTGGCCTCCCAGACATGATGGGAAGGTGCTTATTAATAAAACATAATAAAAATGTGGAAATATGTACATAGATGCACTTTAATCAATGGAAAGTGGTGTTTGGTGCACTTTAACCTGAGTACTCACTACAGAGATACACTGCACTGACACACTACAATATACTGCAGTAAAACTGCAATAATGCACAGAAATATACTGCATTAAGCTGCGCATAATGTACAGAAATATACTGTGTTAAATGTGCACTAACGCACTGAAATATACTGAGTTAAACGGCTCGTAACGTACTGAAATATACTGCGTTCAACATGCAATAACAAACAGAAATAACCTGCGTTAAACGTGCACTAATGCACAGAAATATACTGTGTTTAAAGTGCACTAATGCACAGAAATATACTGTGTTTAAAGTGCACTAATGCACAGAAATATACTGTGTTAAACGTGCACTACAAAGTAACAATCTGTGGAATGTCCTGCAAGGCCTTAAATCCCAGACTGCACACGGGGAGCTACTCAACAATTGCACATAGAACAAAACATGCACCACCCTATGGATTGGAGCTCAACCCTCTCTCAAAATGGCAACTATACTTTGTAATTTATACTAAATCACAGATCACATATGTCTTGTCAATAAAGGGAAGTGGTGCGAATGATTATGTTTCAATGTGTAAATCGTCATCTTTAATTACATATACATTTTTAAAAATGTAACAAACATTCACGCTCCACAAAAAATATGGTTTAAAAACATATACCCACCATTGTTTCCCCCTTTTTTAAACTCAACCCCAAAATGTAAAGGACAATTTATATCCTTAATGGGATTTTGATCACTAAATTGTAGATCAGTGGACTGAAGGTCCCAAAGTGAAGGATGATCTGAGTAATAAATCCAATCCTGAAAATTGAATGGTTCCATTTGTGAAAGTAAGGGTACTACTTATTGGTACATGAATGTCCATACTGGTACAAGTAAAGCAAAGAGAGAGAGAAAGGCAAGCATAAGGGGTTGAATTGTCATATTCAGATTCCGTGGTCCAGAGGAGACAATGAGACACAACCGTGTCCCCCAGTATACCAGCCAGGTAGTGTCCCCGTCTCCCTCACACGGACAAATACTTATGTGTTCATAGTTCAACTCCTAAGGCTTATAGACTTCCATTTATTTGTGTAACCCCCTCTATTGAGGCAAAAAATTGCATAATGAAAGAGAATGGTATTGCCTCAATTCTCCCGCACTTATGTATGGTAAGTAACACCACTGTATCCCTTCCTCCAGATAATTCATTATCTCCTTATTTTAGTATTCCCATGAGCATACATTATGGGTACAGCCTACTCCAAGGGGAACACAGTCAATCAATAAGTATAACTTGGGCTCTTTCCATATGATTATCCAAAATGCAAGGTTAAAGTATTTCAACGATACTCATCCTTCGAAGTGGCTTCCTTCCATCAGATAGAAAAACAGTTTCCACAAGATATTAATGGTGCCTGGAAGTCCCAAGTGAGTCCTTGCTGGAAAGAGAGGAAGGGGAGACCAATGGTCAGGTTGCTTCCAACCTGACTGGTTTTGCCAGGTGTCCCAGCTGCTTCAGAGGCTCAAATGATACTGTTCCTGTGTCTCTATTTGTATGGGTGCTCTTCCTACCAAGATGGCTGACCAACATCCACTGTGCATGCCATTCGCCCATCCCTAGTTATAACATAATAATTTATTATTTATCTATATACTGTGAAATTACTGGTTTGAAGATATGAATTCAAACTTAAGTAATTTGTCCGTTAAGCCACCTGCTTAAGTACAAAAAAAAGTAAATTACCTTAAAAAATATATAATAATTATTTGTATATTACTTACCTATGGTAATTAGCCACTTGCCACCCAGGCCAATTCTGACAGTTCTCTCCTACATGTAAAAATCATCATTTTTTTTGTTAGAAAATGACTCAGAACCCCCAAACATTATATATATATATTTTTTTAGTTGAACTGTTTTACCATTTTTTTTTAAATTGTCCTGCATTTCATCTTTTAGTAAATAACCCTGAGCCATTTATTGTTTACTTGTTTATTACTGAATATTACTGTTATATTTCTGGCTTCAGAAAATTAAGAGACATATTATATTTTTTCTACAATCTTTATTGACAAAAAGGGTGCCTGTTCGTTTTTTGTTTTTTTGTTAAATGTGTATAACTAGTTGCACTAGTAGAACTGCAATTGCCTACATAATGAGAATCAAATACGTAACTGAATATGAAACCTGTGTTTATCTGGCTCTGATACTAGCCAGTGCCTCACCAGCCACTGACCTCACCACACGCCCCTGCATGTCTGTATGAGTGGCAAGGCTTTGCATAGTTATGTCAGTTTGAAAAAAGACATTGGCAGTAATTCGGGAAGAGGGCAGGACCTCCTAGCCATTCCAACTGGGAAGGGGAATGTGGCAGGGGTGTCCATTCTCTCCTCCTATTCGCCCCCGCCATAGAGCCCTTGGCGGCTAAAATTAGTAATAGTGACTTGGTGGAGGTTTTTAGGTATGGCACATTGCATGAAAAAAATGCTATATGCAGGTGACATGCTATTACTGATGGGGGGCACAGGCCCCTCTTTGAAAGTGGTAATGGACAGCATTTCAGACTTTAGCAGTAGTTATTCTGGCCTGATTATTAACTGGACCAAGTTGGCACTCCTACCATTGGACCAAACACTAGACCCTCAGCTTATCTCTTTCTGCCCAGTGCCAGTGGTAACACAGTTTAAGTATTTGGGGATCATCATCTCTGCAGAGATAACAGACTATTGCTGCTTAAACATACTTCCACTACTATCTCGATTTAGGGATGAGGTTAGGTTGTTGCAGGCAGAGCAATCTGACAAAAATGATTCTAATGCCCAAATTACTGTTTTTCTCCATAACACTCCTGTGGTTTCCCCCCCTTAAAATATTTAGATTGGTCATTTCCATATTTTGCACACTAGTCTGGAAATCAGGAACTGCCGGACTAGGGTTGGAACAATTGCAGAGGCCCAAAGACAATAGGGGTTTAGCATTACCAAATCCTTGGTGGTACAACCTTGCAGCACAACTGGACAACTGTCATCATCTAACATTTATGAATGTCATTACCTTCATTGATAAAAACCAGTTGGAAATACAGATAGTAAACACTTCATTTAAGGGTCTATACTAGATGGGGCATTTATAACCTTTAATCCTACCTGTGACAACACAGAATGGCACGTTTTTGCATGGGCACTGTAATGCCTGCTGATTGGCTGACATGAATATTGATGTCAACATTACTATTCCTGTAAGGGCAGGACTAGATTGACAAAGTCACTATAGACCTGTCATGGGTAGTGCAGCAAAAAGGAGACAGAAAAACAACAGAAAACCACACAGCTTGCTGAAAGTGTAAGATAGACATTCACTTACTTGAATAATACAAGCCAGCACATGATAGGGAAGAATGTCCACTCCTCAGGGCTAAAAAATACATATAGTATAAAACTGAGGTTTTTTTTTTTTTTAACAAAGGGGAAGGATTTAATTACTGTATGCTCTGGAAAATGTAAAAGAAAGTATACACCTCACTGTAACCCAATGTAACGTTCATGCGTTTTTGTTTGCGGATGGATTTACAGCTGCAGAATTATTACACTCAGTAGCCTTGTAGAGAATGTGTTGAACAACATATCCAACTCTCAGGACTTCATCACCGTGTACAGCCTGTTATATACTATATATATTAATAGATGTTTAATGGAGGGATAGAGTATATGAGGATATATAGATGAGAGACAGGCTATTGTATGGTGAGCACTAGAAGTAGTATAGGAGAGTTGCAGGTGATGGTAAGCAGATAGGTTCTGATGTCAAGTATAGTGCAGATGGTAAGAGGACACAGATGGAGTATACTTTAGACAGAGTAACCTAGTGCAAGGATAGTTCAAGGTAGTCCCAAGAGCTAACAGTCTTATGCAGATGATAGTGAATAGATAGATACAGATAGTCTTGGTAATTGCAGTAGATGACAGTAGGAGATTGGTTAGTAAGAATCCCCTGCGGGGTACTTATCACTTAGATAGGTTAGGAAATACAATGTCCAGAGGAGAGGGGTGATCCCGTAGCGGGATACGGATCACCAGCGAGGTTTCCGGCTTAGTTCAGCAAGGAAGGTATGTCAGCAGCTCCGACTTCTCAGGCGTAGGTGCGATGAACATGTGGGTTTGAACGAGCGATTAGTGAGAGCAAACCGGCGATTGAAATAGCCGCTCATAGCGGCGCTCGGCAGTGATGTCATCCGGTCTTAAAGGTGTATGCGTCCTTTGTATATACAAGATGGGACGCAAAGAGAGGAGAAATATAGGAACAAGGGTACCATAGGTACCGGAACATTACACCTAAATGGCAAGTGTAATACTTATAATAAGGACATAAGTAGACATGAATGACCATTACATAAATAGTGGTTGTAACATACCTTATGGCATACAAAGATATGTTTGACTAAAGGACAAAGCTGAGAAGAGGGTGGGTTGTGCTCCTCCATGTTCTTCTTGTTCTTGAGAATACATGTGTGACTGGAGGAAGTATGCGGTACCTGACGATGTCTTGGATTAAGAAAAGGTGAGAGGGAGATGGATGTCTGCCACATCTGCTCATGTAGTTCAACAATCTCCCATGTATTTTCAAGGATGTCTATGTTGTACCACAGCTGCCTATAGAGTGGCAAAATTGCTCATAAGATTAGTTGCGGGCCAGTGTACAATCACAGCTGTTTGTGTATTATTACAGCACGCTATTTAATGCCAAAGTCACCTACTGTATGTATTGCCACAGCTGCCTATGCAGTGCAACATTCAAGTGTGGTTCGCCACAGCCATTCATGTATTGCCTAAGGCGCTGGGCATTTCCATATCGTACTGTGTACAACTGTCTTTATACAGCTACAAATTAGTGGTGTGGTGCTTGAAAAGTAAAAGTAATCACCTAAAGGATTGGACAAGGAGTAACTGTAACTTACAATTTACTAAATAGGAGCAAAATTAGAAGCAATTTCAAGTGGTTCTAAATGTCTTATTATTATTTTTTTTTTTACCTTAATGCATTCACTACATTCTTACCTTCTATGTCCAGGATCCCCCAGCCCCCCTTCCCCCTTAAACTTACTTACCTTAGCCCCGTCTCGATCCAGTTGTATACATGAGAGCAGCAGCTTTATCCACTCTCTCCCTCCTCACAGAGCAGATTAAAAAGAGCAGCAGCCATTGGCTCTTGCAGCTGTCAATTAAAAAATCAAATCCTACGACGAGGGAGCGGGTGGCTAGCCGAGCCCGCTGTCTGTGTCAATAGATGCTGACAGTTGGGCTCGGGATCAAGCCTGCAAAAGTGCCCCCATAGGAAGCTGCTTACTATGGTGGGCACTCACCAAACAGGAGGAGCCAAGAGCGCTGGTGGTGGATCAGAGGAGAGGAGGATCGTGGCTTTTCTGGGCAAAAACATTGCACAGAGTAGGCGAGTATAGCATGTGTATTATTTTAAAAATATATACATTTTAAAATCCCTCAGAGCTTCACTGTGTTGTGAGTTACTGTTAATGATTTACTTTCTCCAGTTTGCTCAGGCTATTCTTTACAAGAATTCTATTAGAGTCCATTCAGACTAGCGCGACTTGTCAGGCGACTTGGTCGCCTGAAAAGTCGCGGTTGGTCGCTCGCCATTGAGTAGTACAGGACCCGTTCTAATAGGAGCGACACAAGTCGTTCCAACTTAGAAAAAGAGTCCTGTACTACTTTGGGGCAACCTGGAGGCGACTTGCATTGACTTAAATTATATGAAGTCCGTGCAAGTCGCGCCAAAGTCACGGTGCACACTGTGCACCGCGACTTCACAAGTCGCCCCACAAAGTCGTGCCGCGCCAGTATGAATGGGCTGTTAAAGAACTTCAGAAAAGTATATCTGAATTTCACACAGATGTTTTGGTGTTTTTGGTGATTTCCTGTTCACTGTTTACTCTCTAGTAGGCCCTAGTTTCAACTCACCTTCAGTGCTGTGAATAATTTTCCTTAAATTCTACATAGTATCAACATGCCTATGCAATATCACTGGTTTAGTTTTGCCTGTACAGAGAGCCAGTCTACAACATTATCACAGTTATCTAATACAGGTTGTATATATGAAGATCCGTAGTATGCCCAAAGTGCTTTCAGACTAGAGCAATGTAAGTATGATAAACACAAAAACATGCCTCCTGATCATGCCCCAAGGTTACCACTTGTTTCATACTGTTCCCCTGACAGTAGATGGTTACAAAATAGATGACACCAACTGCAACCAAAATTGGCTCCATGTTTTAACCTTGAAAATTACACATCGGGGTTGATTTACTAAAGGAAAATAGGCTATTAACTCTGCAAGAGAATTTCTACTTTGCAGGGGATTTTTGAAAGAGGTTAAGCTCTACTGACTTCCATCATACAATTGTGTGCAAACAAAAATGCTGGTTTTATTTATTTTCCTTTCATGTGATTGGGTATTCTTTGCAAAGTCAATTTTTTAGCATTGAGTTGAGAGAATTGAGTTAATAGGCATCTGAAAATGTAATATAATGTTAATCTAATTCAGTTAACGTGTTCAGGATTCATGAATAATTTTTTGCCGTTTTAAATAACATTTTGCCGTAAAATAACATTTTACAACTTGTATATTGCTATGATTTAAATGTAAATAAATCTGTCAGTAGTATTTTGGTGTTCATGTAATTGTTTCAGGGGCAATTAATCTGTTTTCAATGGGAGGAAATTATTTAAATCTATATAAAAAAAAAATGGCAATTGTAAAGGTACTGTAATTGGCAAGTAGGTTAGAAAGTTTAGTCATATATTTTATTGGTGTGTCAAGTTATGTTAGCAAATGTATGTTATAATGTACTGATTCTCTTTTATGGATCCTAGAACTGTACATATCCTAAACTGAAACTATACTAAAACGTTGCCCATATGGAAGAAAAATATATTTTCAATATATTTAGGGAAAATGTTTTAGAAATATATTGAATATGGCCAAAATTGTAGCATTTCACATATATTTCCAATATTTGGGGGGAAAAATTAATTTTTTTAAAAAATATATTTTAAATATATTTTTCTTCCATGTGGGTAATGTAAAGCTATGTTAACAACATATAAAAAAACAATAGAAGAGACAAAGGATAATTTCACCTTTTGTAACATGTAACATGTTACAGATGCACCAGTCCCGCACCCCCCGACCCCAATTTTGATCTTCTCTGCCCACTCGCTGTCGCAATTTTAAAAAAATGTGGCCAGGCGGGGCTCTGCCCACCTGGCCACGTCATTCTTTCTCAGAATTCTGTGAATGGAAAAACTACAAGTACTGGCAGCCTTTGCAGATTTTGGCTTGTAATTCTCAGTGAACTACCAGGGTGCTGTTGAGCACTCTAGGTAGCTCATTGAGTCTTCCTGGCAGTGTGTAACTGTCTGCTCATACCAGGTATGAGCAGACAGCTTACACAGATTGTCTGCAAGAGCCCTGCATTGCACCACTAATCGAGGGTGCAATGCTTTGCATACTCATAGTAAAAAAAGTAATGAATGTACATTTTTTACCCTGCCAAAAGATGTGCATTTATTCTTTTTTTTACAAAGGTGAACTTATCCTTTAAACTACTTAGCTTATTGTAAGCAAATAATTTTTCTCTGGGATTCCTCCAGAAAAACTTACAATATTTTTATTAGTATAGTTGTATACAACTATACAAAAGCCTGGGCATATGATCTCAAGTACAAAGATCCAAATGACTGATCCTGGCTTTTTCACTATAATTTTCCATTAAATGCCTCTATTTTCTATATAAATGATAAAATAAATTCTGGTTGTCAATTAATCCTCTCAGCTTATTTCCAACAACTATTTAAATCCTTTCTTGTGGTAATTTTTTTCTTTTCCTTTGCTTGATTATTTCTTTATTGCTGATACTTTGGAGTTTTCTATACAACACTATCTATTCTACCTTGCTGTGTTTCCTCCTCTCACATATCAGAATCAAGATTGGATTTTGTGCAAACAAATTAAGTTTTACAGAACAGTTCTGCAATTTGAATGTCCCTTGCATTATCATTCTAGAAAAAGCAATTGAGGCGTGTGAGAGGCACCCTGATACCCGATTGTCGGCCGTAAATATTCGGCCGACGACAGATCGGCCAATTGTAGGCTTGTTAGTATGATGCTGCCGACAGCGCATTTTCGGCCGAACAGAATCTGTCGTGCAGGCATTAAAATTTTTGTTGGCCAACACCAGAACGGCCGATTGTTCGCCAGTCAGTACAGATTTCGGCCGACAGACAGCAGATTAGCAAGACTGGGCATGCTCAGAAAAGAAAAAAGACAAGGAAAGTTAACCATCACATGACATCACTTCTGCAGTTGGCTGTTGTTGGCCGACAAAATTCGTGTGCAGTCTTTTGCAGTTTTCAACAAACACGACAGCCCTGGACAAAAGACGGCCGATCGTTCAGCCGACGATCGGTACGTGTGTACGGGGCTTCAGCGAAAGTGGTCTGGAAATGCAGTCATATAATACATTCACTGACAGGCCATGTCACATTACCATGTTATTTTTGGGCTGTAATTTATTTATTTTTTTGGGGGGAGGAGGGGCGGTCAGCATAGAAAATGGCAAACTGCATAGGAAGAAGTTCTCAGAGTTATCTTATAACAGTCCATGAATCCATTTGAGGAATGAAGAAAATGTGGCGCCTACACCTACAACCATTATGACCAACAGAGTTGCCCATAAGGGGGTTTTCAAAGAACCATTCCAGGTTCATGAGCCACAAACATCTCTGAAACAATGGAACTGGGACTTAGCCCCTGAGTTGTCAAAAAGGGGGTTTTCAAAGAACCATTCCAGGTTCATGAGCCACAAACATCTCTGAAACAATGGAACTGGGACTTAGCCCCTGAGATGCTCCCAGAGATCTAACTCAGGAGACCCCTATAACCTTGCCAGGGACAGCAAGTGTGGGGGGGGGGTGTTGCTGGTGAATGCCCCCCTCCTATTATAGGTGGTGGAGAACAAAGGAAAGTGATTTTGCATGTGGTGTAGGAAAGATGGCAAAACAGAAGATTGTTTATTCAGAAACATATTACAACAGGACTTTTACTTGATATAAGTTTTCGTTGCATTCATTTCTTTGCTGCAGGGATTTGTTTTTGATGTTTTTATGATTGTGTTCATAATCAAGTTTATGTATACACTAATTATCATAGGTTCAAGCTAGTGCCTCAACACACAATTTATTTAATATATAGCAAGTAGACCAAGGTTCTATTTAACTTTGCCTTTTTAGGCAACTCCTAATGCCAGGACAGAGTAGCCACACCCACTGTTTGACATGGCGTTTAAGCGTGCCATTTATTTCTCTTCACCGTCCAAGGTGTCCCATGTCTTATTTAGTCTTAGCAATGCTCCTGCAGTTGACTTATTCCAGTAGTCAGTTTATCACGTTGCCTCCTGTTTCTCAACTTTTACTACTGCTCACATTTCGCAGGTATGATCATTTGTATTTTTCTAATTTGACCTAGTCGATCCTAATACATCTAGTGAACATCTGTCCAATATGCATTTCAGATTATTTGCTAGATAAATGATCCTAATAGATGTTTGCCAGTTAGTCAGACCAATCATATTAAAGTTATCAAATTTACTGTAATTCATCTTCTGATGCTAGCTTTAAATATTTGGAGGCATAAATATTGAAACATTTTGATAATCCCCAAATCCCCCCCCCCCCCTCTGCATTATTACGTTTTGTTAAAATAAAAAGAGCAAATGAAACGGTACAACCATATTTTTCTGCTAACAGGTCCAAATAATATACCTTCTTCGTAAAATAAATAGCTTCTTGCTCAGGCTCCTGCAGTTACTGCAATTATTTATTAAATAAATAGGGTTTATTGGCTTTTTGGCACAATTAATTGGCATTTGGGAAATCACAACTAGAAGGAAGAATTTTAAGCTGTTGCAGTAAATTCTCCTATGGAAAAAAATGAGCGTGGCTAAGCAATATAATAAAATGTATATATGGTAATTTGTATTAATAATGTGATAACAAGTATTTAAAGTTGTTAATCTTTAATTTAAAATTAAATGTGTGATGCGAATTCAGCCATACAGATTGTATGGCAGATTGTATGGCTGAATTTGCATCGCATTCAGACACAACACGCACAGGACCCTTTTTTGGATCCTCAGCAGAATCGGATCGCATGGTGGTTCACACCTATGCGATCCGATTCATGTCCGAACTGACAGTTCGCACTGCAATATGCGAACTGATCTGGGGGTGTCGTTAACTTTGTATTGACACCCCCAGCAATTCACATATGGCAGTGGGAACTGCCTGCGATCTTAATTCGATGCAGGAACCTGCAGTGGATTCGCAGGGTTCCCGCATCACATATATGTGAACTGGCACTTAAAAACCTTGTCAGATTTTAGTACTGACTATGTCTCTGCTCAGAAGATTCACTTTCTCTATAGTCCTGATAAACACTGTCACTGGGACTGAAACTCACCCCAAAGTCAAAAATTTTAAACTGTCACAAAAACAGGAAAAGGGGGAAAATCTTCCAATGGGTACACTTGTACAGGTAACACTTACGAGGTGATTTCTAGCCACTTTGGAGAAATATTCTCATACTTTCTGTTGTGTTCACAGGGCTGGAAATTATAGGGAATCTCCCAAAGGCGACACAAATTGCCATTAAAAAAAAAAACTTGACAGGAGTTTTCACCTATTAGATGAATGACTCTTCCAATACCGATGACTTGCTAGCAACAACATCTCTGTGACATCAACTTCCTCATTCCCTTTCCTTGTTGGATTAGTGAAATTTAGAATCATCATCCCTCACTGGGACCAAAACTCAGTCAAATGTCAAAAATGTCAAGCTGTCACAAAAACAGGAATAGGGGGAAAATCTTCCAATGGGTACACTTGTAAAGGTAAATCTTAACCAGTTTCCGACCACTTACGTTATATTTACTGCGGCAGGCTGGCTCGTACAGGCAAAATGGCGTAGGTCTACGTCGCTCGCCTGGGAGGAGCTAGAGGGCGAGCACACGCCGCCGGCCCCCGATCGTCAGCGGGGAAGCCGATGCATGTATCAGGCGGCTCTGAATGGCGCCTGACACCCACGATCGCTGCCCGCAGAGAGAGAATGACGGTCGGCTGTTGTAAACACAGCCGACCGTACATCTCCCTGAAATGATCATCAGAGCTCATGTGATCCTTCTATATAGGATCACATGTCTCTATGGTCATCTCAGAAGCCACGCCCCCATACAGTTAGAATCACTCCCCTAGGGTCACATTTAACCCCTTGATCACCTATACTCTTAACCCCTTCCCTGCCGGTGTCATTATATTATAAAAATGTCAGTTAGGGGTCCGATCTGTCCCATTGTCACAGTCCCGCTAAAAATCGCAGATCGCCACCATTACTAGTAAAAAAAAAAAAAGCAATAAAAATGACATAAATCTTTCCCATAGTTAGTAGACACGATAGCTTTTGCGCAAACTAATCAAAAGTTTAATTATTAACCACTTTCTGACTGCTCACTGTGCTGCTACTGCGGCACAGTGGCAGCCCTGTGTCCAGCAACGTAGACCTACATCACTGACTGGACTCCTGCCTGTCTCTGCGGCATGCGTGCGCCACCGGAGGCTCGCTCCCGCTGTGTTTAGACACAGCGGGAGTCGGGCTGGAGGAGGGGAGGCGGCGATCACCGCCTCTCTTTCCCGATCGTCGGGGAAAGTGTGAGAAGATCCGCCCGCTTGTGTAAACAAAGCAGGCGGATCTTCTTTGTGACAGACAGGGACAGATCACAGGATTCAGCATAGCTGAACCTGCAATCTCTGTCACAGAACCCCCTCCCCCCACACACGTCAGTAAGCACGAGGCATACATTTAACCCCTTGATCACCAACAGTGTTAACCTTTTCCCTGCCAGTGTCATTATTACAGTAACAGTGCATATTTTTAGCACTGATTACTGTAGTGATGTCACTGGTCCCCCCAAAAGTGTCAAAAATGTCAGTCAAGGGTCCGATCTGTCCTCCGCAATGTCGCAGTCCTGCAAAAATTGCAGATCACCGCCATTACTAGTAAAAAAACAATACAAATTACAAATCTTTCCCGTAGTTAGTAAACGCCATAACTTTTGCGCAAACCCATAAAAATACACTTATTGCGATTTTTTTTACCAAAAATATGTAGCAGAAAACAAATTGGCCTAAAATGTTAAAAAAAATTTGATTTTTACATTTTTTTTGGGAATGTTATATAGCAGAAAGTAAATTTCCATTAAAGTAACGCAGTGCCGAATCGCAAAATAGGGCCTGGTCATTAAGGGGGGAAATCCTACCAGTCTTAAAATGGTTAAGAGGGGATTTCCAGCCACTTAAGAGAAAATTTTCTCCCATTTTCTGTTGTGTATATAGGGCAGGAAATCAAAGGGAATTTTCCAAAGGAGACACAAATTGCTATCAAAAGAAAACAAAACTTGACAGGAGTTTTCACTTAGGAGATGAATGACACTTAGGAGATGAATGACACTTAGGAGATGAATGACACTTTGGAGATGAATGGCATCATCCCCACCCCAACACTAGAGAGCAAGATTTTGAAAATGTCATGGTTACGTCCATTAGGGAAGTGGATGCTGCCCTCAATTATTCTGTTCCTTTAAACATGTGACCTGAAGCAAAATTTCCCATATGGCATCAGTAAAGGATCTAGATACTGTTTATCAAATACAACTATAAAAAAAAAATTGCATGGCAGGCAAAATATACATAGTTGTAAAAACGTATGAATTCATTCTGGCAATAGTAACATACTCAGCACAGATTGAACTGCAGGTTTAAACATTTGGTGTGCAACACAGTATGCTGTTTTGACAGATGCACTTTATTCCTTTTTAATAACATAGCAATCAAACAAACACAAATTTAACATTGGACTAAAATGCCAAAGGACTTAAGAAACCCTTGTGGAATATACAAGTATTTTGAACAAGAACAGTTTGAAAATCAAACTCACATACTTGTGCTAGAAAGAAGTGACATTTTTAGATGGGAAGGTAAAATGTTACAAAACCCAGGAGCCTGCATTCACTATATCTGGTCCCCCACAGTACACAAAACATGGAAATGCAATAGTTTTAGTAAATATAAACTGCTAAATATATTTTCTCATCAGCAGTATATAGCAGTCTTGTGACTTCTATCAGTGTCTGGTTAAAGCTTGTAGGCAGAGTTTTTATTCTCCCACGATTGTCCTATGAGGCTGCAGGACCCCTGACTCTATGTCTGAACAGTGCTGATTGGACCTGCGCTGATCACATGCACCAAGAAAAAAAAACTCTCTAGCAATACACACCAAACTGAGCATGTGCAGCTTGCCCCCAAGGTTCTGTTCTATCAGGAGATGGTTTGAGGACAGTGGAAGAAGGGGATCAGAGAAGACAGGATCACACAGCCTTTTTACACAATATGGAGGAATAACCCCTTAGGTTCCACAGTGAGTATAACAAGCATTCTCTATTCCATATACAGACTGATTTTACTTATGTGGATTTAGTAACACTTTAAGATAAAAGGAGAGAGTTTCATAAAAAGTACTCAGAAAACTGAATGCATTGAATAGCCTATTGACTGCAAGGAGTTTCCACCCTAAGTATTTGTTTGAAGGAATACCAAGAGACCAATAATTAGGGTCTATGAAGAATTGTTCCTCAGTTGTTCCTCAGTTGACAATTTTGAGATAGAGCCAACCAGACTGAGACAGAGGTTTAAACAAAGAGCTTACAGTTAGAGCATATAAATGAGCAAGGAATGGCCCTAGAGAGGAGCTGATCTTGAAGAAACCTGGATGTACTAGTCATTTAGTTGAAACAAGATTTAAATTTCCATACAACTGTGCACATAAGGTAAAAAAAAAATATTGTATACTGTATATAAATATAGCATTGGAACTTATGATTGTAGTGCTACCCCCACAGGAGAAGCTCACATTTTGCCCAGGTCTTCCCCACTTTTGCTCAGCAGCAAAGCGCAAGGTAGCTTCATACAGCAAGGTGTGCACATGCACTTCATCTCCTTGTCTCCAATGACCAGTCTAGGGGTTTTGTTTTGATGTTTTTTTGGAAAATTTGGAGAGGGAAGGGATATACTGTAGTAAGATACTCCAAACTGAACTATTCACACTGAGGATTCTACCTTCCTTTTCTAGTAAAGGCAGATACAGACTTTTTCACAGCAGCAGCAAACTGATTCCAGAACTGAGCAATGTCCCATAGTAAAGTAGTGAACAGTCCTAGACAAAGCTCCAAGGACACTAGCCAGTGTTCTCTTTGTATGGACCCTCAGCTGACTTAGAGCACAAGAGGGAGTTTAATGGTCTAAGGATCCTTAGGGTGTCTGTACTCATAAGGCTCCTGAAGCACCACCAACAGCCTCCTCTCTCCTTAATACCAGACCAGATGCATTGTAGACTCTCCCTCTGTCAACTATGGTAGGACCAGAGTAAGCCACACAGACTTCGGGCCCTCAGCTCTCCAAGCTGAAGCCACATGTCAGCATTTCAGGCCCTCAGGTCACTCACCTGAGGCCACATGGCAGCAAGTTCTGGGGGAGGCAACAACTCCTCCTCAGCCTGGTGCAATCCTCTGCTAGGAATGATCAAGACCTCAGGTGCTTCTCAAACATAAATACAGGCACCCAACATGCCTAGAGGCACCTTTCTAATTGGCCAGGGCAGTATGAATATTCCTGTTCACATTTGCATGGTTTCTGCCTACTGTCCAGTAAATTTCACAGCTGCTAGGACAGTGTGAAACTTCAAGACAGCATGAGCAGCACTAGAGCACACTGAGCTACAATAGCCGATCACTGCTCTCTGTTAAGCATGCAGCAAATATATGTACCTGGCTGTCTGTCTGTTAAGCAGAGAAACCATAAACTATAATACACTAATCCTAGCACCTACCTAGGAGGGTGCTACATGATTAAAGGACAAGGAGGCTAATAAACATGTCATTTTAAAATAGATAGATACCCAAAGGATCTATTGAAACATAGCCAGTTTCAGACATAACATATGGACAACAGAAGGATTTAATAGATGTTTGAGAAATTATTTATTGGCTTTTGAACTTGCGCTGCTGATCGCATATATGATTGCGGTTAGTTTATATACAGTACATCATACAACCTCTAGTGGCTTGAAGCAGCAGCAGTCCTAATTCAATTTGGTTACATTTTCTTTGGCGCGGGTGCATTTTGAAATCACATTGACCATTAAAGTTTGAAGATTTAAACCTAGAGCTCAGTACAGGGAAGGTCCTGTGTTGTCAATTATCAATTAGGATTGCAGAGATTATTGTATAGGGAACACACAAAAATGCTCCAACGTCTGTGTCAATACTTATTATTGCATGCATTTACATCTACATGTCCACAGCAGCACAACATTTTGTGTTCAGACCTAGAAGTAATGTTGCAGGTTTACACACATTGGTTGTGAATTGTGTCCCCCAACATTAGAGAGGAGATGATAAGCAAATGAGGAGATGACTGTGTGTTCTGTATTCCCAACACACTTCCTATACTGGGGTAGCAATGCTCATCCTTTATAGATACTGTACTGTATGGCCAGTGAACATTATCACCCTAGGACAGGAGACGAGAAGTATATTGCTGGCAGGATCATTAGATGAAAACAAAGGGAAAACAAGCTTGAAAAAAATAAATAAATTCAGTAATTACATATAAGAACTTCTAAGCTACAATAATTTTAAATTTGGTATTATTGCTCTGCTGTAGACCTCCCTATAAAGGAACAGCAGAGCGGAGGTTTGACTGCACTGTAGACTTGACCAGCTGCTATCTGTTCTATAGGTTTAGCTAACTCCTCTTGTTCTGTTTTGGGTACAGACCACTTCCTGACCCCCCCCCCATGTGTTTTTTTTGGGGGGCGCCAGGAAATGGTAGGATGAGCACATGGGTGCTTGGGTCATTCATTAATGGTATGTTCTGGTTTTGCTTTTTATTTTACTTGGTTTAGTTTTAAGTTTGTGTGCATTGGCTCATGCTCTGTTGCTGCTCACCGGAAGTGGTCCGCCAACCCGCTCGACTTCCCTTTTGAGATGTTATGTTATCAGCAACATGATGTCACCTAAATAAACTCCTTTTCGGCAATTTCCTGGAATGTGAGAGGTCTCAACTCGAAGTTCAAGAGGGCCCTTCTTTTCCAATATGTAAAAATGTACAACTCTTCTATCTTGATTTTACAGGAGACGCATCTGGTGGGCAGCAAACTGCAGGCTCCAAGGAAACCTTGGGTACAAAAAGTATTCCATGCCTCTTATTCCACCTATGCCAGGGGTATCTCAGTATTAATATGCAAATCACTCCCATGCGTTGAGGTGGTCCATATGGATCCTCATGGCAGGTATGTGATACTGGTACTCACACTGTGGCAATGGAGGCATATTGTAGTTGGCGTATATGTACCTCCGCCCTTCAAACCTGAGGTACTCTATACTATCCTGCAGAGGATCTCCCCCTATTGTCCTGCAAAACTATTGGTTGGGCGACTTCAATGGCATCCTCTCTCCAGATCTGGATGGGCCTGTGCCACCCAAATCCTTCTCTGGAGAGTTGCTCACCTGTGCACTTGCAGCTGGAGTGACAGAGGTTTGGAGATGGAAACATCCCTCTAAGAAAACCTTTTCCTGCTTTTCCACCTCCTATAAAACGTCATCCAGAATAGCTCATGCATTTGCTAACCCCACTGTGTTGGCTGACGTGGAAGACATTACCTACCTACCTAATGGTCTATCTGATCATAGCCGCATGTCTGTCACATTGCGCTCTAGTTACTCCTGCAGCAGCTCCATGTGGCGCCTTGGTGTCCATTGGATTTCACAAAATGATATTTCAGCGCAAACCCCACCAACTCTGAATTAATGCTGGGATTCTAATGCTGGGACATCCTCTCCTGGTATAGTCTGGGATGCATTCAAGGCCTTCACGAAAGGTCACTACATTTCCAAGATTAAAGCGGTCAGGGTGCAGCAAAATGCCACCACGACTGCCTTAGAAAATAAATTGAGAGTGCTTCAGCTTTGTTTTTGCTGCGGACCCCTTGGTTCCAAACTTCGAGGCACTACAAGCTTCCAAGCGTAACCTACATATTCATTTGTCTGAGATCATGAGGCTGGAGCTTTATCGTATCAAGCTAAATTTTTTCGAGCAGGGAGATAGGAGTGGCAAGCTGTTGGCGGTGTTATCCCAGCATGATGTCCCCCATAGAATGATCCCTTAACATACCTCTTTGACAGGTGGGGCCATCACCTCTCCAAAAGGCGATACTCGGTGAGTTCCGAGACTACTATAAAACAATATATACCTCTACACTTCCCTTTGATCACCGCCCTGAGAGTATGACATCCCTCCTGGATCCTACAGCCCTGGGCTGGCTATCTGATCCGGAGAGATCCCATCTAGTCCACCACTGAAGAGGTCCTTGCCATCATTAATTCCCTGTCTGGGGGCAAGGCACCTGGCCCAGACGGCCTGCCAGTGGAATTTTACAAAGCCCACACGGACCTACTAGCCCCACTGCTGGCCTCCCCATACACCCGCTGCCTAGCAAATGGTGCTCCCCCCCCCCCCTCGATGGCAGAGGTATATGTCATACTTATCCATAAAGTCTCGAAAGGTCCAAAATTGTGCGCCTCTTATAGGCTTATAGCCCTGCTTAACAACGATCTTAAAATATTGACCAAACTCCTTGCTTCCAGACTTCAATTCATACTCCCCTTCATCATAGACCCACATCAAACCTGCTTTGTAGCACACAGGTCAACAGACAACAATCTTCATAGGCTTTATACTAATTTTCAGGCACAACATGTTAACAGTGGCACTAGTGTGGTCGCCTCTCTTGATATAGAGAAGGCATTTGACTCAGTTGAATGGCCCTTCCTGTGGGAGACTCTTGGGAGAATGGGATTCCCCTTACTATTCATTCAATGGCTGCAGACGATTTACAGCTCACCGATGGCTGCCATTCTCCATTCTCCTACTTTCACCTTGTCTAGGGGCACACGGCAGGGATGCCCCTTCTCACCAGCCCTCTTCGCCATTGCGATGGAACCAGAGGCTGGGGCACTCTGTGTCTCACTGCATATTAAAGGACAACAACTGGCTTGGCTGCAGGAGAGGGTAGCCCTGTATGTAGACGATCTCCTACTATTTCCTACAAATCCTAGATGAGTTTTTCGAGAGTGATGGGGCTGAGGGTCAACTGGTCCAAATCACAATTGCTAGCTATTGATTCGAAGGCGAGGCAGGTCGCCCCATCAGATATTCAGCTACAATGGGTGGACAGGTTCACTTATCTTGGGATCTGTGTTTCAAGGGACGTGAGGGATTTTATCCCACTCAATCTAGATCTGGTTGTTGCCGCTGTTAAAACCAGTACATGGGAGAAACTGCCTCTCTCCCTTCTGGGCCGTGTTAACCTAAAAAAAATGAAAATATTACCGAAATTTACTTATCTGTTCCGCAACTCTCCACAATGGATTCCGAAGTCCTTTTTCTCCCAGCTGAATAGGATTTTTTCCTCCTTTTTATGGGTCCCACGGCCTCCTAGATATAAATTCTCCACCCTTATGTGCCCTACCTTGCAAGGAGGACTGGCTTTCCCAGACTGCCATAAATAATTTATAATGTCCCAATTGGTCACTGCAACCTGGTGGCTTACTCCTGATACTTCCAACCCTGCAGGTGCTGGGGAGGCTGCGGTGCTGGGGTCAGTGGAAGCATTGTTGAACCTGCTTTTTCATGGTCCCAAGGCCCCATATGACCCCATGAAAACGACCTTATGAGCCTGGAAGATGGGTTTAAAGTTTGAGACTTACCCGGGCGCTGCGGTCTCTTCTAACGCTCCCTTATGGAATAATCCCACTCTACCACACCTTTTTAAAATTCCAGACCCCATAGTGTGGGCCAAATATAATATTAAGCGGGTCTCAGATGTTGCCCCGGATCTCTCCCTCCATTCCTTCGACCATCTAGTATACCATAACAACATCCCAACATCGCACTTATTTAGATACTTACAGTTATCCCATGCCTTCAGGAACCAATTTCCTCCTGGGGAAGCGCAGATGGTACAGCCAGATCTGGAAAGGGTTCTGTGATATGAATGCTCGGAGCGGTCAGCTTCCGTTCTCTATGCGCATCTCCTTCGAGTTTCCTCTCCCGAGCTCTCTACCTTGCGACAACGCTGGGTACGGGATGTTCCAGATCTGGACTCTGAGGATTGGGTATATCTGTGGGACTTTCCATTCAAAATACTGGTTTCCCTCAGGGATCGCCTCATACAATATAAAATTGCCCATAGAGCGTACCTTACCCCCTATCGCCTGCACAAAATGAAAGCCTCTCTTTCCCCGGAGTGTTGGTGCTGTGGTTATGCTCCAGGGGATTTAATTCACATCTTCTGGACTTGCCCAAAGCTTGACACATTCTGGTCACAGATAGTTTTGGTGATAAATGATCTGCTACATGTTTCTATTGCTTGATCCCCTAAAATCTGCCTATTGGGTCTTGTGGAGGATCTGGTACCTAGAGTGGCTGAATGAACTCTTCTTGGCCTCCTATTGTTTTATGCCAGGAAAACTATTACACTGCACTGGAGACAGCGAGCTCCCCTCTCGCTCTCCCAGTGGAAGAAAATATGTAAAAAGTAAATGATGCGATACCTCTTTACAGAGATACCTATCTACATAGGGGCTGTCCCAAAAAATATGATAGAGTGTGGGCCAGGTGGCTGGCAGACCCTTCTACTGCCACGGCCGATTAGGTGCGCTCCAAATTCATAGTTCCTGACTCTGTGATTCTGCCCGAACTCTTACTGTATTGCAAATACTATTTTCTTGTCCTTTTTACATCTTCTTTTATATACTGACAATATGCTGAAAGATACATTTTCTGAACCCCTGCGCAGGTATTTTGATTTATGTTGTATATTGCTACGACTCCTGTGCTATGAGCCTTAAGTTTGGTGTGTTATAACCAAATAAAAAGATTAAAAAAAAAAAAGAGATCCAGATGTCGTTGCTGCATTTCAGAAAACTCTTTTATGTTATATCTTAAGTGTCTGAAATATTCTTTACACCTAATTATGGATTCATTATCCTTGAAATCCTTCTGTAGTCTGGCTATTTAACCATTAGTGTGAGGTTTCATTTTGCTAATAAATATATTTGACTGTATTTTGATGAGATCCCTGAAGGTGTCTGCAACACATTTGAGATTCCTTTGATATATTAAAATGTACAATAAAAAGCTAATTATGCATAGACGTTAGCCCTAGCCTACAAGATGTGTATATTGAATTAACAAACAGAATATCAGATACACAGTAAATCTTAGAGACACTTTGTTTACCATTGTGCATCTCCCAAATTGATGGATTAGTAACTGTAAAAATTCAAAAACAGTATAAATTAAATTCAAGGAGATATATAATGTTTTGTGCCTGGATGTTTATCATGTTATAAAATATAAATATAAAGCTGAAAAACTTGCTAAACTACACATGAAGGGAAAAGGAACTTGAGGTGGCATGCTATCATCTTAGCATCTTAATTTCAGTAACAATAATAGGTCAACAAAAATAATTGTCAAAAAAGACCTAACTATAACCACAGTAGATAGTGTGACTTAACTATTCACAGCTCTACAAAAGACCACTTACCAGTTGACAGAATAATAATATATCCTAGCAGTAAAATATTTGAAAATTATTTTGGACAGGGCAGAACAGTAGCTTAGTGGTCTGCATTCATCCCTTTAAGCAAAGTAGTCTTAGGTTTAAAGTGGTAGTAAATCCTGAAACAAAAAAGAAAAAAAAAAATCCAAAAAAAATCCCCACGTAAGGTAATGTCATTATGTGCTAATATGCTCATATATTGCACAATATGAAAGACTTACCTGTAAAATGAAGCCCTTTGGCAATGCACTGTCACCACTGATAGGGCTTCCATCTTTGCCCGGCCTTCCTTCCGGTTCGTTTGAATGGCCAAGCCACAATGACATCACTCCCATGCATGCTCACGGGAGCCACAATCGTGGCACAGCTCTTTGAAGGGATGGCATACTGAGTAGGCCATCCCTTCAGAGCTCAGTATGCAATTAATTTGCATTACATGTGGCAGTGATGTCACCAGAAGAAAAATATGTAAATATCTTCTAAATGGTGCATGTTTAGGAGATATTGATTTTACCTAAAAGTAGGCTTTACACAATTACATAGTTACATACTTAGTGAGGTTGAAAAAAGACATCAGTCCATCCAGTTCAACCCATGATGTGTGTGTGTGCGTTTGCTGTTAACCGTACATTGTATACCCCTCTATGTTGTGGTCTTTAAGGTGCCCATCTCTGCTGATACGACTGTTTGCGGAAGAGAATTTCACATCCTTACCGCTCTCACAGTGAAGAACCCGCTGCGTATTTTAAGGTTAAACCGCCTTTCTTCTAGTTTTAGTGAGTGGCCATGTGTCTTATTGTATTTCCTTTCTCTGAATAGGTTTTTGCATATGCTAGGGTTGCCAGAACAATATTTGTACATTGATATCATATCCCCCCTCAATCGTCTCTTCTCCAGAGAGAATAAGTTCAGTGCTTGTAGTCTTTCCTCATAGCTGATGTCCTCCATTCCCCTAATTATTTTTGTTGCCCTTCTCTGGACTTTCTCCAGTTCCAGCACATCCTTCCTGAAGACCGGTGCCCAGAACTGGACAGCATACTCCAGATGTGGCCGGACCAGAGTCTTGTAGAGTGGGAGAATAATCTCTTTATTTCTGGAGTGGATCCCCTTTTTTATACAGTACATCCCAGTATTCTGTTGGCTTTGCTTGCAGCGGCTTGGCATTGCATGCCACTGCCAAGCCTGTTGTCTACCAGTACCCCCAGGTCCTTTTCCATCCTAGACTCACCCAGAGGTTCCCCCCCTAGTGAGTAGCTTGCTTTCTGGTTTCTGGCACCCAGGTGCATTACTTTACATTTTTCAACATTAAACCTCATCTGCCATGTAGTTGCCCACCCCATTATTTTGTTCAGGTCCGCTTGTAAGGTTTCCACATCCTGCCCAGAAGATATTGGCCTGCTTAGTTTAGTATCATCCGCAAATACTGAGATTTTACTCGATATCCCCTCGACTAGATCATTTATGAATAAATTAAACAGGATTTGCCCCAGGACAGAACCCTGGGGGACCCCGCTTTCCACACCCACCCAATCTGAGTACTCCCCATTGATCATCACCCTTTGCAACCTCCCCTGGAGCCAGTTCCCTATCCAGGTACTCACCTTATGGTCCATACCTACCTTCCTTAGTTTGAACAGTAAGCGTTTGTGGGGCTTTATTGTAAGCTTATCTATAGGTAAAAGTTTCAAAACTGAGGACACTATCTGCATGGAGTTTTGTTGTTCTCCCTGTGCTTCTGTGGGATTTCAGTGGGTATTCTAGTTTCCTACCACATTCCAAAGGAAGCTTAAGCTCAACTCCAGGAAACCTGTGGGTGCAGCCCCACTGAAAAGGTTAAATGCTTATTTAGTCTCGGGGACAGTAAAAGCAATTTTACTTACCTGATCCTCTATTCCTTCCACTTGTGCTCCCACATGCTCCAGCAGTGAAATGTCCCTCTTCACCCTTGCATCCAATGCATTGCTCTTAATAGTTTCAGAGATTCTTAGAACGCAGGAGCATGAGGGGCTTGCAGTAGCAGAGAATCTGGTAAATAAATCTGCTTTTTTATGCCATATTTTAGGCTTGCAGAAGTTTATTTTTAATTTGCTATTGTCTACATTGAGCCTAGTATGTGTTTGTGGGTCTTAAAATCCCAATTGTATAGCCTTCTATAACAGAACCTGGTAACACTCAGGTTTTCAGGGTTAGGAATAGACCAAAGATCACAACATGGTCATGGTAGTTGGGATTTATTTTATTTCATTACAAAGTGTAACAAAAGAATTCCCAGCACTATACAGAGTACATGTATAATTCACATTACATTCTGCAGTTGTTATTGCTTTAGAATAGCACAAGACTCAGTAGTGGGGGCCCTGGAGTTTTATTGCTATGGGGCAGAAAATGAGGTGCCAATAACTTAAAAATATTTCAGATGGTAAGCACAAGAATCTACAAGAAGATTGAGTGATGCTTGTTTAAAATTAAGTAGCAAAACTGCTTAGATGTTAGAGGGTGGAATTTGTAAGTTGTAATATAATGAATATGACAATTTTCTGATGCTTAGAGGTACATACAGTACAACACAATGCATGGAGAGGACCGGTATGGCGTATGCCATGTACAAAATGGCATACTGAGTTTGGCAGTCCAGAATTTGTCACTAATGATGAGCAAACCTACCCAGGTTCAATTTGGTGGAACGTTCTGCAAACTCATAAAATCCAAAAATTGCAAACTTTAATGTGAACCCTATTGAAGGGAGACAAATCTTATAAATTAGCCCTGTCCCTTTTTGAGGTTAATGGTCATTTAAGTGTTTGTATTTGCCATGAAAAAGAAAAAAAATATTTAACAGTTATATAAATGTAATAGTAAGCCAGATTCTCGCTGATAGACTAGCAAAGGGTTAGTGTTAACCACTTCCAGACCGCTTACGTTATATTTACTGTGGCAGGCTGGCTCATACAGGCAAAACAACGTAGATCTACGTCACTCGCCTGGGGGCAGCTAGGGGGCGAGCGCACGGCGCGGCGGCACGCTCCCGCCCCGATTGTCAACGGGGAAGCCGATGTAGGTGTCAGGTGGCATTATTACAGTAACAGTGCATTTTTTTTAGCACTGATTACTGTAGTAATGTCACTGGTCCCCCCCAAAAGTGTCAAAAATGTCAGTTAGGGGCCCAATCTGTCCACCGCAATGTCGCAGTCCCGCAAAAAATCGCAGATCGCCGCCATTACTAGTAAAAAAAAAAAAAAACACAATAAAAATGGAGTTAGTAGACACGATAACTTTTGCGCAAACCAATCAAAATACGCTTATTGCAATTTTTTTTTACCAAAAATATGTAGCAGAAAACAAATTGGCCTAAAATGTTAAAAAAAGTTTGATTTTTTAATTTTTTTTTTGGGAATGTCATATAGCAGAATGTGAAAAATATTGTTTTTCTTTCAAAATTGTTACATTTTTTTTGTTTATAGCGCAAAATATAAAAATCACACAGGTGATAAAATACCACCAAAAGAAAGCTCTATTTGTGGGAAAAAAGGAAGCAAATTTGGTTTGGGTACAGCGTCGAACGACCACGCAATTGTCCAATAAAGTAATGCAGTGCAAAATCGCAAAATAGGGCCTGGTCTTTAAGGGGCAAATCCTTCTGGTCTTAAAGTGGTTTAAAAAAAAAAACAAAAATGGCATGGGCCCTCCCCCCAAAAAAACTCATACCATGAGCCTCAGGTTTGTTATGGATTTTAGGGGGGAACCCAACTCAAAAAAAAGGAAAAAAGTGGGGTTTCCTCGAAATCCATACCAGACTCTTATCCAGCATTTATTTTTATTTAGTTAGGACTGGTCAAAACTGTGTGTGTTTATTTACTATTGACTTTTTTTTATGAATGAGTAAGGGTATCCCGTACTCATTCATGTAGGGGGTGCGGTAATTAGAGGCCATCTTTTTATAAAGTGGGCTTCCAGATTCTGATAATAGCCTCACAAGCATGAGCCAGGGTTGTGGGAAAGAGGTCCTTGTTTCTTTTTTGTGGTCTCTCTAAAATCCATACCAGACTATCCCTTTGCTCGCATTCACCTGTCAGGTAGGAATTGGATGAGACATTCACAAAGTGAATTTTTTACTATTCATAGACCTATATGGTTCTTTTAGTTCTGTTAAGGGCAGGTGCTTCACATGTTTCTCATAAAAGTCTCAATACAGCATGTTGTTTTTAGCACTTGAATCGAGGAGAGCCTTCAGGAAAATGCCTTCAAATTGAATAAGCTATATAGGACAGGGTCCTATCGGGTTAACCAGAATCTTTCTGTGAGTAGTGGGGCTAAAGAGTAAGCTTGCTGGACTTGTCTTCCTCTCTTCTTGTTTGTAACATCCGGAGAGATGATCTTACTCATGTCTTGGAGGTTGATGTGTATTTCTTCCTGTGTAATGGGTACAAATGCCAAGAGAAATGTTTTTAACAGCTTCTTGGCTGTGTTGGATGAGGCTCTACTTAAAGGCTAAGGTATCCCCTTGTTTTCCGGAAAACATTGTTTTCTTGCAAATTGCCCTCCCTCTTGATATCTTCCTTTCCGAAACCAGGGCAATCACAGCCTTTTGAACCTTGGTGAGAGACTGTTGCATCCCTGCTTGAACCTGCTGCATTCCTTCCTAAGTTTATACCACTTGCATTACAAATGTCTGTATATCAGTAACTGCATCATGTTACTGCCTGGCCTGCATTACAGCCTCAAGAACTGTAGGGGCTCCAATCCCTCTCTCTTCTGATGCATGCAAGGAAATCTGTGCTGAATTCACAGAGACACCATTGTGAGGTTGTCCAGAATCTGTGTGTGTAACTGATTTCTGGACTGCCAACAGAGGCCTCTTCCTCTTGGTTAGTCTTCTTGATCAGTTTTGTTAGGTCAGTGAATTACTCTTATCTCTCTTCTACAGTTTCAACACTATGGGGTTTTAAAGATCATGCCGTGTAAAAGAACCTGAGTCCAAAAGGACTTGTTTAGGATGTCTAGCTCTGTTCATTCTTAATGGAGAATCATATCACTATATTTATTAGTCACAAAAGGAGCAAAACAAGAACCGAGGTCCTGTCCAACCCACTCAGCGCTTATGTAATATGCAGTACCAATATGTAATGCCAAAAGCCACCTGTGAACAAAGCAAGATAATGGATCTCAAGAGCCAATATTCATACAAAGCTGCTGCTATATAAATTAAGTATCTAGAAAAGGTGCGTACACAAACTGAAGCCCATATATGCACTAGCAGCACTAAACAGTCCTTATAGCTGAATTGATTGCAAGTAGATCTTAATCAATATTGTTCATATGAGTTCATAAATGCTGGTTATGCAAGAAATGGTGAAACCAAAGTCTCTTATCCCAATGGAACCGGGTGGGAATGGTGCAGTGTAGACACAGAATATCTCCTTTACTTTCACCACAACAGCCACCAAGAGCCTTCACCACACCGCCGTGCTCCCCCCTAGGCAGTAAACACGTACCCTTATTGCTTAGGTCAAGCGCTTTGAATCAAACCAGTGATCCTCCACTGTCCAATGGCGATCCACCTTATATTCTCAGTCTCAGCTGGTAAAATGGTAATCAGCGCCTCCTTATCTCCTCTCACATGCAAAGAGAATGATTGGGACCCATAGCGTAACATGTACACACCAAAGCTTTTATTATTATTATTAAAAAGAATCACACTCACATGGGAAAAAGGATTTCTAGGCAGAATGGTGTACCGAAGGAAAACACCTGCTCCTTCCACCGACAATGCTGTCTCCACTGTGCCGCACGGTCCGGGTGACTCAGAAGCCGACTTCCTGGATCGCGGCCAACTTAGACGGCATGACATAGGACCTTCAGACGCTGTGCAGGGTTGCCTTGGTAGCCGCGTGCTCACGCTCTGACACGTTTCGTCATCACGGACTTCAACTGAGGGAAGTGCTTCTCCCAAATAATATATAGAATGTGGCAAAGACAAACCATAATCCCCCATTTATAATTATTAAAAATCAAGCTTAAATGTCCGTGTGATCTCACACAGCCAAAATGTGTAAATTCAGTAAACAATATAAATTATAATATGTGAATCTTCTTCTCACTTTGTGCAAAATCTCTGTGGTACACAGTTGTGTTCTCATCTTTCAGTTATGACCTATATATTATAGAGGTCATATAAAGCCTTTTCCCCTTCCTGGGGTTCAAAGCTCTCTGATAAAGTCCACTTGCTCTCAGTCACTCAAGGCAAGCAAAAACAAAGTACATAGTGTTCTCCATTTAAAAATGAACATTTATTAAGTCTTTAAAAATGCACTCACATTCTCATGTGCACCATTCCTCAGTGCACAAGGTAAACTGAACCTCTGCTTAGTATACAGCAAGTACCAGTAAATGAACCTGCAATGCCGGCTACTTCCTAATTCATGCCTGATGATGTCACTCAGCTCCATCTTACGCATTTCATCGCAGTCATCGTAGGTGTTTGAAATATGTATGGTGTAGCTGGGTTGCACCACTTACATTTTTTTTTTTTGTGACTGAGTAAGGTGCTATGTATCTTTGACCATGCATAGCTTGGGGTGCTGCTCTAGACATGCATCCAAAAGGTCCAGTGACTTCTACGATTGGGTGTAGGCAGAAGAAAGAGCTCATCCCAACCCTGACTCTACTCCTAGTAAGAAAAAAATCCAACCTCTGCACACCAGCACTGCCTTAGTGCAAAATAGTAAACAGCTTCAGCTCGGCTCCATCAAGGGGTATAGACTGTTTACTATTTTGCACCCGGGCTGTGCTGGTGTGTGTGTTGATTGGATTTTTTCTTACTAGGAGTTTCTTTGCACCTCTTACATTTTAACATTGGAGGACCAGTATCTAAGGGTCCCCTTATTTTTAAAGAAGGTTCTAGATTTGGATAAGCCCCATGCCCACAGATCCCTTTCAACAACTGGGCTAATGTTGAGGGGAAGAGGCCCTAGTCCTCATCAACATGTCCGAGGGGGTTTTCCCTTGCAAACCTTTCCCCATATGTTGAGGGCTTGTGGCTTCCTCTGTACAAACAACAAAAACAAGGGAAGCACAACCCTAGCCCAATAAACTTCTTTATTAAAAACAATAAATGTAGCAATCACATGATTTCCAGTACATTGCATGACCATAAATCATCCACCAAGAGCCATTGGCTGTGTCAGACACTTTCCAAGCAGTTGCGGCCCATGCATAGGGGGCGCCAGGGTGCCGCCCCCCCTACCCCTAAAGAAAAGAAAAAAAAACAAGAAGAAAAAAAAACGAACAAATAAAGTTTTGAAAAAAAAAAAAAAAAAAACGAACAAATAAAGTTTTGAAAAAAAAAAAATTGTGTTTGCCGCTACCCCGGCCTATGTGGCGGCTATGGGGGGGGTGGGGTTTATGACCCAGAAGGGAGCCGATTGGCTGCCTTCTGGGGGCGTAACCTGAGCGCAAGTCATTGCGCTTGGGCACCCCCACTTTCCTGATATCCTGGCTGTGATTGGTCCAGTCTCCAGCCTGGACCAATCATTATCCAGGACATCCGATCGTGACATCACAATGGGGGCGGTGCCGGTGCGTGCGTCCATCACTCACCATCACCGCCGCTCGGAGGACCGCCGCCACAGAAGAGGACGAACGGATCGAGGAGGGGAGAACCCGCCGCCGCCAGGTAAGTGTAGATTGAAGGGAGCACGCACGCTGGTCTCTGCATTGATTGGGGGACAATGCTGACTGTGGCACTCTGCAATCATTGGGGGACAATGCTGACTGTGGCACTCTGCAATCATTGGGGGACAATGCTGACTGTGGCACTCTGCAATCATTGGGGACAATGCTGACTGTGGCACTCTGCAATCATTGGGGGACAATGCTGACTGTGGCACTCTGCAATCATTGGGGGACAATGCTGACTGTGGCACTCTGCAATCATTGGGGACAATGCTGACTGTGGCACTCTGCAATCATTGGGGGACAATGCTGTGGGCACTCTGCAATCATTGGGGCACAATGCTGTGGGCACTCTGCAATCATTGGGGTACAATGCTGTGGGCACTCTGCAATCATTGGGGTACAATGCTGTGGGCACTCTGCAATCATTGGGGTACGATGCTGTGGCACTCTGAAATCATTGGGGGACAATGCTGACTGTGGCACTCTGCAATCATTGGGGACAATGCTGACTGTGGCACTCTGCAATCATTGGGGTACAATGCTGTGGGCACTCTGCAATCATTGGGGTACAATGCTGTGGGCACTCTGCAATCATTGGGGTACGATGCTGTGGCACTCTGCAATCATTGGGGTACAATGCTGACTGTGGCACTCTGCAGTCATTGGGGGACAATGCTGTGGGCACTCTGCAATCATTGGGGTACGATGCTGTGGCACTCTGCAATCATTGGGGTACAATGCTGTAGCACTCTGCAATCATTGGGGTACAATGCTGACTGTGGCACTCTGCAATCATTGGGGTACAATGCTGTGGGCACTCTGCAATCATTGGGGTACAATGCTGTGGCACTCTGCAATCATTGGGGGACAATGCTGTGGGCACTCTGCAATCATTGGGGTACAATGCTGTGGCACTCTACAATCATTGGGGTACAATGCTGTGGGCACTCTGCAATCATTGGGGTACAATGCTGTGGGCACTCTGCAATCATTGGGGTACAATTCTGTGGCACTCTGCAATCATTGGGGTACAATGCTGTGGCACTCTGCAATCATTGGGGTACAATTCTGTGGCACTCTGCAATCATTGGGGTACAATGCTGTGGGCACTCTGCAATCATTGGGGTACAATGCTGTGGGCACTCTGCAATCATTGGGGTACAATGCTGCAATCATTGGGGTACAATGCTGTGGGCACTCTGCAATCATTGGGGTACAATGCTGTGGCACGCTGCAATCATTGGGGTACAATGCTGTGGCACTCTGCAATCATTGGGGTACAATTCTGTGGCACTCTGCAATCATTGGGGTACAATGCTGTGGCACTCTGCAATCATTGGGGGACAATGCTGTGGGCACTCTGCAATCATTGGGGTACAATGCTGTGGCACTCTGCAATCATTGGGGTACAATGCTGTGGGCACTCTGCAATCATTGGGGTACAATTCTGTGGCACTCTGCAATCATTGGGGTACAATGCTGTGGGCACTCTGCAATCATTGGGGTACAATGCTGTGGGCACTCTGCAATCATTGGGGACAATGCTGTGGCGCTCTGCAGTGATTGGGGTCAATGCTGTGGCGCTCTGCATTGAAAGGGGCACGCATGCTGAACTCTGCATTGATGGGGGCACAGTACATTGTTCATTGCATTGAAGGGGGCACAGCACAGTTGCATTGAAGGGGGCACGCATGCTGAACTCTGCATTGTGGGGGCACAGTGTTCATTGCATTGAAGGGGGCACAGCACAGTGTTCATTGCATTGAAGGGGGCACAGCACAGTGTTTATTGCATTGAAGGGGTCACAGCACATTGTTCATTGCATTGAAGGGGTCACAGCACAGTGTTTATTGCATTGAAGGGGGGCACAGCACAGTGTTTATTGCATTGAAGGGGTCACAGCACACTGTTCATTGCATTGAAGGGGTCACAGCACAGTGTTTATTGCATTGAAGGGGGGCACAGCACAGTGTTTATTGCATTGAAGGGGTCACAGCACAGTGTTTATTGCATTGAAGGGGGGCACAGCACAGTGTTTATTGCATTGAAGGGGGCACAGCACAGTGTTTATTGCATTGAAGGGGGCACAGCACATTGTTCATTGCATTGAAGGGGTCACAGCACAGTGTTTGTTGCATTGAAGGGGTCACAGCACAGTGTTCATTGCATTGAAGGGGGCACAGCACAGTGTTCATTGCATTGAAGGGGGCACAGCACAGTGTTTATTGCATTGAAGGGGTCACAGCACATTGTTCATTGCATTGAAGGGGTCACAGCACAGTGTTTATTGCATTGAAGGGGGGCACAGCACAGTGTTTATTGCATTGAAGGGGTCACAGCACACTGTTCATTGCATTGAAGGGGTCACAGCACAGTGTTTATTGCATTGAAGGGGGGCACAGCACAGTGTTTATTGCATTGAAGGGGGCACAGCACAGTGTTTATTGCATTGAAGGGGGCACAGCACAGTGTTTATTGCATTGAAGGGGTCACAGCACATTGTTCATTGCATTGAAGGGGTCACAGCACAGTGTTTATTGCATTGAAGGGGGGCACAGCACAGTGTTTATTGCATTGAAGGGGTCACAGCACACTGTTCATTGCATTGAAGGGGTCACAGCACAGTGTTTATTGCATTGAAGGGGGGCACAGCACAGTGTTTATTGCATTGAATGGGGCACAGCACAGTGTTTATTGCATTGAAGGGGGCACAGCACATTGTTCATTGCATTGAAGGGGTCACAGCACAGTGTTTGTTGCATTGAAGGGGTCACAGCACAGTGTTTGTTGCATTGAAGGGGGCACAGCACAGTGTTTATTGCATTGAAGGGGGCACAGCACAGTTTTTATTGCATTGAAGGGGGCACAGCACAGTGTTCATTGCATTGAAGGGGTCACAGCACAGTGTTCATTGCATTGAAGGGGGCACAGCACAGTGTTCATTGCATTGAAGGGGGTACGCACGCTGGTCTCGGCATTGAAAGAGGGCACAGCACAGTGTTCATTGCATTGAAGGGGGCACAGCACAGTGTTCATTGCATTGAAGGGGGCACGCACGCTGATCTCTGCATTAAAGGGGGCATATACCATCTCCTGTACCATGACCTGTGACATGCCTATACCATATCTGTGCCATGCCTATACCATATCTGTGCCATGCCTATACCATCTCCTGTACCATCACCTATGCCATGCCTGTACCATCACCTGTGCCATGCCTGTACCATGACTTCAAAGTCACGCAATTTTTTACTGCGTTTTTTGGCGCGAAGCAATACCTATTACATTTTTTTTTTTGCGCCCCCCCCCAAAAATTTTGAGCACCAGCCGCCACTGTTTCCAAGTGTCCTGGCATCAGCTGGTGTTCCTGTAGATGTAAATTTTCTACTCTTTCCCAATAATGTAGAGGAGAAAGAAAGAAGAGAGCAAGCTGCCAGCCCCACTTGTGGCTTGTATAAGACAAGTGACGGAAGAGGGGGAGGAGACCAGCGCTGGATCAAAATGACAGCATGTACCTGTTCCGGTGCCTGTCTTATACAAGCTGTGAGTGTAGCTGACAGCTTGCTCTCCTCTCCCTTTGATAACACTATTGGGAAAGAGTGGAGGATTTCAAGCTACAGGAACACCAGCTGATGCCAAGACAGAGGTTCTTTGGGGTGTGTCCTGACAGTTTACTTTTTTTACTTTTTCCCTCTTCACCCTTCTATGTAGCAGTATAGGTCTAATTGTTCCCAGCAGTGACCATTTTAGATCTCAATGTTCTCCGCAGTGACCAGTACAGATCTCAGTGTCCCCAGCAGTGCCCAATACAGATTTCAGTGTCCCTAGCAATGAACAGTAAAAAGCCCAGTGTTCCCCAGCAGTAATGATTATAGACCCTAGGGCCAACAGAAGTGACCAGTACAGATTGCAGTGTCCCCAGTAGTGACCAGTACAGATCTCAGTGTTCATTGGAGTGACCAAACAGATCTTAATGTCTCTAGCAGTGATCAGTGTAGTGGCACCGAATGAAATATCAGCTCACGTGAATGTCTGCAGCCCGCTATCCTACTTATTCTTACCAACTTTCCTCCTCTCCCAAACTATGTGCTGCAAAAAAAAAAAATGATCTGGCTCTGACACTTAAGGAGGCATGTCCATACCTACAGCCCACTAACCAATAGGAGATGAGCAGCCAGGCAATCAGTCAGCAAAGGGGAAATTATTTGTGTGCGTTTAGCTCACATACACATATTTGGCTGAGAGTGCAGGGCATGGGGACAATGTAGGGAGGCAAAATACTCACTGTGTAGCCACGGGGGGCGCTTTTCATCTGGAGACAGTCTCCTAAAACTGGGGATATCTGGTCACCCTAGGCTACATCTAATGATCAGTATGATTAACAAACCAGAAGATATTTATAATATGTATATGCTCATATGCTGTATACTTAAAAAACGTGTATGTGACGTGATGCCTAAACCTGTACAGAACATTTTTAAGATACTACATACAAAATATGTACTGTTTTTGAGATCACTTGCATAGATAACAGTGAAAAAAGCCATGAACTGTCCTCCTTTGAACTTCTGCAACTCCCCTATAGCGATTGTGTATCAATCATAAAACATCACATTAGCAGCAGAGAAGGCAAGGACACAGTGACAAGAAAAGTCAGTTGTATGGTCAATATTAGCATCATTTGTATGAAACAATGTACTTAATAATACATTACTTTAATTAGCCAATGCCGCCTTTGAATGTGAGCATATTTTCAATTTCTAGAGTAACTAAATCTAAAAGTTAGGGGAACTCTGAGATAACCTTACAATCTTACAATCACCAAATGGTTCTGCATGGGGTGAACTGGGACTTCAATGGGCAAATTTTATTAGTGGATGTCTAAGAAACTAAGTTGAGCAGCTTAGCCTGGTCAGATCACTTTTTTATGTATACTTGGATATACATATCAAGTAAAAGTTTAGATTTAGGCAGAGCCGGGACAAGGCCATCCAGCGCCCAGGGCGAAGACACGAAACTGCGCCCCCCCCCCCCCCCACAAGATGTAGGAGCATAATGTTTTAGCAATATAAAATAAATAAATAAATAAAATTGAGCACTAATTGGCACACTTAGCCCTAAGCATACATTCCCTTTCCAAGCCAAATATTTCCTCAAACAAATATTCTCCCTCTTCCCAGTACACATCTCTCCCTGCTGAAATCTCCCTCCCAGCACAAATCTCCCCCACCCCCCATCCTCTCTAAACTCAAAGCCTCTCTCTTCCCAAATGTTCCCTGCTAGCACAACTATCCCTCCTCAAAAAAGCACCGTTAGCACACATTCTCACCCCTCAAATTTCCCCCCCAAACACAAATTCTCCCCTCTCCAAATCCCCCCTCCCAGCACAAATCTTCTCCTCCCCCAAATGTCCCCTCCTAGCACAAATACCCATCAATTTTCCTACTAGCACAAATCCTCTCCCCCAGACCCCCCCCCCCCCCCAAAAAAAATGTTTTCCCTTCTTGCACAAATCCCCCATCCTAGCACAAATCCTCTTCCCCCATCCCCCCAGCACAAAACCCCCCAAATTCCTCCTCCTAGGCCATCCCACCAAATCCCCCATCCTAGCACAAATCCCCCCTCTTAGCACAAATCCTCTTCCCCCATCCCCCCAGCACAAACCCCCCAAATTCCTCCTCCTAGCCCATCCCACCAAATCCCCCATCCTAGCACAAATCCCCCCTCTTGGCACAAATCCTCTTTCCCCATCCCCCCAGCACAAACCCCCCAAATTCCTCCTCCTAGCCCATCCCACCAAATTCCCCCTCTTAGCACAAATCCTACCCCAAAATTTCCCCTCTAGCACAAATACCCCCAATCATCCCTACTAGCATAAATCCCCGCCCCTATCCCCATTTCTAACAGCCCAAAAACTCCCCATCCTGGCACAACCCCCCAAATACCCTCCTAGCCCAAATCCCCCCACCCCGCCCAGCACAAATCCACCCTCCTAGCACAAATCCCCCCCCCACCATCACAAATCCCCCCTCCTGGCACAAATCCTCTTCCCTCCATCCCCACAGCAAAAATCCCCCCTCCTGGCACAAATCCTCTTCCCCCATCTCCCCAGCACGAATCCCCCCCTCCTGGCACAAATCCCCCCCCCATCCCCCCAGCACAACCCCCCAAATCACCCTCCTAGTACCCCCCCCCCCAATTTCCCCTCCTAGAACAAATCTTACCCGTCAAATCCTCCCCCCATCAAAAATGTCCCCCTATCACAAATACCCCCATCATTCCTACTGGCACAACCCCCCCAAATACCCCTTTTTAACAGCCCCAAGACTTCCTGTTCTGGCACAAATCCCCCCACCCTATCCCAATAATCTCTTCAAGGACAATCCCCAAATCCCCCCTCCTGGCACAAATCCTCACCCCCCCAGCACAAATCACCCCTCCTAGCACCCTCCCCCCAATTTCCCTGCTAGAAGAAATCTTGTCACCTCTCAAATTCCCCATCCCAGCACAGCCCCCCCCCCCCCCATGTCGATCCCACTATGAAGTAATCATCTTCTCCCCACCTCTCCTAGTACAATTATTTTTTGGGGGGTTGTCCTTGGGGGGGGGGGGAATAAGAGAATTTGTACTAGCAGGGTGGGGAGAAGATGATTACTTCATGGTGGGATCAGTGACAGGATAAGATTTGTGCCCCCGAGTGTAGTTCTCCCTTTCTTCAAGCATCGCAGGCAGACCTCAGATACAGCGCGGCACATCCCTCTGTCATTCTCCTCTTCTGAGGCTCCTCCTCTTCATATGTCAGAGCG
This sequence comes from Pelophylax lessonae, assembly GCF_965119305.1. NCBI lineage: Eukaryota > Metazoa > Chordata > Amphibia > Anura > Ranidae > Pelophylax > Pelophylax lessonae. The sequence continues at coordinate 602,641,659 of NC_138768.1, read as the reverse complement.
GAGGAGGAGCCTAAGAGAAGCCGATTACTGAACCTTTGGCTTTGCACGGACAGCTGGCGGGAGAGATGCTGCTGCAGAAGGGGAGAAGATTGCAGCTCAGGAAGGACACTGCATGTCAGATCGGGACTATACAGAGTTTGTTACCCGCCCCCTTTCCACATTGCTTGCTGGGAGGAGAGGGGATAACAAACTCTGTATAGTCCCGATCTGACATCTGGTGTCATTCCTGAGCTGCAATCTTCTCCCCTTCTGCAGCCGCATCTCTCCCGCCAGCTGTCCATGCAAAGCTTTAGGAATCGGCTTCTCCTAGGCTCCTCCACCGCTCCTTCTCCGCTCTGACATAAGGTAAGGAGAAGCCGAAGGAGAAGTCCCGATCTGACGCCGCTACAGTGATAGGAGTGTGAAGCCTGGCAAGAAGAGAGAGAGAGAGAGCACATCCCGCTCTCTCCTGTCATCTAATAATCAGTGTCACAGAAACACTCCTGACAGCGCCCCCTCCACCTCCCATGCTACAGACGCCCAGGGCAGCCGCTCCTCTCGCCCACCCCTTGTACCGGCCCTGGATTTAGGGTGATACCAGCTATGGGCTAGCTAAATAAATTGTAGAGTTGTGACAGATGTAGAGAGATGTGCATGACCAAAAAATGTGTTTTGTTTTGGATTCGTTTGTTAAATTAATAATTTTATTTTGTCATATATGTTATGTTAGTATGTTTCATTTTCAGAATTAATTTCATATATTCGTAATCATTTCATATATTTGTTATTTTGAAATTGATTCAAAATTAATTTAAATTCGAAATCGAAACACATTACAATAAAAACAGTAAGGTATAAAAGTTAAATAACATGATGATTCATATTCCTACTTAATTAGGCTGCTTAATAGAATAGAATAGAATAGAATAGAAGAAACAGCAGAATGGAATAGAATAGAATATACAAGAATACAATAAAACATAAGGAAATAAGGAAATAGAATCTTAAAGTATATAATAGAATAAAACAGAATATAATATAATAAATTAGAATAGAAAAGAATAGAATCTAAAAAATAGAACAGAATAGAACGAATATAACTGCCTTCCAAAATTTAAATTTCAAATCTTCAAAATATGTACACTTTTCTTTCAATATGCAGGGCACTGCTAAATATTAAAATACTTTTCTGGGAAGGCTGTCCATGAGTGTGTCTATGAGAATGGTTGACCATTCTTCCAGAAGTGCATTTGTAAGGTCAGGCACCGATGTTGGATGAGAAGGCCTGGCTGGCAGTCTCCGCTCTAATTCATCCTAAAGGTGTTTTATCAGGTTGAGGTCAGGACTCTGTGTGAGTTGAAGCTGGTATAGCTGCAAAGGGTGGGCCAACCCTACGGACTAAGACTGGGATGCCATTAAAGTTCATGTGTGTGTAAAGGCAGGCGTCCCAATACTTATGACAATATAGTGTATATTAAATTTCAAAAATAAGTTGCAAGTGTTGCAACTGGAATAGATGTGATTGGCTTAGGAAGTGTACAGACTGCTCTGAAATAACTAATTTGTTGTTTTTTTTTTGCTGAAGGTTTTGACGTGAAATGTTTCAGTTACCCTCTTAACAAATAGTTGCTGCCTGTTGACCAAATGGAAAAATTTCCAACCAAGAAAAAAAACTGCATTTTGTAGAGAAGAGAAAACTGGATTTTTGACTTTTCATTGACAGACGCAGTCCTCTGATGCATATCAGTAGGGTAATACCGGCCCCTACAAGAGTAGGACACTAGGCAGAAAGAATTTCTGGCTACGCCTATGGGAAGTCCCTGGGGGTATACCCTCTCTCTTACTGCATAGGATGTCAGTTTTGTACCAAAGCAGTGTCAGAGAAAAGTACACCAACCCACTCAAAAAATTAGAGGGGTGGGTACTGCGTCCGTCAATGAACCTAAGAGAAAATGATTTTACGGTAAGTCAAAAATCCAGTTTTCGCTATCATTTATTGACGGATGTAGTCCTCTGATGCAAATCAGTAGGGATGTCCCAAAACAGTACCCAAATTAGGGGTGGGAACAGAAAGAACGAAGAAAAAACAGTCCCCAAGGCCAACATGGCCAACCAGGCAACACAGGACTCATCAGAACAACCAGACGAGGTCCACCTGAAAACAAACAGAAAACACCCTCAAGGAAGGCCAAGGGGCCCCCTAAACCGCAGCCTGCAAAACCTTGCGGCCAAAGTAGGCATCCGCAGATGCCATCACATCCACCTTATAAAATTTGGTAAAGGTGTGAACAGACGACCAGGTCGCCGCCTTGCACACCTGAAGCACAGACGCCTGATGGCGAAAAGCCCAGGAAGCAATAAGCGCCCGAGTAGAGTGCACCTTGACAGGGAAAGGTGGAACCTGACCCTTAATGGAATAAGCCTGCACCATTGTCAGTCTGATCCATCTGGAAATAGTTGCAGCAGATGCAGGCAGCCCTTTCTTCGGGCCAACCGTGAGCACAAAGAGCGAATCAGACTTGCAAATAGACTCGGTAGACGCCAAATACACCCTGATCGCCCGAACAGCATCCAGGGTATGCAATGCAAATTCCTTAGGATGTTTAGGCTTAGGGCAAAAGGAAGGTAAAATGATGTCCTCATTCAAGTGAAAACTGGAAACCACCTTTGGCAGGAAATACGGATCCGGCCGAAGTACCACCTTGTCCTTGTGAACCACCAGATAGGGAGAACGACAGGACAGCGCCGCCAGTTCCGACATCCTGCACGCAGAAGTGATACCCACCAAGAAAGCCCCCTTCTGAGACAAGGTAAGCAGGGGAACCTCCCGAATATTCTCAAATGGAGGCCTCTGGAAAACCGACAATACCAAATTAAGGTCCCATGGCGGTAGCGGAGGTCGCCCCGGAGGTACCAAGTGTCGCACCCCCTGGATGAAGCTACGCACCAGGGAATGGGCAGCGAATGGCCTGTGGAAGAAAACAGCCAAGGCCGAGACCTGACCCTTGATAGTACGAGGGACTCACACCTCACAATGTACAACTTCCACGTATGATGATAAATCATCCTGGAAGTTGTCTGCCTCGCTTTAAGCAGAGTGGGAATCACTGAAGCAGACAATCCCCTGTCCTTCAGCACCTGGCTTTTAAAGGCCAAGCTGTCAAAGCCAGCGACTGTAAGGCAGGATGGAAGATTGGCCCCTGAGACAGTAGATCCTCCCTCGAGTTGCACTAGTTCGCGACCGACCCAGCGCAGAGATTATGCCTGCACGTGCTCGCTGGCCACACTGGGGTGACCACTGGATAAAGGGATCCAGCCCGTCGCCCAGCCCGGCATAATTGCTTGAAGATCTCACAGGAAAAATGTTCTGGAGAAAAAAAGACTAGCTAAAAAAATCTACATAAAAAAATTACTTCTATGCCAGGACCAAAGATCCCAGCAAGGAACTATGTCCTTACTAAGGATGATCGAACTTTTGAAAAGTTCGGTTCGGCCAGAACATCCGAACTTCCCGAAAGTTCGGCCCGGATTTCAGAACCCCATTGAAATCAATGGGACCCGAACTTTGGTAATCAAAAAACACCAAAAACACCTAAAACCCAATAAATGCCCCTAAAAAGTGCCTAGGGTTCTGGGTCATGCCCCATTAACTATTAATCACACAAAAAAAGTTCTTAAAAATTGTCATTTTTGATAAAAAAGCCAATTATTGAAAAAAAAATTTAAAAAAAAGAGAGAGATTTTTTGATTTTGACTTTGGATTTAGTATCTGGGGGGTCTAAAAGGCGTGCATGTGAAGTTTCAGCTCTGTAGCATGTCCAGAACCATGAAAAAAAAAAAAGATAATTTTTCAGTAGAACAGGAATGTGGGACCCTCCTTTAACACCTATATGATCTTTTTTTCTGGTTCTGGACATGCTACAGAGCTGAAACTTCACAGGTACACCTTTTAGACCCCCCAGACACAAAATCACACAAAAAAAGTTCTTAAAAATTGTCATTTTTGATAAAAAAGCCAATTATTGAAAAAAAAAAGAGATTTTTTGATTTTTACTTTGGATTTAGTATCTGGGGGGGGGGGGGGTCTAAAAAGTGTACATGTGCAGTTTCAGCTCTGTAGCATGTCCAGAACCATAAAAAAAAAGATTGTTTGTATTAGAAAACTTTCAGCTCAGGGGGTTGGCTTCGCTGCTGTAACACCTTGCCGGTTTAATAGAAGGCATTTTTTTGGGTTCTTTGCAGTCAGGAAAAACATCTGAACTTGTGTATAGTGGTACTGTGCACAAGTTCTGATGTTTTGCCTGCCTCCAAAAACCCCCAAAAAATGCCAGCAAAAACACACCTGGGCATTTTTTTTTTTGACGCTAGCGTTTTTTTTGGCATTTTTTGGGGTTCTTTTGAGGCAGGCAAAACATCTGAACTTGTGTATAGTGGTGTATATACACACATCCATATATTTATATACACACCTAGACATATATAGGTGTGATAGTAGCAGAAATATATGCTTGCGCTAATGAAATCATTTACAGTAATATATTTCTGCTACTATCACACCTATATATGGCTAGGTGTCTATATACATATAATTATGTGTGTATATATACCACTATACACAAGTTCAGATGTTTTGCCTGCCTCAAAAGAACCCCAAAAAATGCCAAAAACGCTAGCGTCAAAAAAAAAAATGCCCAGGTGTGTTTTTGCTGGCATTTTTTGGGGGTTTTTGGAGGCAGGCAAAACATCAGAACTTGTGCACAGTACCACTATACACAAGTTCAGATGTTTTTCCTGACTGCAAAGAACCCAAAAAAATGCCTTCTATTAAACCGGCAAGGTGTCACAGCAGAGAAGCCAACCCCCTGAGCTGAAAGTTTTCTAATACAAACAATCTTTTTTTATGGTTCTGGACATGCTACAGAGCTGAAACTTCACATGTACACTTTTTAGACCCCCCAGATCTGAAATCCAAAGTAAAAATCAAAAAATATATATATATTTTTTTTTTAATTTTTTCAATAATTGGCTTTTTTATCAAAAATGACATTTTTTAAGAACTTTTTTTGTGTGATTTTGTGTCTGGGGGGTCTAAAATGTGTACCTGTGAAGTTTCAGCTCTGTAGCATGTCCAGAACCAGAAAAAAAAGGATTGTTTGTATTAGAAAACTTTCCGCTCAGGGGGTTGGCTTCTCTCCTCGGTTTTCACACCTTGCCGGTTTCAAAGCAGGCATTTTTTTGGGTTCTTTGCAGTCAGGAAAAACATCTGAACTTGTGTATAGTGGTACTGTGCACAAGTTCAGATGTTTTGCCTGCCTCCAAAACCCCCCAAAAAATGCCCGCAAAAACACACCTGGGCATTTTTTTTTTACGCTAGCGTTTTATTTGGCATTTTTTGGGGTTCTTTTGAGGCAGGCAAAACATCTGAACTTGTGTATAGTGGTGTATATACACACATCCATATATTTATATACACACCTAGACATATATACAGTAGGTGTGATAGTAGCAGAAATATATTACTGTAAATGATTTCATTAGCGCAAGCATATATTTCTGCTACTATCACACCTATATACAGTGGGTACGGAAAGTATTCAGACCCCCTTAAATTTTTCACTCTTTGTTATATTGCAGCCATTTGCTAAAATCATTTAAGTTCATTCTTCTTCCTTCCACTCTCTTCCATGTCCAGTATAACAATGCTAGGAATATGACGGGGGCGATCTTATATACTGGGGGTCGTATTCACTAATGATTGGTCTAGGGACCCCCTAGTCACTCCAATCACATTCCTAGCATTCTCCTGCCCCCTCAATTGGCTTTTGCTAATGGTTCTGGCCCAATCACGGGCTTTTAAAGCCCATTTCCTGAAGCATTGCATTTTGGTCAGTTCTGGTTGCCGAATTCCGAACTTTTTGGGCAAAAAGTTCTAAATTCGGCCGAACCTCGAACACCCAATGTTCGGGCCGAACCGATGGTGGACCCGAACCGTTCGATCATCCCTAGTCCTTACTCCTGACTAGGCAGATAAAATTTGACATCCTATGCAGGAAAAGGAGGGTATACCCCCAGGGACTGCCCATAGTCTTAGCCAGAAATTCTTTCTTCCTAGTGTCTTACTCCTGTAGGGGGCGGTATTACCCTACTGATATGCATCAGAGGACTGCGTCCGTCAATGAACGATAGAGAAATACCTTTTTGCATGTAGCAAGGGTTGCAACATGTGGATGTCAGCCACCCTTGAAGTTGCTGCTCACAGCCTCTGGGGAGTTGTTTACCGCTTGCCTTTTTGAATATCTGGCAAATTGTATTTTTCAAATAAACATGGCATCAAAAGTTTTATATTATTTTTTTGAACTGTTTATAGTGCTCTAGTCTAAATGGATACTTATTTGAGATGAGAGGCTGTTAAAAAACACTAAATATATTCAAGCAATAATTTTATCTAATAGGAAAGAAGCGAATATGCAAACTCAAAACTCTGGAGGATCTGAGCTGTTAACGCTCTGTGAAAGATTGAATAACAAAAAAATGTGGGTTTTTTTTTCTAACCTACTTAGCTTTGACTAGCAGAGAAACCTAAAACTCAAATTTAAACCCCACAAAGCAGTAGAGACAGCAAATATTAAAGTGTTACTCCAGGCAAACAGCAAAATATTTGATTAAATTTACAGTTATCACATAAAGGACTTCAGTTATACCCAGCCTATTCCAAAAAACATTTAAGTTTAATGTTTTACCTGGCAAAGTAATTGTAAATTTGGCCAACTCTTGTAATTTGCACTACTCTGCATGTTTGTGAGGAATCTCCGTTACTTCTTGGTTTACCATTTTCTGTGTCAGCTCACTGCTCATAGGACACAGGTGATGACTCCAATTCACTATGCAGTGAGGAGGCTGGTGAAGATTTAACATAGGAAGATAAATTACTGCCTAAAGCAGCTAAACTTTCCTAAAGGGTAACTCCACTTTCGTGGGGAAAAAATAGCAAATAAAGAAAAAACAATATAGCGTATACAATTGCAACACAAATCATATTGTAATTGAATGTTATTAAAAGGTACCTTTCCTTTTCAATCTGCAGCTGTTGTAATTTTCTGAAAATGCAATGCAATATGGCTACCTGGAGCTGTTCTGTACACAGAATGTATACTGACCACACCCCAGAAACATAATTTCCTGCTTGTGTTATTGGCTCACCAATTTTCCCTGAAGTCTGCCTAAGATACAAGTCAGATTTCTGGCACCCCCGGCAACAAAAATGTTATTTTTGGTGAGATACTCCCAATAGGAACACTTCTAAAGGGATGCAGGCTCAGCAGATTTCCTCATTAGAACCCTGCAGCTGCCACAGCTAATAGATAACTATGCAACCACTCCCATTTGACCCACTCAGTACATAGGCACAGAGGAACAAACAATGATTTCTTCAGAAAAACAAAAGGTCGGAATCTGCAACAAAGTTTGTTAAAATCCTTGTAATGTACAGAGATCACCCGGGGGGGGGGATGTTTTTTTCTCAACAAAAGTGGAGTTACGCTTTAACCATGAATTACATGTGGCACATGTCGGTTTTGGAGTGTGTAGATTACAAGATTGGCTTAACAGAAATACAAATCTTTTAGCAAGTAACAAAATAAACATTTCTATGGTTCAACTGTATGTCAACAATAATTTCTGCGTGCCCAACATTTTGGTTTAAAAATGTGATTTAATGTGTAGGGGGAATTTATCAAAACTGAAGCACACAGGACCCTGAGTAGCTTTGCATGGCAACCAAACAGCTTCTGTCTTCAACTTGTCCAATTAACCTTTGAAAATGAAGGACAGAAAATGATTAATTGCCATGCACAGCTGCTCCAGATTCTGACTGTTCCAGTTTTGATAAATTTCCCCCTATGTAAGCTTTGTTGTGTCCCGCAGACTAGAGATGCACAAATGGGCAATTTACAAGAAACATATTTACCACTTCCAGACCGCCCACCGCAGTTTTACGTCGGTATTTGACGTTAAATACCGGTGTTATGGCAGCAGATAGCTGCCATAACCCCCATATTTTCTTACAGGGCGGGCAGTCCTCTTTCACATAAAAGTGGTCCCAGCAATGGATTCACCGTGGGATCACTTTTATGGGTGGCGGGAGAGGTGCCTCCTCCTGCCGCTTCCTGGTCATTTTCCGCGCTTACTGGAGCCATTGGTAGCGGGGAAAACAATCTGGTCGTCTCAAGTGCTGTGCAGGAAGTTGAGTGAGAGCAAGAGGGCCCCCACTTGACTCTATGGCCTTGGAAGACCGGAACGACATCATGCGGCGCTTCCTCCCAACGGCCTTAAATTGTAAATTTTTTTTCATGCTGAAAAAAAATGACATTTATTTATTTTTTGCTTTTAAGTGTAGATGTGAGATCTGAGGTCTTTTTGACACAGGATCTCACATTAAAGAGGACCTGTCCTGCTTATTTCTATTACATGTTTATATTCATTGTAATAGGAATAAAAGTGGTCTAATTTTTTTTTTTTTTAAAGGGACACTGTAATGATAAAAAATAAAAGGTAAAATAAATAAGAAAAAAAATTTAAAGCGTCCCTCCGAGCTCACGCGCAGAAGCGAACGCAAACGCAAGTCGCGCCCACATATGTAAACGGTGTTAAAACCACACATGTGAGATATCACTGTGATCATTACAGCGAGAGCATTAATTTGAGCCCTAGACCTCCTCTGTAACTCAAAACTAATCTGGTATGAATTTTAAGGGGGTGCTTCATGCAAAAAGAAAAAAAAAATGCATGAGGTCCCCCAGGAAATCCATACCAGACCCTCTGGGTCTGAAACTGATTTTAAGGGGGGACTCCATGCAAAAAAAAAAAAATGCTTGGGCTTCCCCTAAAAATTCTTACCAACCCCCTAATTTGAGCACGTACCCTGGCTGCCCACAACATAGGGGTGCCTTACCAGGGGGGATGTCACTGCTGTCCCCCCCCCCCCCTGAGAATATGGCTGGAGATTTCTGAAGATGTTAGCAGTTCCCAGAGATGCAACAGGTACAAGCACCGACTACTTCCTTAGCAACCAATGACAATGGGATTCTGTCACATATAGAACTGGTAGAAATACTCCAAATGGGCAAATATTTGCGCATTCATTCAAACACCTGAACAGCCAAAGTTTAGTCAAAACCTTCTTGTAACCATAAGTTATATTTTGAGATTTAATATCTTTCACATATGATTTGGATTTAGAAGAATTCTTTGACCATGGGTGAAAACTTTAACACAACAACAGAAGTTTATTAGTGAATAGTAAGAAGGTCTAAACTAACACACAGCAATCTATCTATTGTACAGAAAAAGGGAAATGTCCTGGATTAAATGAAGGAATATAGAGTATAAAACACAAAACATTAATATGAAAACAGCATGACAGACAACACATAAGAAAGGCATGTATACAAGTGCTAAGGAGATGCCCTGATTAGGGTTGAGCGAACCCGGACTGTGTTGTTCGGGATCGTACCGGACTTTTGGGTATTCGGTACCCGGACACGGACCCGAACATTTCACTGTATGTTCAGGATACAGTCCGTTGTTCGGTAATGTTATTTTATGTTTTGGCGGGGTTTTAATAGTGTGGTTTCAACAGCTGCAAGGCAGCCAATCAGCAAGCGTTTAACTAGAGTGCCCTTAGAAGCCATCACAGCCATGCCTACTAATGGCATGGCTGTGATTGGCCAGTGCAGCATGTGACCCAGCCTCTATATAAGCCGGAGTCACATAGCACCGGCGTCACTCTGCTCTAACTATACTAGGGACAGGTTCCTACTGCTGCTGAGGGAGAGATAGGAGATTATTGTAGGGGCAGGCTGGAGTTTGCTTTCAGGGAAAGAATAGGAAGAATCTTCTTTAATCAGACAGCGATCTACATTGATTTTATTGTGTGGGGTGCAGTGCACAATCTTTTTTCCCTGATCTGAGCCCAGTGAGGAGGAGAGAGAAAAAAAAACTTTTATCAGTCTGTTAGGTGGGTGACGTGCGGCGTGTAGCAGCCATTTAATGCAAGCTCAGTGCATATGTGTCTGCTTAATCTGGATTTAAAAAAGAAAGCACTTTTTTCCTTCATATTTTACTTTGACATACAGTGTTTAGACACTGCTTTTCTAATCTGCTCTTCAAAAAGCACCAATTTAAGTGGAAATTTTTTTTTTCAGTTTTTAGGGAAAAAAATATTTTTTAGTTTTTCATTCAAATGTTTTTTTTTTTTATTCAATAGCGGAATAGAACAACAACAGTATCCAACCTGTTAGGCGTGCGGCGTGTAGCAGCCATGTAATGCAAGCTCAGTGCATATGTGTCTGCTTAATCTGGATTAAAAAAAAAAAACCTTTTTCCTTCATATTTTACTGTGACTTACAGCGTTTAGACACTGCAGTTCTAATCTGCTATTCAACAAGCACCAATTAAGGGGACAAATATTTTTCAGTTTTTTATTCATACTTTACTGTGACACTGTCATACAGCGTTTAGACACTTTTATGCAAATCTGCTCTTCAGAAATCACCAATTAAAGAGAAAAATATTTTTTTTCATTCATACGTTACAGTGAGATACAACCATTGGATACTGTTGTTGTATTCCAATTTGCAATACAAACCTATTTAGGGGGAAAAAATTAAATTGCAGCCTAGTCTGCATATGTTACAGTGAGATACACCCATTGGAAACTGCTGTTGTATTCCGCTTTGCAATAAAAACCCATTTAGGGGGAAAAATGTAATTGCGGCCTAGTCTGCATATGTTATAGTGAGATACACTCATTGGATACTGTTGTTGTATTCCGCTTTGCAATAAAAACCCATTTAGGGGGAAAAAAAATAATTGCGGCCTAGTCTGCATATGTTACAGTGAGATACACCCATTGGATACTGTTGTTGCATTCCGTTTTGCAATAAAAACTGATTTAAGGGAAAAAAATTAAATTGCAGCCTAGTCTGCAATGTTACAGTGAGATACACCCTTTGGATATTGTTGTTGTATTCCGCTTAGCAATAAAAACCCATTTAGGGGAAAAAAAATAAATTGCGGCCTAGTCTGCATATGTTACAGTGAGATACACCCATTGGATACTGCTGTTGTATTCCACTTTGCAATAAAAATCAATTTAGGGGAAAAAAATGTAATTTCGGCCTAGTCTGCATATGTTACAGTGAGATACACCCATTGGATACTGTTGTTGTATTCCGCTTTGCAATAAAAACCCATTTAGGGGAAAAAAATAAAATTGCAGCCTAGTCTGCTTATGTTACAGTGAGATACACCCATTGGATACTGCTGTTGTATTCCGCTTTGCAATAAAAACCCATTTAGGGGAAATAAATTTAATTGCGGCCTAGTCTGCGTATGTTACAGTGAGATACACACTTTGGATACTGTTGTTGTATTCCACTTATCAATAAACACCCATTTAGAGGAAGATCCTAAATTAGAGAAATATGAGGAGAAGGTCAAATAAGGGACGTGGCCTGGGTCATGGTGCTTCTGGTGGAGCTCCTGTTGCAAGGAGAGGACATGGTCGATCTGTGCCAGCTACATGCACAAGTGAAACACCTTCCTCAGGTATGAGTAGGCGACAGAACCTGCAACAGTATTTGGCAGGACCTAATGCGCCTCTACAAATGTTGAGGCCAGAACAAGTACAGGCGATAGTAGATTGGGTTGCTGACAGTGCCTCCAGTTCCTTCACATTGTCTCCCACCCAGACTTCTGCTTAAAGGTCAGAGTTGGCACCTGCAGCCAATGTGCATCAATCTTTCACCTCATCCCCTTGCAAATCAGCCAAGCAGTCTGAGCCCCAAGTCATGCAGCAGTCTCTTCTTCTTTTTGATGACTCTGTTAGCATGGTTTCCCAGGGCCATCCACCTAGCCCTGCCCCAGAAGTGGAAGAGATTGAGTGCACCGATGCCCAACCACTTATGTCCCAAGATTCCTAGGGAATGGGGGGGAGGGTACAGATGTAGAATTAGCCAGTGGAAAGCAAGTTTCAGAGGGCAGAAATGGGGGCATTAGCGGTAGGGTGTTCGGAGCTCCTATACCCAGGGTGGGTACTGGGAAAAAATCAAGAGAGCAGCCTAAAAACATCAAAATTACGAGGCTTGTATACCAATACCAGAAGCCTGGCCAACAAGATGGGAGAGCTGGAGCTGCTGATGTTTGAGGAGGACTTAGATTTTGTGGGGATAACTGAGACTTGGTTTGACAGCTCTCATGACTGGATGGCGACCATTCAGGGGTATTCCCTTTATCGCAGAGATAGAGAGGGTAAAAAAGGGGGAGGGGTATGTTTGTATATTAAGAACAGTATACAGGTAAATATGAGGGATGATATTAATAATGGAGCTATGGACGAGGCAGAATCCCTATGGGTAGAGCTTCAAAGGAAAGGCACGGTGGGGAAGGTAATATTGGGCGTATGCTATAGGCCCCCCAACCAGAGGGAGGAGGGTGAGGCGGACCTCATGTTACAGATAGGATTGGCAGCAAGGATGGGAAATGTCATTATAATGGGGGACTTTAATTATCCTGATATAGACTGGGCAGAAGGAACCGCGCATTCAGCCAAGGCTCGGCAGTTCCTAAATGTTTTGCAGGACAATTTCATGGGTCAGATGGTGAATGCACCGACAAGAAGCAATGCGGTACTTGACCTACTGATTACCAACAATACGGACCTGCTCACGGATATAGAAATACGGGACAACTTAGGGAACAGTGACCATAGGTCAATTGGTTTCAGTATTAATTACAGTAATAGGAAACACAAGGGTAATATAAGGACACTGAATTTAAAAAGAGCCAATTTCCCTAAACTGCGCTCGCTGCTAGAAAATATCAAATGGGATAGAACCCTGGGAACAAAGAACACGGAGGAAAAATGGGAGTGCTTCAAGAGCATACTTAACAAGGGGGTTGGCCAGTGCATTCCACAGGGAAATAAATTTAAAAGAGCAAAACTAAACCCTGGGTGGCTAAACTCCAACATAAAAATGTATATTAGAGCTAAAGAAAAGGCCTTCAAAAAATACAAGACTGAGGGGTCATTGGCAGCATTTAAGCACTACAAAGGGTGTAATAAGAAATGTAAAGACGAAATCAGGGCGGCTAAAATAGAACACGAGAGACATATAGCGGAGGAGAGTAAAAAGAACCCCAAGAAGTTCTTTAAGTATATAAACAGTAGGAAAGCGAGGCCAGAGCACATTGGCCCCATAAAAGATGATAAAGGAAAAATGGCCACAGAGGACAGAGAAAAGGCGGAAGTGTTAAATAATTTCTTTTCTTCAGTCTTCACAAAGGAATTGGGGGGCTACACGAACCCCGCTTGTAAGGCCAAACTAAATAATACACCTCAGGAAGTGCCGCCATGGCTAACAGAGGATAGACTTAGAGCTAAACTAGAGAAACTTAACATAAATAAATCCCTGGGACCGGATGGCTTGCACCCAAGGGTTCTTAATGAGCTCAGCCAGGTGATTGCCAGACCATTATTCTTGATCTTTAAGGATAGTTTACAGACGGGTATGGTGCCAGCTGATTGGAAAAAAGCCAACGTGGTACCAATATTTAAAAAGGGGCCGAGATATATCCCAGGTAACTATAGGCCGGTCAGCCTAACATCAGTAGTCTGCAAAATTTTGGAGGGGATGATAAGGGACCACATACAAGACTTTAGTAATGAAAACGGTATTATAAGTAGTAATCAGCATGGATTCATGAAAAATCGTTCATGCCAAACCAATCTATTAACCTTCTACGATGAAGTGAGCTGCCACTTAGATAAAGGTAAGCCTGTGGATGTGGTGTATCTGGACTTTGCAAAGGCCTTTGACACCGTTCCCCAGAAACGCTTACTGTACAATCTAAGGAAGGTAGGTATGGACCATAAGGTGAGTACCTGGATAGAGAACTGGCTCCAGGGGAGAGTACAGAGGGTGGTGATTAATGGGGAGTACTCGGATTGGGTAGGTGTGGAAAGTGGGGTCCCCCAGGGTTCTGTCCTGGGACCAATCCTGTTTAATTTATTCATAAATGATCTAGAGGAGGGGATATCTAGTACAATCTCAGTATTTGCAGATGATACTAAATTAGGCATGCCAATATCTTCTATGCAGGATGTGGAAATCTTGCAAGCAGACCTGAACAAAATAACGGGGTGGGCAACTACATGGCAGATGAGATTTAATGTAGAAAAATGTAAAGTAATGCACTTGGGGGCCAGAAACCAGAAAGCAAGCTACTCACTAGGGGGGGAACCTCTGGGTGAGTCTAGGATGGAAAGGGACCTGGGGGTACTGGTAGACAACAGGCTTGGCAGTGGCATGCAATGCCAAGCCGCCGCAAGCAAAGCCAACAGAATACTGGGTTGTATAAAAAAGGGGATTCACTCCAGAAATAAAGAGATTATTCTTCCACTCTACAAGACTCTGGTCCGGCCACATCTGGAGTATGCTGTCCAGTTCTGGGCACCGGTTCTCAGGAAGGATGTGCTGGAACTGGAGAAAGTCCAGAGAAGGGCAACAAAAATAATTAGGGGAATGGAGGACATCAGCTATGAGGAAAGACTGCAAGCACTGAACCTATTCTCTCTGGAGAAGAGACGATTGAGGGGGGATATGATATCAATGTACAAATACTGTACTGGCGACCCTAGCATAAGGAACAAACTATTCAGAGAAAGGAGATACAATAAGACAAGTGGCCACTCTCTAAAACTTGAGGAAAAGCGGTTTAACCTTAAAGTGCGTAAGGGGTTCTTCACTGTAAGAGCGGTAAGGATGTGGAATTCTCTTCCACAAGCAGTCGTATCAGCGGGGAGCATTGATAGTTTCAAAAAACTATTGGATGGACACCTTAAAGACCACAACATACAGGGGTATACAATGTACGGTTAAAAGCAAACACACACACACATCATAGGTTGAACTGGATGGACTTGTGTCTTTTTTCAGCCTCACTAACTATGTTACTATGTAACTAAAGATGAGTACATGGGAGGACCATCGCAGCACGTCTCGGATGATGACGAAACACAGGTGCCAACTGCTGTGGAATTCCGAATTGTGGAGACCGACAAGGAGGGCAGGGGTGAAGACTGGGTGGAAGACGATGTTGAGGACAATGAGGTCCTCGACCCCACGTGGAATGAACGTCATGCAGGGGACCTGAGTAGTTTGGAGGAAGAGGCGGTGGTCGCACAGAGCCACCAGTACAGCAGAAGAGGGAGCAGGGTGCAAAAGCGTAGAGGCCATGCCCTAGACACTACGCCTGCTACTGCCCAATGCAGCAAGGGACCGAGCACACCAAAGCCAGCTCAAAGGAGTTCCCTAGCGTGGCAGTTCTTCAGACAATGTGATGATGACAGGACATGAGTGGTTTGCACACTGTGCAATCAGAGCCTGAAGCGAGGCATAAACCTTCTCAACTTGAGCACAACCTGCAGGACCAGTCATCTAAGTGCAAAGCACAACCTGCAGTGGAATAGACACCTCAAAAACCAAGAAAGGTCTCTGGCTCCTCCTGCTTCCTCTTCTGCTGCTGCAGTCTCGGCCTCTTCATCCACCTCAGTAGTGACAGTGGCACCTGCCACCCCGCAAACAGAGGATCTGCCAGCAACACCACCACCTGGGTCACCAACAACCATCTCCACAATGTCCCGTGGAAGCGTTCAGCTTTCTATCTCCCAAACACTGGAGCGGAAGAGGAAGTACCCCCCTACCCACCCACGATTCCTGGCCCTGAATGTCAGCATTTCAAAATTCCTGGCCTTTGAAAAGCTGTCATTCTGCCTGGTGGAGACGCAGAGTTTTAAAAGCCTTATTGCGGTTGCTGTCCCACAGTACGTCGTGCCCAGCCGCCACTACTTTTCCAGGCAAGCCATCCCTTCCCTGCACAACCAAGTGGGTGACAAAAATCAGGTGTGCACTGCGCAACGCCATCTGTGGCAAGGTCCACCTAACTATGGATACATGGACCAGTAAGCACGGTCAGGGAGGTTATATCTACCTAACAGCACACTGGATAAATGCAGTGGCGGCTGGGCCTGAGGCGGATAGCAGTTTGGCGCATGTCCTTCCACCACGAGGATTGCAGGGCGCTTCAGTTTACCTCCTGTTCCTAACTCCTCCTACTCCGCTTCTTCATCCTCTACCGCCTCCTCATCTGGTCAGCGTAACACCTTCACCACCAACTTCAGCACAGCCAGGGGTAAACGACAGCAGGCAGTTTTAAAACTTGCCTGTTTGGGGGAAAAAACCACATACTGCGCAGGAGTTGTGGAGGGGCATTCAGCAGCAGACCGATGAGTGGTTGGATGAGTGGTTGCTGCCAGTGAGCCTCAAGCCCGCCCTGGTGGTGTGCGATAATGGGCGAAATCTGGTAGCAGCTCTGGGCCTAGCTGGTTAGACACACATCCCTTGCCTGGCGCATGTGCTGAATTTGGTGGTGCAGAGGTTCCTTAGAAATTAACACAATATGTCAGAGCTGCTGCAGAAAGTGTGTGCCGTCTGTGCGCACTTTCGGTGTTCTCACCCTGCTGCTGCTCGCCTGTCAGCGCTGCAGCGTAACTTTGGCCTGACCGCTCACTGCCTCATATGTGATGTGCCCACAAGGTGGAACTCCACCTTGCACATGCTGCAAAGACTGTGCGAGCAGCAGCAGGCCATAGTGGAGTTTCAGCTGCAGCACGCATGCGTGAGTCGCTCTGCGAAACAGCAACACTTCACCACCAATAACTGGGCCTCCATGCGAGACCTGTGTGCCTTGTTGCGCTGTTTCGAGTACTCCATCAACATGGCCAGTGCCGATGACGCCGTTCTCAGCTTAACTATCCCACTTCTATGCCTTCTTGAAAAAACACTTCGGGCGATGATGGAAGAGGATGTGGCACAGGATGAGGAGGAGGAGGAGGAATAGGGATCATTTCCAAGGCTTTCAGGGCAGTCATTCACAAGTGGCTCCAAGGGAGGGTACCTGCACCCACAAACGCTAGGTACACAATTGTCCAGCATGGGCACAGTTCTGGAGGATGACGAGAATGAGGAGGAGGAGATGGAGGAGGAGATGGAACCATGTTCACAGCAGGGTGGCACCCAGGCAAGCTCATGGCCATCACTGGTGCGTGGCTGGGGGGATACAGAGGAAACAGAGGATACACCTCCCACAGAGGACAGCTGTTCGTTGCCTCTGGGCAGCCTGGCACACATGAGCGATTACATGCTGCAGTGTCTCCGCAACGACCGCCGAGTTTCCCACATTGTAACTTGTGCTGATTACTGGGTGGCCACGCTGCTGGGTCCCCGTTACATGGACAACGTACCGTCCTTAGTTCCCTCACTGAAGCGTGATTGGAAGATGCGCGAGTACAAGCGCACGCTGGTAGATGCACTGCTGGTGGCATTCCAACCTGACAGCGGGGGCACAGTGGAAGCACAAGGCCAAGGCAGAGGAGGAGGAGGAAGAGGTCGCCAACACAGCCAGAGCACCGCCAGCACCTCAGAAGGCAGGGTTAGCATGGCTGAAATGTGGAAAAGCTTTGTCAGCACGCCACAACAAGTAGCAGCACCACCAGCTGATATGGAACGTGTTAGCAGGAGGCAGCATTTCACTAACATGCTGGAGCAGTATGTGTGCACATGCCTAGACATACTGAATGACGGGTCTGCCCCCTTCAACTTCTGGGTCTCCAAGTTGGGCACATGGCCTGAGCTTGCCTTTTACGCCTTGGAGGTGCTGGCCTGCCCTGCAGCCAGTGTATTTTCTGAAAGGGTATTTAGCACGGCTGGGGGCATTATCACAGACAAGCGCAGCCGCCTGTCCAGAGCCAATGTGGACAAGCTCATGCTCATTAAAATGAACCAGGCATGGATCCCACAGGACTTGTCCGTACCTTCTGCAGAATAGGCATGTATACCGGCCTTACCCAGCCATTGTTGTATTTGATCTTTCTTACTCTTTTGGGGTGTACCCTAATTTAAAAAATAAATAAATTAAGAAACCAAAACCAGTGTTGGCTACCTCGTCCTCCTCCTCCACCGCCGCCGCCGCTTCCACCTACACCACCATATCCACCACCACCTCAACCTCCTACTCCATATGGGCCTCGTCCTCCTCCTACATCATTCAAGATTATTATTTTTTATTTTTATGTATTTTATGTTATTTTAAGTTATTTCACTAACCACATTTGTTTGCAGAGCACTTGCCATGCTCTTAAGAAGATGTTGCTGCCATTTGCAGCCCTCTAGCCCTTTCCATGTGTTTTTTAGAGCCATTTTAGTGCTCATAAGTTCGGGTCACCATTGACTTTAATGGGGTTCCGGATTGGGGTAAAGTTCGGGTTAAGTTCGGGTCACGAACCCGGACTTTTTTTTTCAAGTTCGGCCGAACCCGCCGAACCCAGACATCCAGGTGTTCGCTCAACTCTAGTCCTGATACTTACCAGTGGTGTAGCATGGGGCCCCTGTGATGGTTGGATCTTCTCCCCCTTCTGCCTCCCCAGACCTAACCTGATATAGACCCATCTCTTGCATGGGGCCATCCCAATTCTCCCCCTTCTGCATCCCCAGACCTAACCTGATGTAGACCTATCTCTTGCATGGGGCCATCACAATTGGTGGAACTATCTCATCCCTTTCCTAAATCTGGGTGCATCTCATCCAAAATTGGACAATTTCCCCATCCCTATATTTAGTATAACTCAGCCCCCCTCACTAGCACTTCCTCTCTTGGGCTCTTGGGGAGAAAATTAATTATTATACCAGGTCATAACCTTCTCTTGAATGGGGCATCAGGTATGCAAGGTCATATCCTGAGCAAATTGAGCATTCCTGAACAGATGGCCATTTTCTCTGAATATCTAAAGAGAGGGTCTTTTGAAGTTGCTATAGTGATAATGAAGGATGTTCAAAGTGCCTGGTCTAGATAATTACTTTGGCTCCATATAAGTCTTAGATAAGGTACCTAATTTAGATGTTTTCCTTTCTCGCATACAGGTTTATGACTGGTAAATAACAGAGCTTTCTCTGTGACACCCACATGTTCAGCCCATCATAAAATTCCCGCACTTCAAAAGAAGCTGTTCCCAGAGATGTGTACTTAAAATGATATCAAACCACTATCAAACCAATATCTAATACCTCTAATACTTGTTTAAAAATATATATACAGCTAACTATTTACAGTTGCTAATGGAAATTACCCATATGCTCCTCATAAGGCAACAGTTCAGACCAAACCATCAGCTCATCCCTAATGAATAAGTGTGGGCACAGAGTATTATCCATGTAGAATATGCATAGGCGTGCAAATGGGGTGGTGCCTGTTCACTGTCCAGTGCAGCTGAGGTTGCAGAGAAAGGCATGTGTGTTGGAGGATTGGGGTGCACACCTCAATGCAATAGGCACACCTATGAGTATATGCATAGGATGTGTACAACTGTCTCTGTCTGGATCACATCCACAGTCTTGGATCATAAAGGTTTTGTCACGTTGTAGCAGCAGGGTGGAGTCTTTCAGGGGATCTTTTTTGTCTCAGGACAATATAGCAATCTTTCTTCGGCCCAGAAGGCATGAGTTTCAAAAAAGGTGTGCACGGGGCTTGAACGTGGGGCCGAAGAGAAGGACAGGTGCACGGATGTTAGAGAGCATTTCTCAGCTTACTGTTAAGGGGACCTATTTGATAGGCTGAACAGAACCCCTGTGATTTCTAATGGTGGTTCATGGCAGCCTGATCTTCTCTGCTGTTATCCTTTAAACAGATTGGCAATAAATGTGCAACTTAGAAGTATAAAAAACAGCTTTTATGGCATTCCCTAAGCATCTTAGGCTGAATGGGCAGTTGACAAGTCCTTGTATGTGTTTACATCACAGCAGCAGGAAAATTTTAAAAAGCTTACTATAATGTATTGCTTCTGGGAACAGCTGCCTCTCTCCACACGACACTCTACAGTTGAAAATATAAAGTAACAGTGGAGAAACCCACAACAGGAATAATTACATCCTGAGCTAACCTAGCAAATACTCCTTAGAATGGACAGGAATATTACTAAGTGCTAAATGACAGATTCATCTGATGCTAGCTTTAAAAGTCATTAACTGGAAGAGGCACATTTAGCAAAGAACCCGGCATTTCAGCAGGAGGCCACTAATCATGAACTATTAGTGGCTTTGGTTCTGCAATGAAAAATGACCAGAGCTTCTCTGATGAACTGGAACTCTTCAAATCACAGCTACAAAAAGAAAGAAAGAAATCAGAACTCCAAAAGGGGAACTTACATGCTATGATCGTGTTGCTTACAATTGGTTCTTGGGAATCTATTTGAAACTAGTGAATACAATATTTCAGTATGTATTGTTTTTTATTTATTTATTTAGTTATTTATTTTTTGCAAAACGAAAACAATTAAATTTAGGTCAGGTAATAAAAATAGGATATGAATTCATAGCTTCTCTTTATCCTTTTTGACAGTGCATTTATTCCCATGTTAGAAACAATCAAATATCTTTTTTTCTGAAACAGCTAGAGATCTGTAGTATTCCATTTACCTGACAGACTCATACAGCTAAAGAGTGCTAGATGGAGGTTAATCACAATTGGTTTTGTACTGTGAAAATCATAAGATTTCATGCTGAAAAAAAAAAAAAAAAAGAAATAAAAGAAAAAAGGAAAAAGAAAGGAAAATGATAGCGATGTCATCATTTTCTATAAGGTAGAAGCAGAACTGACCAGTTCCAATGGACTGTACTTAATTTAACATCTGCATTACATAGAATAATGTACAAGAAAGTATTTTTGTCTTTTTTTTGTTAGCAACTGACCATATAATGAAAAATCATTGGGCATTTAGGTATTTTCTCATTTCCAGTGGCTAATTTCTGAAAGAGAAACCTAACCTTTATCAAAAAAATTGCAAGAAAAAAAAAGAAAAGAAAAAGAAAAGAAAATTAAAGCTATGTCATTTTTTATAAGGTAGAAGCAGAACTGACCAGTTCCAATGGACAGTACTTCATCTAACATCTGCAGGTTATATAGAATAATATACAACAAGATAGTATTTTTGTCTTTCTTTTTTTTTGTTTGTTAGCAACTGACCATATAATGAAAAATCATTGGGCATTTAGTTATTTTCTAATTTCCAGTGGCTAATTTCTGAAAGAGAAACATAACCTTTATCAAAAAAATTACAACAAAAAAAGAAAGAAAAGAATAAATTAAATCTATGTCATCATTGTCTATAAGGTAGAAGCAGAATTGACCAGTTCCAATGGACTTTGCTTAATTTAACAACTGCATGTTATATAGAATAAAGTACAACAAGAAAGTATTTTTGTCTTTCTTTTTTTTTTTTTTTTTTTTTTTGTTTGTTAGCAACTGACCATATCTTGAAAAATCATTGGGCATTTAGTTATTTTCTAATTTCCAGTGGCTAATTTCTGAAAAAGAAACTTAACATTTATCAAAAAAATTAAACAATAAAAGAAAGAAAAGAAAAAAAAAAAAGAATTAAAGTTATGTCATCATTGTCTTTAAGGTAGAAGGAGAACTGACCAGTTCCAATGGACAGTACTTCATTTAACATCTGCATGTTATAATGAACAACAAGATAGTGTTTTTGTCTTTCTTTTTTTTTTCTTTTTTTTTAGCAACTGACCATATAATGAAAAATCATTGGGCATGTAGTTCTTTTCTAATGACCAGTGAATAATTTTTTAAAGAGAAACTTAACCTTTATAAAAAAAAAAAAATACAGCAAAGGCATATTTGGAAATGTTTAGTAATGGCAATCTACAAACAAATGCTTATAGATAGTTGCAAATTCTGTAGACCTATGTTCTGCAGTGACCTACAAGCTGATGAAAGAAACTATAAAGGGTGGAAGGAAAACAGGTATTCCACTCACCCAAAATCCAGATTACATGCAGCAGCTTGGTTGTAGAAAAATGTTGGCTTTTCCATGCATGGGCTGCCATAAGAGTAAGTACTGTATATTTACACTTCAAGTGAGCTATTAAGAAAAAGTCAACATGCTGACACAGGATTACTTAAAAAATATCCTATCTTCTCCTTTAATTGCAGAGCTACAAATCATCCTTGAGTCAATTTACTTTCATACTCTATAGGAGTTAACTGTCGTTTGTTGTATCAAGGATTCCGCAGATCTGCTGCTGTTTGCTGTCTGCTGTTTTTCTTGAACAGGACTTTGGCTTACTACTTTAAAGAACCACTTTTAGGGTACAATTGGATGGCCATTCAAGATGTCTTTTGAGTTCTGTCTGTACTAGACTACAGTAATGATGTAGCTAGGATTTACAGGTATTAGCTATGATTATGAATACTGGGTAATTTGGAACAACTTGAAGGCTGATGCGCCTCTGTCTTCCCCTTCTTCTCATCGGTGTTGAGCAATGCCCTAATTTGCTAGGCTGCTTCCTAGCACAGTGGAGCACTACACATGAGTGGCAGTGGACAGCCTTTTAGATAACATTTAAAGGTTTAAAGGGTTGCAGGGTATGAAAATGAGAGATACATTATTTTTCTTTTTGTTTTTGCTCTATGTGAAGTAAATCTTTATGTGAAAGAAGATCTTTATATTAAAGTGGATGTAAACCCCATTCATGAAATTCAACCTGGGCACATCTATCTGTAATGTTTATATACAGTATCTCTTCACAGCCCTAAGTCCTGTGGCTTTCTCCTGCCCTGTTCTCCTGTTATCAGGATATTAACTTCTGGCAAGTTCTCCGTCAACTGAGATAAAACCAGGCTGAATTTTGTGTGGGGATGGATGCTATAAATAAATTACCAGGGAGATGGTCTATTCACAGCACAGATACATACATATTCGCCAGCACACCAAGGATCTTGCACAGCAGTCCAAAGAAACTTTTAATTGCAAAAGGATCACATCAGGATAGGTGAAACATTTTGGAGTCATGCAGGGGTGTGTGTGCCTTTCTTCCAATCAGCTGTCTCACAGTGTATGGCAAAAATCCACACCCATAGGTGAATCTGTAAGAAAAAATTGTAACAGGACGTGCGCTTTCTAAACAGTGTAGAAAGCTGAAGACAGCACATATACAAATAAAACTCATGTAGGGAGATTTGTTTTATCTCTGTGTATCATCTGAGGCTGTTCATTTCACTGGGTATATGTGAGGGTTTACATCCACTTTAAGCAATTACTCAATAGCTTATCACAACATTTGGAATATGCAGTTCAGTTTTGGGCACCAGTTCTCAAAAAGGATAATGTGCAGAGAATAAGTGCAGAGAAGGGCAACCAAACTGATAAGAGGCATGGAGGAGCTCAGCTATCAGAAAAGATTAGAGGAACTGAATTTATTCTCTCTTGAGAAGAGGAGATTAAGGGGGGATATGATCAATATGATCAATAAATACATAAGGGGTCCATATAGTGACCTGAAGTTGAGTTATTTACTTTAGGGTCATCACAGAGGACAGGGGTAACTCTTTATGTCTAGAGGAAAACAGATTTCATCTCCAAATATGGAAAGGTTTCTTCACAGTAAGAGCTGTGCAAATATGGAATAGACTCCCTTCAGAGGTGGTTCTGACCAGCTCCTGGGATTGCTTTAAAAAAGGCCTGGAGTCTTATGTTTAGTTCATAATAAAACTGGGTACTAACATTTATAGGTAAGGTTGATCCAAGGAATATCCAATTGCCTCTCGGGGGATTAGTAAGATTTTTTTCCCCTGCTGTGGCAAACTGGATCATGCTTTGCTGGGGTTTTTTGCCTTCCTTTTGGATCAACTGCGGGTATAGGATTGTGTATATGGGATTGTAAGATTTTATTTTATTTATTTTTTATTATTGGTTGAACTAGGTGGACTTGTGTCTTTTTCCAACCTGACTAACTATGTAACATTTACACCATGAGCAGAATGCATATTTGTATAGAATTCTTATTGTTAATAGGAACCACATATTAATTTATAAAATGTAAACGGATATGTCCTTTATAACATGCTGCTGAGTATTATATGTCATTAATTGGAATGTGTACTGTGTAAACAAATTTATTAAAAACCATTGATGAAAGCTGACATTTAATCACTGAAATATCATGCACTTAACTAATTAATTTTAACAGGGAAAAATTGAAAGAAATCACTGTTGAACTATTTATAACATTAGCCTAGGTAAATGATTTCTAGAAGCACAATGAAATCACACACTTTCGCGAACGTCAGCCCCAAATCTTCTCAAAAGTCTGCGAACCGCAAGTTCGCGGCGGCCCCCATTGACTTTAATGGGAGGCGAACTTTAAAAACCTTTAGGTCATATTTGCAGCCACAAAAGATGTACTAGCTTTGCACAAATAGTCCCAGCACATGGAAAATGTTTTTTTTTTTTTTTTTTTCATAAATCAGCCAGAACTGACAGGAGCCGGTAAATACATGTCGAATACATATAGGGTCCATTCACACATCTGTAAAATGGGTCCGCATCCATTCCACAATTTGGCTGAACCTTTACAGACCCATTGTTTTTCATTTCCAGTCTGAAAAATTAAGCATTCACAGGATAAAGAAGTAAGTGTCGGTCATTCCAGGCCCCAAAAATTAGCACACATGTGTTTACCTGACAGCTAAAAATGTAGTATTCTGTGGCTGAAGGTACATTAGGCATTCACAGTATACAGAAGTAAGTGTTGGCCAGTATTTGCCCCAAAAATTAGCCCACATGGGTTTACCTGACAGCTAAGAATGCTGTATTCTGTGGCTGAAGGTACATTAGGCATTCACATGATACAGAAGTAAGTGTCAGCCATAAAAGGCCCCAAAAATTAGCCCACATGCGTTTACCTGACAGCTAAGAACGTAGTATTCTGTGGCTGAAGCTACATTAGGCATTCACAGGATACAGAAGTAAGTGTCGGCCAGTATTGGCCCCAAAAATTAGCCCACATGGGTTTACCTGACAGCTAAGAATGCTGCATTCTGTGGCTGAAGCTACATTAGGCATTCCCATGATACAGAACAAAGTGTCGGCCACAAAAGGCCCCAAAAATTAGCCCACATGCGTTTACCTGACAGCTAAGAACGTAGTATTCTGTGGCTGAAGGTACATTAGGCATTCACAGGATACAGAAGTAAGTGTCGGCCAGTATTGGCCCAAAAAATTAGCCCACATGGGTTTACCTGACAGCTAAGAATGCTGTATTCTGTGGCTGAAGGTACATTAGGCATTCACATCATACAGAAGTAAGTTTCGGCCATAAAAGGCCCCAAAAATTAGCCCACATGGGTTTAACTGACAGCTAAGAGCGTAGTGTATTTGATGGCTAGAGGTACATTAGGCATTCACACAGGATACAGAAGTAAGTGTTGGCCTGTATAGGCCCCAAAAAATAGTCCACATGGGTTTACCTGACAGCTAAGAATGTAGTGTATTTGATGGCTAGAGGTACATTAGGCATTCACAAGGATACAGAAGTACGTGTCGGCCTGTATAGGCCCCAAAAAATAGCCCACATGGGTTTACCTGACAGCTAAGAACGTAGTGTATTTGATGGCTAGAGGTACATTAGACATTCACAGTATACAGAAGTAAGTGTCGGCCTGTATAGGCCCCAAAAATTAGCCCACATGGGTTTAACTGACAGCTAAGAACGTAGTGTATTTGATTGCTAGAGGTACATTAGGCATTCACACAGGATACAGAAGTAAGTGTCGGCCTGTATAGGCCCCAAAAATTAACCCACATGGGTTTAACTGACAGCTTAGAACGTAGTATATTTGATGGCTAGAGGTACATTAGGCATTCACACAGGATACAGAAGTAAGTGTCGGCCTGTATAGGCCCCAAAAATTAACCCACATGAGTTTAACTGACAGCTAAGAACGTAGTGTATTTGATGGCAAGAGGTACATTAGACATTCACAGTATACAGAAGTAAGTGTCGGCCTGTATAGGCCCCAAAAATTAGTCATTCAATGGACATGAAATGCCTTTTATGCGCTGTATGTAGCGAAGCCAAGGACCAGGAATTGCTGTGGGTGGATGGCGGTCTGGCGGATATTTGTGGTTTGGCATGAGGAATTTCAATGAAACATGGTCTACTGCTCATGTGTTGAAATACTCAGAGATCCATGCCTCATTCATTTTTATAAATGTGAGGTAGTCTACACTGTCACGAGCTAGGCGAGTTCGCTTATCTGTCACGACCCCCCTTGCTGCACTGAACGTCCTTTCAGACAGGACACCAACAGTTCCATTGCAAATTGTGCAAGCTCTGGCCACAGGTCAAGCCTGCCCTCCCAGTAGTCCTGGGGTTCATCACTCCTCAGAGTGTGCACATCGGCCATTAACCCGATGTAGTCGGACACCTGTCGGACACCTTTTTTTATGCTCCAACATTTGGGCCACAGAAGCCTGCCCTTTTCCAGAACAATATGACGACGGCATCATGGAAGGTGGAGTGGAGGACAAATGTGAGGAGAGAGGAGAAGGAGAAGAGGCTGGACGGTGAGAGCCTGGAGTGTGGCTTGTGGGTTCTGACGGTGCTGCTCCCACTGGGCTCGGTGATGTGATTTCAGGTGCCTTCTTAAGGCGGTTGTCCCTAGGTGAGTGTTGGGCTTACCGCGACTTATGCGTTGACTGCAAAGGCTGCAGATGGCAACACTGTTGTCAGCAACGGACACATTAAAAAAAGCTCACACTGCGGAGCCATGTGCCGGCATCCTGGGAGCGCCAGATGTGACTTTACATGGTTGATGGCTCGCTCCTGATACATTTGCAGTCTGCTTTGTAACTCTTGTGCAATGCAAGTTCTGCCTGCCTCTCCTCCCTATCTGCCGGTCCGTCAGTCTGCCAGTTCTACAAATAATTGGCCAGTAACTGTTGTCACTGTGTGTAGCCCAGTTAACACAGCAAAAGAGGCCAAATGTTTGCAGGACTAAAATACAATCTTAGAAAAATATACTGTTAAATAACACCTCACTTCAATCTGTGGTATTGGGGGGCCACAGGTTTATCACACCAGTTCTACAAATAATTGGCCAGTAACTGTTGTCACTGTGTGTAGCACAGTTAACACAGCAAAAGGTGCCAAATTTTTGCAGGACTAAAATACAAACTTAGAAAATTAGACTGTTAACCACTTGCCGACTGCCTAACGACGATTTACGTCGGCAGTCAGCCCCTCACAGGCAAAGTGGCTTAGTACTACGTCGCTAGCCTGTGAGGGAGCGAGCGCGTGCCACTGGAGGCGTGCTCCCGCTCGCTCACGGACCAACCGGCGGACCCAATGTCCCCCGGTCACTCGCGATCGTCGGTTACACCGGGAGAAAGGCAGGCGGCTAATGTAAACAAAGCCGCCTGTCATTCTCCCCTGTGTAACAGCACAGATCATACGGTCCTGCTATGTAGGACCGTAGATCTGTGCTGTTACATCCCAAGCCAAATCCAATCACAGTAAGAATCACGCCCCTAGGGACACACTTAACCCCTCCTTCTCAAATAAGTTAACCCCTTCCCTGCCAGTGTCATTTTTACAGTAACAGTGCATATGTATAGCACTGATTACTGTAGTAATGTCACTGGTACCCCCAAAAGTATCAAAAATGTCAGTCAAGGGTCCGATCTGTCTGCCGCAATGTCGCAATCCAGCAAAAAAAATATGTGGTATTGGGGGGCCACTAGTCTATCACACCAGTTGTTCAAAAAATTGGCCAGTAAGTCTGGCACTGTGTGTACCAGACTTAACTCAGCAAAAGAGGCAATATTGTTGCAGGACACAAATACACTTGTAAAAGTATACTCAGATAACACCCCACTTCAATCTGTGGTATTAGGGGGGGGGGGGGCATTGGTCTATAACACCAGTTATAATACATTATAAGTGCTTTTGTCACTGTTTGTAGTATTGCTGCAGCAACGCTCAGTCACCACACCTGTCACAATGCTGCACAGTGCAAAATAATACTACTAATCCACTATAATATGCTTTCTACAAAGTATATTATACTGTGGATTACCCCCCCCCCCCCTTATATAGTGCACTGCACAGCAATACCAAAAAAATTGCAGCCCTTTAAATTACTTTTGTGGACATTAACAGAGCGATTTGTGTGACTGCTGCCGATCTCTAACTGCCCCTAAAGCACAGACTGGATACCTGTCCCTAACCTGAAAAGAGACTGGACCTATACCAAAAATTGCAGCCCTTTAAATGACTTTTGTGGACATTAACAGAGCGATTTGTGTGACTGCTGCCGATCTCTAACTGCCTCTAAAGCACTGACTGGATACCTGCCCCTAACCTGAAAAGATACTAGTAGACCTATACCGAAAAACAAGCCCTGAAAAGGACTTTTGTGGATCTTAACCGAGCTATTTGTGTCTGGCAATCTCTCCCTGATGCATACAGCAGACCTCTCCCTACACTGGCAAAAGCAGAATGTGAAATGGCCGACAGCTCAGGTCTATTTATTGGGTAGGGGGCATGTCCATGTGCTGAAATGTTTTAATTGGCTGTCCTGGTCCACCTGACGGCTGTGTCATGGGTCAAAGCTCTCCCCAATGTAAACTAATATGGCCGCTGCGAAAAAAGCCATGTGTTCCAAAATTTGGCGGGTAGCGAACAAGCAAAATTTGCCGCGGGGTACCGCCACACTCGGGGTACCGCTAGGGAGACCTCTGGATCCTGTAAAAGAGGGTACTCACCTTGTCCCTGGGATCCAGCGATGTATCCCGGCAGTGTACGTCGGCCGGATCTTCCGCCCGATGCTATGTGCACACTGATACATTACAAAATAAAATAATTTTACATTAGTTTGCTCCCCAGTGCCCTTTCCTGCAGATTTACTGTACTATATATATATATATATATGTGTATACACATATATATATATATATATATATATATATATATATATATATATATATATATATATATATATATACACACAGTATATATGTATATATATATATATATATATATATATATATATAAACATATACATTTACAGTTATTTATTATATTATAGTTTATGGTTTTGTGTTTCAAACTTTATCATACCCGAGATGTTATAAAGAAGAACGCACAGTAAAAAAAAAAAACAAACATATGTAAATAGTTGGTTTGGGATGCTCATTCTTAGGAATTACATGCAAAATAATGGTACCTCTTTCAGCACCTAAAATCGGAAACAATCATACCGCCAGGGAGGTTAAATACTGTATAAGTAGAATGTACTTTCTATTAGGGATGATTGAACTTTTGAAATGTTCAGTTCGACCAGAACACCCGAACTTCCCGAAAGTTCAGCCCGGATTTCAGAACCCCATTGAAATCAATGGGACCCGAAATTCGGTAATCAAAAAACACAATTTTGAAGCCCTAAAACCCAATAAATGCCCCTAAAAAGTGCCTAGGGTTCTGGGTCATGCCCCAGGGACTATGAATCACACAAAAAAAAGTTCTTGAAAATTGTCATTTTTGATAGAGAGCCAATTATTGAAAAAATTATTGAAAAAAAAAAGAGATTTCTTTGGATTTAGTGTCTGGGGGGACTAAAAAGTGTGCCTGTGAAGTTTCAGCTCTGTAGCATGTCAAGAACCAGAAAAAAAAAAGATTGTTTGTATTAGAATTGCAGTAGAGCAGGCATAGGGCTCCGTTATTTTCACACCTGGCCATTTTTGTTGCAGGCGTTTATTGGGCTTTTTTGTGGATGTCTTAGGAGGCAGGCATGACATCGGAACTTCTGTGTAGGGGTATACAGTGGGTACGGAAAGTATTCAGACCCCCTTAAATTTTTCACTCTTTGTTATATTGCAGCCATTTGCTAAAATCATTTAAGTTCATTCTTCTTCCTCATGAATGTACACATAGCACCCCATACTGACAGAAAAACACAGAATTGTTGACATTGTTGCAGATTTATTAAAAAAGAAAAACTGAAATATGACATGGTCCTAAGTATTCAGACCCTTTGCTGTGACACTCATATATTTAACTCAGGTGCTTTCCATTTCTTCTGATCATCCTTGAGATGGTTCTACACCTTCATTTGAGTCCAGCTGTGTTTGATTATACTGATTGGACTTGATTAGGAAAGCCACACACCTGTCTATATAAGACCTTCCAGATCACAATGCATGTCAGAGCAAATGAGAATCATGAGGTCAAAGGAACTGCCTGAAGAGCTCAGAGACAGAATTGTGGCAAGGCACAGATCTGGCCAAGGTTACAAAAAGATTTCTGCTGCACTTAAGGTTCCTAAGAGCACAGTGGCCTCCATAATCCTCAAATGGAAGACGTTTGGGACGACCAGAACCCTTCCTAGAGCTGGCCGTCCGGCCAAACTGAGCTATCGGGGGAGAAGAGCCTTGGTGAGAGAGGTAAAGAAGAACCCAAAGATCACTGTGGCTGAGCTCCAGAGATGCAGTCAGGAGATGGGAGAAAGTTGTAGAAAGTCAACCATCACTGCAGCCCTCCACCAATCTGGGCTTTATGGCAGAGTGGCCCGACGGAAGCCTCTCCTCAGTGTAAGACACATGAAAGCCCGCATGGAGTTTGCTAAAAAAACACCTGAAGGACTCCAAGATGATGAGAAATAAGATTCTCTGGTCTGATGAGACCAAAATAGAACTTTTTGGCCTTAATTCTAAGTGGTATGTGTGGAGAAAACCAGGCACTGCTCATCACCTGTCCAATACAGTCCCAACAGTGAAGCATGGTGGTGGCAGCATCATGCTGTGGGGGTGTTTTTCAGCTGCAGGGACTGGACGACTGGTTGCAATCGAGGGAAAGATGAATGCGGCCAAGTACAGGGATATCCTGGACAAAAACCTTCTCCAGAGTGCTCTGGACCTCAGACTGGGCCGAAGGTTTACCTTCCAACAAGACAATGACCCTAAGCACACAGCTAAAATAACGAAGGAGTGGCTTCACAACAACTCCGTGACTGTTCTTGAACGGCCCAGCCAGAGCCCTGACTGAAACCCAATTGAGCATCTCTGGAGAGACCTAAAAATGGCTGTCCACCAATGTTTACCATCCAACCTGACAGAACTGGAGAGGATCTGCAAGGAGGAATGGCAGAGGATCCCCAAATCCAGGTGTGAAAGACTTGTTGCATCTTTCCCAAAAAGACTCCTGGCTGTATTAGATCAAAAGGGGGCTTCTACTAAATACTGAGCGAAGGGTCTGAATACTTAGGACCATGTGATATTTCAGTTTTTCTTTTTTATTAAATCTGCAACAATGTCAACAATTCTGTGTTTTTCTGTCAGTATGGGGTGCTATGTGTACATTCATGAGGAAGAAGAATGAACTTAAATGATTTTAGCAAATGGCTGCAATATAACAAAGAGTGAAAAATTTAAGGGGGTCTGAATACTTTCCGTACCCACTGTATATACACACACACACATGTATGTATATATACACATACACACATATAGGTGTGAATGTAGCGGAGCCCTATGCCTGCGCTAATGAAATTATTTGCAGGCATAGGGCTCCACTCCTATCACACCTATATGTGTGTATGTGTATAAATACATATATGTGTGTGTGTATATATACCCCTATACAGAAGTTCAGATATACAAAAACACCTGCAACAACACACCTGGGCGTTTTTTTGGGCATTTTCTGGGCATCTTTGGAGGCAGGCATAACATCTGAACTTCTGTATAGGGGTATATATACACACACACATATATGTATTTATACACATACACACATATAGGTTTGATAGGAGCGGAGCCCTATGCCTGCAAATAATTTCATTAGCGCAGGCATAGGGTTCTGCTACTTTCACACCTATATGTGTGTATGTGTATATATTCATACATGTGTGTGTGTATATATACCCCTACACAGAAGTTCAGATGTCATGCCTGCCTCCAAAGACTTCCACAAAAAAGCCCAATAAAACGCCTGAAACAAAAACGGCCAGGTGTAAAAGTAGCGAAGCCACTACCCTGCTCTATTGCAATTCTAATACAAACAATCTTTTTCCTATGGCGGTCACCCTGACATGGAAGAGTTTGGTCACCCTGCCATAGCAGTCAGAGTCAGTTAACCCTACACTACACTACGGTCACCCTGACACTTAACACTTTCCCTACAGAAACTAGATTATTGAATCTAACTATAGTGGAAAATAGTACCCTAACTACACTAGATATCCCTTTCCTCACACTAATAATTTCTAAATGACAGTTTTGAAGCAGGAGTAACAGAACTGCTTCCACTCTCTTCCACAGCCCTGTATTAAAGTGCTAGAGATTTGGCGGGGCTATCTTATATACTGGGGGGCGTATTCACTACTGATTGGCCTCTAGACCCCCTAGTCACTCCAATCACATTACTAGCATCCTCCTGCCCCCTCAATTGGCTTTTACTGATGGTTCTGGTCCAATCACGGGCTTTTAAAGCCCAGTTCCTGTCCCATTGCAATTTGGTCGGTTGTGGTTGCCGAATTCCGAACTTTTTCAGCAAAAAGTTCGGAATTCGGCCGAATTTCGAACAGTCAATGTTCGGGTCGAACCGATGGGTGACCCGAACCGTTCGATCATCCCTACTTTCTATCTCTTCCTTCCTTACGTCTGCAATGCAAGCTTAATTCTGCTATTCTCAGACTTAATGTTCTAGGCTGGCTGCATTTGTTCTCTATGTCCCCTTGTGAATATGAACACAGCCATGTTTTCCTGCTTGCCCCTGAGATGGACTACACATCTACCTGCAGACATATTCAGATCTATGGGAATTGTAGTAGGAGCATGGTACCAGAAATAAAAGCACTGCTTTCTTTACACTAGTAGTTGTAAGGTGCATCAGTAAAGAATAGGGGGAGTGCACAGGACAAAAAAAGAAGCC
Source organism: Pelophylax lessonae (assembly GCF_965119305.1). Classification (NCBI taxonomy): domain Eukaryota; kingdom Metazoa; phylum Chordata; class Amphibia; order Anura; family Ranidae; genus Pelophylax; species Pelophylax lessonae. The sequence goes on along the minus strand of NC_138768.1, from coordinate 602,608,783 downwards.
TGAAAATAAGGATAAAAGACTTTAAAAAAAAACAAATGGAGCAATAGTATACTTGATATTTTAGAATGATTGATGTAAAAAAAACTTTAACATTCCTGCTTGTTAGGTTCCCTTGCTGATATATAAATATCTTTGTAATGTTTTAAATATTCTAAAAGACCTAATAAGGAAAAAGTTTACTATAAAAAAAAAAATGGCAGGTTTGCATTTGTTACTTTTATGTCTGTATAAAATATTCCTTTCCTGCTCATGAACATTTTGAAAACAGTGTTTATTTTTTTTTGCATCCTGGCCATTTATATCTGGTGAATTATACGCTGAAAGAGACCATTTCCCTTACATAAAGTAACCATTTGCTCTTGAAATATTTATGTAAACTATAAAACATAAACCATTCACTCTTCTGTTCTGTTACAGCTACCATCACTGCAGAACCGTCAATATAGAAGAAATTGCAATGTGTCAGCAGTATTGTTGCGTGACCATCATACTGCATAAGGTTTCATATTCAGACAAACTCCAGGCAAAGCTTTGGACTGCATTTATTTCTGCTAGCTTGTATAAATTGTTCAAGTCAAACATGCTTGAAGCATTTGTACGGAATGCTAAACCTGAGCTTTCATGGCAGCACAACGTTGCTTTTTTGTTTGCACAAAATGAAACATTAACGTAGATCTCCAGGCAGATAAAAGACAAATAAATGTAGCTCTGTAATTATTAATACATCCTTAAATGTTTTTTTTTTTTTAAAGAAAGCAACATCAGTACCTGAATTTGACTTGATATATGCTGCTTGTAATTTCTATAGGACAGTGCTCAGGGAGACAGAGGGGAGCATCACAAGTAGCCAATCATGTGTGTTGCAATGCAATGAGCATGCTGATAGGATCTGAGATACATAGAGTAGCTCATTAGCGTTTTGCTTCTCCATTCACTGTCCAGTCACAGGCTGGGCAAAAGGGAGACCTGTAAATGAAAGTGAAACTGCAGCAGAGCAAATTTCGGTCCCCTCCCATGCCAATTAGAACTGTGCAGTGTGTCAGAGCTGTGTAAATCTCAGGACTGTATGAATTCAAATCCTTTTGGCAGGTAAAACAGGTCTGATACATATATTTTACTTCTTTGCCTGGAGGTTAGCTTTAACAAATACATGGTTCTTAGTGAAATTGTTGTGAAAATGAAGTCTAAACCTTTTAACATCATGTAGCCCTAAATAGCTGAGCTGGGATTCTTCTGTTCTTTCCAGTGCTGACCTGCCTTTAAACTGGACACAGTCATATACTGACATACCAATGTGGATATTTGGGCTAATTGGCATAATTATTGAAATAGCAATACTCTGTGGAAAAGTAATTGGTTAAAATTGGTTTCACAAAAGGAGGTTCATCGTGTGTATCAACCACCAAAATAAGATACAGTGATGTTAGTAGAGATGGCATTAGTTTCTGTTAGTCGCATTTGAATGGCCCTGCTAGAAGTCACTAGGTGAGTTAGAGAGAGGAATGTCTCTACCAGCTACAGCAATAACAGAGGTTAATATAATTGAGTTATGAGTAAAAGCAACAATGTGGCCCATCTATAAATCGTAGGGTCTATCTTGCCATTGGCAAGTGGAGCAAATATAAAAGTCCACAGGAAGTTGGGCCCTAAAACCTGGCATTGGAACATTCCCCCTTAAAATGATGACATTTGTAGTCCACTGGTAAGAAACGCACTGCGTAAACTGTCAGCGCTATATAAATCCTATATAATATTTTTCTTTTTGAAAATGTTTATTTATAAATTTTTCAGTAGAAACCACACAACCAAAACACAACAGACCCAAGACCCCCACCCCCCCAACCCAACCCCCCACCCCCACCCCCCTTGGTAGTGCAGTGGTTCACAGCAGAGAAAACTGTGACAAGTACAAGGCAAATAATATGGAAATATACATTCCCCCCGGGTATCACAGCAGAGGGCAGGAGTACCACAAAAGCAGGCAGTACATTAAGTCAGCAAGACTGAGTCCAGGACAAGATCACCCATCCCTGTATCCACATCAGTGAAGAGATTCCAAGGTATCCAGCCAACATTGCCAAATCTTTTCAAATTTGTGGGGACATCCCCTACTCAAATAGGTAGCTTTATATAATGGGAGCACTTTATTTATCGAATTAAAAGGACAGGTAAGGAGCAGCCGGCTTCTTCCAATGCAGGAGGATAGCTTTGTGAGCAAGGCGATCGAGCGTAAAGCTCTCTGAGGTCTTTTCGGGGCAATGTACTCCACCAGTCCCAACAAGCACACAGAGATGGACAGGGGGACCGTAAGTGCTGTAGGGGCACCAAGGAAGCCAACAACACCCCTCCAAAAATCCTGAACCAGTGGACAGAGCCAAAATGGTCGAAGTCAGCCGGGGATGCCGTACATCTCCAACACTCAGCAGAGCCAGAGCCATAAATGGTAAACAGCCTGGCCGGGGTGTAATAAGCTCGACGAAGAATCTTAAACTGAATATACCGGTCTTTAGTCGAGATCAGCATGCTAAAAGAGAGTTCCTAGATGTCATCCCAGTCGTCCCCTTGTAAATCAGGGACCACCGCGGTCCACCGGTCCCTGCAACACACCAACGCAGGCGGCCGTAGTGCAAAAAGTTCCCTGTAAGCTGCCGAAAGGGGCTTGTCCAACGTGTCAGAAAGAAATAAGTCTTCATTAGGAGACTTTGTCAAAGATACCGTACCCATCGGGAACTGTGCCGAGACATAACTACAAGAACCGAAAAAAATAAGTATTGGGCAAAGCATACTTAGATTTGAGCTGGTCGAAAGTAAGCAACCGTCCCCCTCCTACAAGATCTCTTAGCTGTTTAGCCCCCCACCCTAGCCCACAGCACGGGATTAGGGATCATAGAGAAGTGCAGCAGATTGGGGTTGTTCCACAGAGGCGTATTGGGGGAGTAGGACTGCGTTGGGGGAGGTCAGAGACTTCACTTTATCCCACGCCCTGATCGTAGCTTGCATTGACACAGTCAAAGGAGCAACTATCTTAGGACCTCTGTAAAGCAAGCACTGCAAGCCCTCGTAAGAGCCCAACAGTGCCACCTCAATGTCCGTGGCAGCATCGCTATCATCACGAAGTAACCAGCGCCAAGCAACCACTAGTTGACCGGCTAAATAATATTTAGACAGATCCAGGAGCGCCAAACCGCCCTGGCCCACCGGCTCTTGAAGAGCCTTAGGACCAATGCAAGGATGCACAGAGGACCATAGAAAAGAGCAAAACAGGCTATGTACCCGTTTAAAATATGACTCTGGGACCCAGACAGGAGAGTTGCGCAATAGATAAAGAAAGATCGGCAAAATCTTCATCTTAAAGAGATTTATGCGTCCAGTCAGAGTTAGAGGCAACTGTCTCCATGCATCAAATTGCGTCTTGACCCTAGTCAGCAACGCGACTAGGTTGAGAGAAACATAATCGGCTACTCTGGGGGAAATGCGGACACCCAGGTATTTGAAGTCAGTGACCCAGGGGATCGGGACATTGGGTGGTGAGATGGGCCCGAGCCCCAGCATCAATAGGCATGACACAGGGCTTTTCCCACTTTACCCGGAGACCAGAGAACCTCTCAAAGACCGACAACAACTTGAACACTGCTAGGAGAGACTGTCCAGGGTCCCGTAAAAACAATAAAATGTCATCCGGGTAGAGCTATACACTCCCGGAGCCCCCCAACCCCCAGAGCACCCACTGCCGCCGAAGCCCGCAAGGCCGTGGCTACAGGTTCTATAGCTAGAGCAAATAAGGAAGGAGAGAGCAGACACCCCTGACGGTTGCCTCTCCCAATACAAAACTGCTCCGAGACTGACAGTCCAATACGAATGGCAGCCGTGGGCACACTATACAGCAGGGCCATCCACTTAAGGAAATTGTCACCAAAACCCATATGACGGAGAACAGTCAGAAGGTAAGTGCAGTCAACGGAATCAAAGGCTTTTGCCATATCAAGGGAAACGACCACCCGAGTCCCAACAGTAATATGGTCCACCTGCAAATGAGTATACAGTCTCCGTAAGTTGGTATTGTCAATAGTAGGACACAAAAGCATCCATGACCTCCTCCGGGGCAGTAAGGACCCTGCCCCCACCATCCCCGACACATGGGATATTCGTTTGAATCCGCTGGTCAGCCACCAGGGCCGCCAACAGCTTACCATTCCTGTCTCCCTTCTCAAACAGATTCTCCGCCCGCCCAGTCCAGGAAGTGTGCGTGAGACCAGTGAAGTGCAAAGCCAGAAGGTGCCTAGCCTCCAATAAGGCCACATAGGTAGCATCTGAAGGGTCAGACGCATGAGCTCGCTCGCATGTTCTCTCCTTGTCCTGTAATTCCTGCAACACAGAGTTAAATTGCCTCCTAGAATGTTTGATAGCAGACACATATTGGCCCCTAATGAAAGACTTGAAGGCATCCCAGGCCACTGGAGGAGCAGCAGAAGACTCATTATCAGTCCAGTACCCCTCCATGGCCGAGGAGACCCGAGAGGCCACCTCCTCAACCTCTAACCAACCAGGGCTAAGTTTCCATGCACCTCCCTGAGATCCAGAGGATACACCCACATGGACCGCCAAGGGCATATGGTCCAACAGACCCCCCGCTAAATAATTGACTCCCCTGACAAGTTGTAACATGGGGGCGTTGGCAAAGGCCAGGTTAATTCTAGACCGATGGGTCTTAGACAAATGGGAAAAACATCTCGTACCCGGGTTCTTCCACTGCCAGACTTCAGTCAATGCTGCCGCCTCCGCCCACGCCAGTAAGTTCACGAGGCGGGTTGAGCAGGGTTGGAAGAATCGAGGGACGCATCTAGAATAGCATTAAAGTCACTGGCTACAATCAGAGGGAGGTGCAGAAAAGGGGCTAGTTTATCCAGTAACTCATACAACACAGAGCCCTGGAAGGGGGGAGGCACATAGACATTGACCAGAACAGTTTTACAGGAGTGGAGGTCAGCAACAACAATCAGATACCGACCCTTAGGGTCCGAAATTACCTGATGTATGGTACAGGGTACTGCCTTGCTAATCAAAATAGCCACACCTCTAGAATATGAGGAGTAGGTAGCGTGAAGCGCCTGTTGTATCCAGGGGCGGGGCAGAGCAAGTATCCTACTACCACCCATATGTGTCTCCTGCAAAAAAATGAGATGGGACCTAACTGACTTGAGATATTGGAACATCAGGGCCCGACGGAACTTATCATTGAGACCCCTAACATTCCAAGACACCAACTCAACCACTGGACCCGCCATCATAAAAATCAAAAAAGAAAATCAGCCCATCACCAAGCAAGGGGGAAGACACTCCAGCACAGGGAGAGCATCCCAACAGGAACCCAACCCAGGCCCCCAGACAGGGGGAAAAAAAGAACCACTGCACTACCAAAAAACAGTCCCATCCCAAAAACTAAACCCCACTGCCACAGTGTAAATCTTAACACATACACGCAGCTTGATCCCAGAACTAATGAAAAAAAGCAGGGCATAGCCTCAATGTTCCATGCAGGTGGTCAGAAATTCAAAACAGAGAACAAACCCCCCCCCACCCCCTCCCATCCCCAGACCACCGGCAAAAAAATAGAATTAGTTCAGCAAGGCAAAAAAGTTAAAAGTCAAGGACAAAAGGTCCACAAACTCACAGCAGGGGACAGTGAGCAGTAAAACCAAAAACAAGAAAAAGAAAAAAATCACAGTCCACTTCAGCTCCGTGCATAGGCAATAATATTCATAGGGCAGTGTAAGGAAAATTATGTCCCAGTCCCTCCCACCTTAGGTGGAGAAGGGCCCGGGGCCTAACTGGCAGCATCCAGGTAAGGAGACTCAGTACGGTATCCATCATAGCCACAGGAAAGAGCAGGAGTCTTGCAGAGAAAAACAGCATACAACAGGCACAACTTCCCTGAAACAAGAAAGGCAGTTAGAAGAGAGCAGGTTAGGCAGCAGCAGCCGGGGCATCAATCCAGTCATTGGCATCAGAAGGAGATTCAAAGAAACCCACTGTTCCTCGATGGGCCACCCGCAGCTGACTAGGATATAGAATACTGTACTTGATATCTTTCTCCTGGAGGCAGCGGCGCACATCATTGAAAGATCTACGGCGTTTCTGCACCTCAGCTGAGAAATCCGGAAACAGCATCACTCTGGCATTTTCATAAAGCAACTCCGCATGCCTCCGAGCTTCAGCCAAAATCCTGTCCCGGTCCCGGTAGTTAAGCAGCCGAACAAGGAACAGGCGGGGGGGAGGGGCTCCAGGGGGGCGCCGGCCTGTTGGTACCCGGTGTGCCAGCCAGGTGATTTTCCAGCTGTAGAAGGGCCTTGAAGAATTCTTCAGCAAAAGTCTCCGGATGGGAGCCCTCCATCCCCTCTGGTAGGCCCACTACACGTACGTTATTGCGGGGTTGCCTATTTTTGGCATCATCCACCTTGTTGGTAAGGGTGGCCACCAGAGATTGTAATTCAGCTATTTGTGCTGTGTGCGAGCCTTGGCGGTCCTCTACTTCGCTAATCCGCCCCTCCGCCTCAGTCAGCCTGCCCCGGATCTTGTCCAAATCATGTCGGATTAATGTGCACTCAGAGGCCACACTGTCAATGCAAAGCATCAGAGAGGCTTTACAACCTTCTATGGCTGCCAGGATAGGGGTAGTGATTGCCTCCGCCTCCACACCGACGTCCGCTGGAATAGGGGAGACCTGCTCTGGTGCAGGGGAGCCCTTGGCAGAAGACATCCCCGCCGAGGCTTCCAAGCTGCGTCTCACAGTGAGAGCGGGAGGGACAGGCAAGATGGTACCGGAAGAGCATGTGACCCGCCTCTTCCCCTGGCGCGTAGTTTTAGAGTCCTTGGGGAGCTTACCCTTGCGGACATAACGGCAGTGCGTGGAGGGTCCCAGGGGTACGGTGAAGCCAGCCAGCTGGTTACAGGCACCCAGGCGCCCTAGAACAGGAGGATGCCAAAGGATGGGCACGGAGCTCTACAGCAGCACATCCGTCCACTCTCACATCCTGGCCATGCCCATAAATCCTATATAATATTAATGAAGATGAATGGAGGGACAGAATTAACTTTAAATAGATCAAACATAAAAAAAAACTTAATAAACTCTGTGCCACAGAAAACATCTTACTCACTGTGTGTATAAAATAAATTAAATCAAAATAAGATATAATAAGATATAATAAGAAACACAAAATAATTCCCAATTTGACTAGGCGCTGTGACCAAATATGTGAAACAATCATTAAGCAATATAAATGAATAAAAAAACAAAAAAAAAAACACGCACATATGCTTCTCATGTTACTGATTGGCATTTAACACTTTAAAAGATAAGAGGGGACCCCCCATAGCATAATACTGTATAACCAATTTATTCAAAATCATTAAATGCTACTCACAAGCATCAATAAAATCAAGTTCATCAACGAGATCCCACTTTAATGCTCATAAGTATCGCCAGTGCTGCCAGATGCAATATACAGTACAGGCCAAGCAAATGGCTCTTCACCTGGTCCTCTAACGCAGTATTTTTTAACCTTTCTTCAGTCAAGGCACCCTTTAGAATTGCACACAATCCTAGGACACACCAGTCTGAGGGCTCGCTCACACAAGAAGGTGCGTCCGAGCGTGAGCGCTCTTTTGCTTGTTCCTGTGTGTTGCATTTTTAATAAGGCTGCTCTATGCTAGTAAACCATGCAAAAAATGTGCTGGCATGATTTTTAAATTGAGCCCCACCAAAATGCATTGTATTGTGGTTAGTGGGGGAAAACATGCATGCAACTGGCCGATGTGTGGGGATGCCATTAAGAATTACTAGCACCAGCGTTCAACGAATCCCTGTAAAAATGTAGTTGTTAAGGTAGAGTTAAGCGATCAGTAAGTTGAAAACCCCCCCCATCCCCTCAGCTAGCACAAATCCCCTCTTCAAAATCCCCCCTCCTAGCACATATCTGCCCCCCCCCCGTAGCACAAACCTCCCCCTCCAAAATGCCCCCTCCTACCACAAATCCCCCCTGCAAAATCTCTCCTCTAGCACAAATCCCCCCTCCTCCTAATCCCCCCCCCCCACCTTTTGCCTTTATTACAGCAAACTTACAGAAAGCCCTGATACAATCCGATGATTAAGGTTTCCTGTGTTAACTTCTGTGCATACGGAGCAGGGAGAACACATCCTTTTCCCCCTCTGGGCTCTCTCCCCCTCCCTGCTGCTATCTATGCTACTGCCGGCAAAACTGAAAGCTGTGTGCACTGCCCGACCTTTCTTTAGCAACCAATGACATCATCGGTTGGTAGGATGCAGGCGGCCAGTTTGTATAGCTTTCAGTTTTGCTGGCAGTGGTATAGATAGCAGCAGGGAGGGAGAGAGAGCCCAGAGGAAGAACGGGATGTGCTCTCCCTGCTCTGTATACACAAAAGTGAACACAGAAAACCTTTAATCATTGGACCGTATCAGGGCTTTCTGTAATTTTGCCGTGGCATCCCTGGAGACTCTTTGCAGCACCCCACGCCACGGAACCCCAGTGGAAAATCCCTGCCCTAACGCGTCACATCTGGAGCGACATTTCCGGATTGGCATCAGACGTCACTTGGGCGTCAAAGACAATGGTTGCAATTTTTATAGTTGGCAATGAAGAGAATTAAAAAAAATAAAGGTAATCCAAGAGAAATGTTATAGTCATGCATGTATAAGTGGTGTAGTGACTTTGTCTATGAAGTCAGGAATATAGGTGGTGTGTGAATCATGAAGTGTTTTGAAAGCAATGAATGGGAACTTAAAACCTAATTCCCAAACAAGGGGGGGATGGATCAATGAAACAGCTTAGAGGGAGACAAATGCAGGTTAGAACTAGGTCAACTGTCAATGAATGTTACCTGATGTCAATGATACAAGTCGTGTCTCAAACATATATTAAAAGTGAGCGGAATGCATCAAAAGCACACTGAATCTGTCTATTGACACAAGCCTAAAAGCCATTCACACGGGCCCTTAGAGATGTTCAAGATATAAGGTACTTTATGAAGTAGAGGGTTGAATGAATGTTAGGTAAAGAGACAGCTGATAAGCAAAATGAAATTATTTCTAGGACAGAGAGGAGCAGGTTTATCATCATCAGAAACTATCCAGGGATCCTATTAAGGGATCCAGTTTTAGCCAAAACGCTCCCCAATGGGCCAAAATGTATATATATAGGCAACCCTCCAACCCTTAGAGCATCCCTGACCCACCAAAAATTAGTCACTTTTTTAGATCAGGTGGACTTTTACAAATGTGGGAAATGCTTGACCTATAGAACCTGTAAAAAGGGAAATAGGAAGAAGTCACACTTCCAATCAAACTTAAGAAGGACAAACTTATGAAATTTCCAAGTTCATCACGTGCAGCAGCTCACATGTCACTTACCTGTTGGGATGTGAGTGTAGGTTTCAGTATGTGGGTAGAACTACCAGAGAACTTAGAATTAGACTTAGGGAACGTTAATAATATAAGAAAGGGTTTTTGTCATCATAGTCTGTAAGATCACTTTAGAAAATAACACAAGGGGGACCTCACACAGTTATACTTTTGTGGAATAGACAAAATAGAAAAACATTGGTGTGGCACAAACATGAAGAAAGCTATTTCACAAAACGAAACAAAATGCATATACCAGTTACATACAATGGTGCCTTCAGGGTTAAATGTAGAACTAAATGTAAATTGTTTTATCACCATTTTTTGATATTGTTCACCATGTACAAAATCTCACAAAAGTGACTACACCCCTCACATTTTTGTAAATATTTTATTGTATCTTTTCATGTGACAACACTGAAGAAAGGACACTCTGCTATAATGTAAAGTAGTGAGAGTACAGCTTGTATAACAGTGTAAATTTGCTGCCCCCTAAAAATAACTCAACAAACAGCCATTCATGTCTAAACCGCTGGCAACAAAAGTGAGTACACCCCTAAGTGAAAATGTCCAATTTGGGCCCACGTTTTCCCTCCCCGGTGTCATGTGACTCGTTAGTGTTAGTGTTACAGGGTCTCAGGTGTGAATGGGGAGCAGGTGTGTTAAATTTGGTGTTATCGCTCTCACTCTCTCATACTAGCCACTAGAAGTTGAACATGGCACCTCATGGCAAAGAACTCAATGAGGATCTGAAAAAAAGAATTGATTCTCCAAATAAAGCTGGCCTAGGCTATAAGAAGATTGCCAAGACCCTGAAACTGAGCTGCAGCACATCAAAGAAGTTGAGTGCACGTGCTCAGCATCATATTCAGAGGTTGTCTTTGGGAAATAGACATACAGTATGAGTGCTGCCAGCATTGTTTGAAGGGGTGGGGGGTCAGCTTGTCAGTGTTCAGACTATACGCCACACACTGCATCAAATTGGTCTGCATGGCTGTCATCCAGAAGGAAGCCTCTTCTAAAGATGATGCACAAGAAAGCCCAAAAAACTGTTTGCTGAAGACAAGCAGACTAAGGACATGGATTACTGGAACCATATCCTGTGGTCTGATGAGTCCAAGATAAACCTATTTGATTCAGATGGTGTCAAGCGTGTGTGGTGGCAACCAGGTGAGGAGTATAAAGACAAGTGTGTCTTGCCTACAGTCAAGCCTACAGTCAAGCATGGTGTTGGGAGTGTCATGGTCTGGGGCTACATGAGTACTCAAGTAAAAACAAAACCTCCTGCGCTTAAGTGCTGTCTGATGGAGTAGAAAGAGGTGCACTACAAACTCAGATGTAAAGAGAGCTGTTTGGTCTTGCTGCCCCCTTCAGGATCAAGGGTATCCAGAACCACTGGTAGAAAAGACAAAAAAGAAAAAAGAGGGGCGCACCGACCTAGTGCATTACCATAAAAACTTTTATTAAAATATTAAAAGGTGTACAATATACTCACAAGACTGGTGTGGTACAACACACATCAAGAATAGCATATACAGTCTCCAAGGTAGCCAGGTCCCAATAGTGACAAATGGGCATACAGATAGTCGCATGGGGCTGCTGTGGCTAGGCTGACGCGTTTCAGGGGCGAGCCCCCTTCCTCAGAGCCAGAAAAGATGCTGCTAGATCACAAGCCGAACGGCCAAAGACTAAATGGGAGTAGGCCCCACCTCTTCCTGCTCCGCCTTAACCCTAAGGGCGGGACAGAGGGGAGGGGGAGGTAAGAAAAGGGAAGAAGAGGGGAGAAGAGAAAGGAGAAGAAAAAAATAATAAAACGGACACAACAGCAAGAAGGAGAAAGAGGGGAAAGAAAAATGGGGATGCTGGGACAGGGAAAGAACATGGAAGGGGGGAGGGGGGGGGGAAGAGGGGAGGACAGAGAGGACACTTGTCCAGTCCGAGCCAAAACACACCCACCTTCCAAGGCCAGCTCGGACTATGTGATCAGCGGCAAAAGAAATATAATAGATAAAAGCATTGGAGACTGTATATGCTATTCTTGATGTGTGTTGTACCACACCAGTCTTGTGAGTATATTGTACACCTTTTAATATTTTAATAAAAGTTTTTATGGTAATGCACTAGGTCGGTGCGCCCCTCTTTTTTCTTTTTTGTCTTTGCTACATGAGTACTGCCGGCATTGGGGGAACCATGAATGCCAACATGTTTTGTGACATACTGAAGCAGAGCATGATCCCCTCCCTTCGGAGCCTGGGCCGCAGGGCAGTATGCCAACATGATAACGACCCCAAACACACCTCCAAGACGACCACTACCTTGCTAAAGAAGCTGAGAAAAAGGTGATGGACTGGCCAAGTGTGTCTCCAGAACTAAACCCTATTGAGCATCTGTGGGGCAACCTCAAACGGAAGGTGGAGGAGTACAAGGTCTCTAACATCCACCAGCTTTGTGATGTCATCATGGAGGAGTGGAAGAAGATTCCAGTGGCAACCTGTGAAGCTCTGGTTAACATCATGCCCAAGAGGGTTAAGGCAGTGCTGGAAAATAATAGTGGCCACAGAAAATATTGACATTTTGGGCCCAATTTGGACATTTTCACTTAGGGGTGTACTCACTTTTGTTGCCAACGGTTTAGACATTAAGGGCTGTGTGTTGAGTTATTTTGAGGGGACAGCAAATTGACATTGTTATACATGCCGTACACTCATTACTTTACATTGTTGCAAAGTGTCATTTCTTCATTGCTGTCACATAAAAGATATAATAAAATATTTACAAAAATGTGAGGGGTGTACTCACTTTTGTGAGATACTGTATTAATTTCATTTATAGGCATTTTATACCCCGTAATCATGAGCAAAACACAGAGGATAATTATATGTATAGAAATTAGTAAATTGTTGGTAGGATTGACGTATCAAAAGTAAATAGAATCATGCCCCATACACACGTGCAGATTATCTGCAGACTTTTGTCTGCAGACTTACCAAAACCATATAATATGAGGTCAAACTTAAACACTTTCAATTTGTATGCAATCCGGCAGGCCCTTGCACTACATAGAAAAGGTAAGTCTGCAGACAAAAGTCTTCAGATAATCTGCACGTGTGTACGGGGCATCAGTCCCTAAATTACACTATATTACCAAAAGTTTTGGAACACCTGCCTTTACACGCACATGAAATTTAATGGCATCCCAGTCTTAGTCTGTAGGGTTCAATATTGAGTTGACCCGCTCTTTATATAACAGCTTCAACTCTTCTGGGAAGACTGTCCACAAGAAATAAAATGCAAGTGCTAAAATGGTAATATTATATACGTGAAATAAAAACATATGCATAAGAACAGTGCAACAAAGTCTAAATGAAGAAACACCATGAGCTAATGTTAGAAACATGATCCGGTAGCGGGATACAGGGATCAGCGCAGCGTGGTTCCGACAGCGAGGTATGCTTGCAAGCATGTGAGCTTCAAGACAGGTTAGCATCAAGGCACAAAGCAGTTTGAACGAACACATGTGAGTGAGAGCCGGCGATCTAAATAGCCATCCAGTCCAGCGCTCAGTGATGACAGCATCAGTCTTAAAGGTGTATGCGCACCTTACCAAAAGAGAATGGTGGGGCGCATACACTTATGAAAGAGTAATTAGGGTACCCAAAGGTACCAGAACATTACAGTACCCCCCCCTTAAGGCCGGCTCCTGAAGGCCTCTGGAGCTGGTTTGTCTGGGTACTTCGCATGAAAATTGCGGATTAATCTAGAGGCATGTATGTCAGAGGTGTTTAGCCAGGTGTCGTCTTGGGGCCCATAGTTCTTCCATCGAACCAAGTACTGAAGTCTTCCTCTGTGGATACGAGAATCCAGAATCTCTTTTATCTCGTATTCTTCTCCACCTTCAACTTGTACAGGAGGAGGAGGTGGGATAGTAGGCCTTATTCCTTGGTCAGGAACATGGGGCTTCAGTAGCGACACATGGAAAATGGGATGTATTTTGAGGTCTATTGGCAATGTAAGCTGTACTGCGGCTTTTCCAATAAGTTTCTTGATTGGGAAAGGTCCCAAGAACAGAGGTCCAAGCTTTTTGCTAGGGATTTTCAGTCTTAAATTTTTTGTTGAGAGCCAAACGAGGTCCCCGATAGCGTACTGAGGAGAAGGTCTTCTGCGAAGATCATAGTACTTCTTTTGTTGACTATGAGCGTGTGCAATGGTAGTATTAAGCAAACCCAGAGAGTCCTTTATTTGGGTAAGATAGTCTGAAGCTACTGGGTTATTTGAAGGAAGGATGCGTGGTGGAAGAATAGAGGGATGAAACCCATAGTTCAAGTAGAACGGACTCTGCTTGGTCGTACTGTGGGTTGCGTTGTTGTAGGCAAATTCTGCCAGAGGGAGAAGATCCACCCAATCATCCTGTTGGTAAGAAGTGTAACAACGTAAATATTGCTCGATGCATTGGTTGACTCTTTCAGTCTGTCCGTTGGTCTGCGGATGGTAAGGAGAAGTGAGCTTCCGCTCGATCCGTAGTATGTGACATAGTTCTTGCCAGAACTTGGAAATAAATTGTGATCCACGGTCAGACAGAAGAGTTTTTGGGATACCATGTAACTTAAAGACATGTTTCATCAGGAGTTCTGCCGTTTGTTTGTACGAAGGTAGTCTGCGAATAGCAATGAAATGTGCCATTTTTGTCAGATGGTCCACTGACACTAAGATGGTATTAAATCCTTTGGAAGGAGGCAATTCCACTATAAAGTCCAAGGACACAACTTCCCATGGAGTTTGGGGTATTGGTAGACTGCATAGTAGACCGGATGGTCTCGTAGTGTCAATTTTGGACCTGGCACAGACATTGCATGAAGAGACGAATTTTTGTATAGATGTTTTCATGTCAGGCCACCAGAATTGCCTGGTAATCAGATTAAGAGTCTTTGTCATACCCATATGTCCTGCCATAGGCACATCATGAGATAATTCCAAGATCTTGGTGCGTAGGGTAGGTGGTATGTAAAGTTTGTTGTTGTAGTAGAGGAAGCCTTCTGCATCAGTATTTAGTTGTGGTGGGGGTGAATCCAAACTTATACCATGCAAAACCTCTTCCTTCAAGGAACGGACAACTCCAATAATGCGTTTGTGAGGTATTATAGGAACAGAAGGGATTTCGAAGTAGTTTTCTTCAGTTAGTCGTGATAGTGCATCCGCCTTTTTGTTCTTATCTGCAGGTGTGTAGGTCACTAGGAAGTTAAACCTTAAAAAGAATAGTGATCATCGTACCTGTCGGTGCGAGAGAGTTTTGTTAGTCTGAAGATATTGGAGATTTTTATGGTCCGTGTATATAAGTATTGGTAATTGGGTGCCTTCGAGTAGATGTCGCCAATTCTCCAGAGCCAATTTTATAGCAAGCAGTTCCTTTTCACCCACGGGGTAATTTATCTCGGGACTGCTTAGGGATTTAGATAAAAAGGCGACTGGATGAAGTGGTGAAGTGTGAGTTGGTCGTTGGGAGAGTATTGCTCCTACTGCCATGTTTGACGCATCTACTTCCAGAATGTATTGGAGGGATGGGTCTGGATGGCGTAATATGGGAGCAGAAGTAAACCTTGTCTTTAACAGGTGAAAAGCTTTATTTGCTTCATCTGACCATTTGAATGTTTTTTTAATGCTAGTGAGCTGTGTGAGGGGTCTCACAATGGCAGAGAAGTTTCTAATGAACTTCTTGTAGAAATTCGAAAATCCAAGGAATCGCTGTAGCGCCTTGCGTGTGGTTGGTGTAGGCCAATCCTGAATGCAGGATATATTACTCATGTCCATCTCGATTCCTGTTTTGGATATGATGTAGCCTAGAAAGAGTACCTCTTCTTTATGAAACAAGCATTTTTTCAGTTTCACATAAAGGTTGTGTGCAAGCAATCTCGATAATACTAGTCTTACATGTCTTATGTGTTCAGACAGGGATCGTGAATATATAAGTATATCGTCCAGATATACCACAACACAGACATCTAGTAAGTCTCTGAAAATATCGTTTATAAATCGTTGAAAAACTGCAGGGGCGTTGCATAGCCCGAATGGCATTACAAGATATTCGAACAATCCGTATCTGGTTCTGAATGCAGTCTTCCACTCGTGTCCATCACGGATTCGAATGAGATTGTATGCTCCTTTCAGGTCCAATTTTGAAAAATAGGTAGCTCCACGCACCTGCTCAATGAGCTCAGGGATAAGCGGTAGAGGATAGCGATCTTTTATTGTAATAGCATTCAATTGCCTATAGTCGATGATAGGCCTGAGACTTGAGTCCTTATTGCGGACAAAAAAGAGTCCTGCTGCTGTGGAAGAAGTGGAAGGTCTAATAAAACCTTTTTCCAAATTCTCATCCAAATAGTCTTTGAGATGGGAAAGTTCATCCTGTGAAAGAGGATAAACATGACCGAACGGCAATTTGCTATTTGGGAGTAGATCAATGCTACAATCATAGTCTCGATGGGGAGGTAGTGCTTGAGCATTTTTCTCAAGAAAAACCTCAGAGAGATCCTGATAACATAGTGGTGCAATCTCATCTGTCACCACAGACAGGATCTTCCCGAAAGACGGGAGGTTACACGTACCCTCGCAATAGCAAGAGAGGAAGGCCAGGGTCCGTTCCTTCCAATCTATGGTTGGTTGATGTGTGTGCAACCAGGGAAGTCCCAACACAATGGGAAAGTGGGGTGAAGGTATTAGATCGAAGGTAGTGGTCTCCATATGAGACCCGTTAGTAGTGACTAGGAGTGCCTGTGTCTGATCAGTGATCAGACCAGAGGATAAAGGAACACCGTTAATAAGACTTACTGAGACAGGTTTAAGTTTAGAAATAATAGGAACTTTATTTAAAGCAGCAAAACGTATGTCAATATAATTTCCACAAGATCCTGTGTCAATCATGGCCTTAGTAGTAATCCTGTTCTGGTCCCACTGTAATGTTAAGCAAACAGAAAGGTAAGGGTTAGTGATTGAAGTTGTCAATCCCCCTAGGAGGACATGTGAACACTCACCCTTCTTTTTGTAGACTAGGGGACAGATGTTTATCTTGTGATCCGGGGATGCACAGTACAAGCAGAGATTACCAGATCGTCTTTTGGCTCTTTCCATAGTTGATAGAGGTGGGCGTATGGTTCCTACCTCCATAGGAACGGGGTCAACGGCCGAAATCCGAGAAGAACTGGATAATGGCATTCCCATTTTCTCAGCCTTTCTTTCTCGTAGTCGTCCATCTATGGTGATACTGAGTTGTATCAATGCATCCAGGGTTTTTGGCAGATCCGCTCGGGCGAGCTCGTCTTTAACGGCCTCTGATAGGCCAAGCCTAAATTGGGTTTTCAGAGATGCATCATTCCATTCTGAATCAAGGGTCCATCTCTTGAATTCTGCGACAAAGTCTTCTACAGGTCTCCTACCTTGTTTCAAGGATCTTAATTGAAGATCGGCAGTACTCTGCCTATTGGGATCATCATATAGGCTAGTGAGTTCTGCTAGGAACAAGGCATAGGAGTTGAGAAGCTGGTCGTTTTTCTCAAAAAGAGAGTCTGCCCAGGCCCGAGGATCGCCTGTTAGGTAAGAAATAATAGTACAAACCTTAATGTGATCAGTAAGGTAGGTACGGGGTTTTAGCAAGAAAAGTAACTCACATGCGTTTTTAAATTCGCAAAATTTTTTGCGATCGCCTGTAAATACCAAAGGAGGATTTATTTTGGGTTCAGGGGACTGAGCAGAGGTAAGTTGTGTCAGTCTAATTACCTGCTGCGACAGAGCCTGATTGTCTTCTTTTAATTCAGCAAGTGCGTGTATTAACGCAGTTACTTGCTGTTTTAATTGTGTCATCTGAGTGGTTATTTCTGCTGAATCCATTTGTGGTTCGTTCAATCTGTAACGCTCCTGCGTTTTACGTATGATGTGGATTTTCAGCTGCAGAAATATTCCACTTCAGTAGTCATGTAGAGAAACGCTGAGACACCATTCCCAACTCTCAATGACTCATCATGTGTGGATGATCTCAATTCAGCAAGTAAATACACACACTCAATAAGATGTTTCCTAGAGTGACTTATGCATATAGTAACACAGTGATGATAGGCTGAAGAGACAGGTTGGGTAGAGATGGTAGATGACAGACACTTGAAAGGAAATGTTCTTGAAAGTAAGATAGTAGCAGATGGGATGCAGATAGGTTTTGCAATCATGTATGGTAGTAGATGACAGAGTAACAGGTGGACATACAAGAGAGATCAACCCAGTGCAAGAACAGGTGGTAGTAGGCTCAAGAGCTAGCAATCTTAGATAATGCAGATGTAGTAATAGTCCTTAGTATGCAGAGCTAGATAGTGTAAGCTTTAGTATAAAGGTTATAGAGGTTTCCCCTGTGGGGTACTTATCACTAATAGCAATGTAGCAGAGGAGAGGTTCGGCAAGAGCGGATGATCCGGTAGCGGGATACAGGGATCAGCGCAGCGTGGTTCCGACAGCGAGGTATGCTTGCAAGCATGTGAGCTTCAAGACAGGTTAGCATCAAGGCACAAAGCAGTTTGAACGAACACATGTGAGTGAGAGCCGGCGATCTAAATAGCCATCCAGTCCGGCGCTCAGTGATGACAGCATCAGTCTTAAAGGTGTATGCGCACCTTACCAAAAGAGAATGGTGGGGCGCATACACTTATGAAAGAGTAATTAGGGTACCCAAAGGTACCAGAACATTACAACGTGACGCTAGCAGGAGACGGAAGCCGGGGCTCACAGCATGGGGCGGAAGATCCGGCCGCCGTATGCTGCAGTGACACATCGCGGGATCCCGGGAACAAGGTAAGTAACCTCTACCAGGATCCATTGATGCTCCCTGGCGGTACCCCGAGTGTGGCTCGGGGTTACCGCTAATGGCACTAAAATTCCACCCCGAGCCACACTTGGGAATACCGCCAGGGAGGTTAATTACACATATTTCAGTTATCAGTGTTCCTATTTTTTGTGATTAGCGCAGCAATATTTGTTTATTACTTTATATAACATTATTTTTATTTGTACACAGCTGTATATGAATTTTGTAGTAACTATATATTGAGTATTTAGAAATACACTAATATCTGAGTTTAGTATAGAAGCAGCACTTGGTTTATTTTGATATACAGTAGCTGATGAGTATTGCTTCACCTTTAGCAGCCCCAATTCACTAAGGTGAGCTGTTCTGCCAGTACTTGGTTACCCCCAAATGATTAGGCAGGTGGGCAGAAACAGCAGAGCAAGGCAAGGCAGGGTGCCAGGTAGCAAAATACTATCACAAGCCCAGAACCCTGGAGCAGAGGGCATGAGGTTGTCTAAAATTCCCAACAGCGTACAAGTGTAGTGTGATATGGGTGGGGGGGGGGGGGGGGGTTGGATCAAGCAAACAGATGCAATTGCCAGCAACAAGGTTATAGATAGAGAAACTACTAGGTAGAACAATGCATCTTTCTGAAACAGAAGTGTATGGAAGGATAAGACACGACTGAAAGTTAGAACTGTTAATATGGGTAATATCATGAAAGGGTGGTATTTTGAATGCATGAGGAGATTTCTGATCAGTACCAAGTACAGAGATAGGACCAAAGAGCAGAGGCAGGATAAACTTACCTACTGGCTCTGGGGAGGTTATTGGTCACTTTTGTTATGATGGTTTCTTATACTGTAAATACATTGGGTGAAGACCACATGGAAGAGGATCATGGGAGTAAGATAGAAGTAGACTGTTTAGGGTTTAGGCAAAGCATACAATAGCTGTGTAGGCAAAGCTTAAATGGAGATTGCCAAGGCCCCTGATAATATTCAAAGCGCATTTTATTCATTAGTTCTATTTTTACACTATTCCCACAGCTTTCTAAACCTGTCAATCACTTATAACCTGCTCGCCTTGCAGTGGGCAACAATAATGTCAGTGATAGCATGTGATAATAGCAGAGATAATATCTCAATGAAAGAAGAATGCTATTGTTGGTGCATGCAGAGAAGTGGGTTACACAGAGGACAGCAAGGAACTTCTATTGGGTCAGAATGTAAAAGCTTTTTCATTTGGGAGTTAAGCTTTCTTTAAGTAGTATTACAGTGTGAAAAAAAAAAAAAAAACAGTATCTGCTTCTGCCAGGGCTCCTTCATACTTTTTTCTTTCTTGATATACTGAGTCACTGACAGAATTATGGGCTCCAAGGGGAGTTTTTAATCCTAGTTTGCCTTAATTTATTTTTACATCGCTATTCTAAAGTACCAAGATATGGGTACACATTTTCTAGTTTTAGTAAAATTATTACAGGCTAGGCTTGGTCAGTCTTTAGTTTACAGGGGATAGGGTTACATTTTCTTGCCAAATTAAATTGTGTGTGGTAATTAGAAACCTCAAGTTAGTGGAATCTGTCTATTTCTCACTCTCCCTTTAGCCCCTGTGTCCACACGGTAATTAGCCCTACCCATTTATGGACCACCACACATTTTTTGACAGACCACATATGCATTTATCAAGTACCTGCAGTCAAACTAAATTACATAACTATTAAACTACATATGTTTTTATGAATGTCATATTCTGAATGTATCCTTTTATATCAAGTATCTCAGCATTCTATCCTTAAGGAACGGATTTTATCAGTAAAATGTGTCAAAATAGTGGGGATCCCTACCAATGGGAGCAATATATTGACAAATAATGTGAACTAATTAGGGTGTCAATTAGGGTGAGGTTGAAAGGTTCCCAGACCTCACCCCTCCCGGGAACATTGCTAGGGCCCGAGACCAAAATGCGGCCTATAAGGAAATGATCCAAAGGGTGTGTATCCCGGTTATCCAGAATGCAACGGTGGATGCAAAAGAAAGTTGCACTTGAATGTGGATATGACTACCCCTACGCTCCAAGGGAAGTAGGTACGTGTTCCTCCTCTTTTGAAACAGATTTTCTTACTATTTGATATAGGTACATATTGGTATTTTAGGATCCATGTTGGATCTCTGCACATTTTAACCTTTCTTTTATCAATAAACATGCTTTTATTTTGTTTTTATTTGCATGGTGAATAATTAAGAGCTGTTGGAGAAATTGTATAGTGATCGTTCCAGCTCTACTGCATCTCATACAAAAAAATACACACTTACATTTTATATGCACCTAGATCCATTGTGCATTGTAACGTGGCTCACCACATCAGGGAAGTGATTGTGATTGTGTTATAATGAGATGAGGTCATTGATCATACTGGGAGGTTAAGGGTTGGCTATACTGAACGTGTGACACCTATAGAGCAGAAATAATCACCAGTTTCCGACAGTGAATCAATACATGATTTATATCACAAAACTGGTTACTTGGTAACTATCTAGAGACATTTAGATAAAGAAATAAATGGCCAGTGTCTGTATTGGTTGCAAGTTTCCTTGTTTGCTATACACTCAAATAGAACTTTAATTATAGGTAGGGGCACCAAGAGACTGTGGAAGTGCAACACCGGAAATCATAACTGGCAGGTAGCTGAAGATGTATAGTATTCCTTTACTTCAGCTTTGAACTCTGACTGGTAAAACCAATCAGCGACATGGTCCTCGCTTTTCTCAGTCTACCCCAAACATAATTATGGGGCACTCATAGTTGGTAAGGTTGAATAAAGACAGCAGTCTTTATTCAACTTGATTTAAAACCACAGCCTGTTATCTTGCCCATAACAGAGTAGGATCTTGCTTGCTTGACACATCCTGGTCAAGGAGAGCAGGGCTAGAGGCAATCTCCTCAGTATCCCCATCAAACATCACCTATGATAGATAAATTTACCCACCTCCCCAAGACAAACAGCTTTGTCTTAAGACCTTGCTCCCAAATTCTGGCAACATCATCATCATCACTCAATATCACAGAACTCATAATTTGGCATATCTATAGAAATGTTCTCTGAACATCGAAGGTCTGTTCTGCCCATATGGTCATTCCCCTTTCTTCCCCACAGTTTTCCACAGTTCCCAGAATTTGGGAAAATGATGTCCCATTATTACAGGTTTATAAGGTTTCCTACCAGTCCAACCTTGCATTTTTTACAGTTGAACTGTTGGTGATAATGGACATGATGGAATGGACTGACTCACAGAGAGGACAGAATTGAGCTTATCCCAGATCCAATCACCTAAAGCCAATTTTTGGGGGGCTTACTTTTTTTCATTTCAAATTGCATTGACTGTGGTGTGGGAAAGTAAGGAAAAAAAGCTCTGTTTCTAACACTTGACTTATATTTTCCCTATTCTATACCAGTAGTCTGCTCACATTTTCAGATAAAAACACAAATTAATTGTGTGCTCGGGCTGTCATACACCTTTTAAAATAACACAGCGGTTAGTTAATCTTTTATTATGTTAACAATACATGTCATGTTCAATTATATGGCTATATAAACTGAACCTAAAACTTCAAGTACAATTATAATGCATCATTTTTGACAGGACTTTTGCATAATTACCTCCTCAGATATGCTATGCTCATATGTTCTAAAGGTAATCTGCATACATATTTCATAGTGGATTTTCATTTGCCTTTGATCAGATTGTCCTTTTAACTCATAATAAAAGATGAAAATCTACTGGTATATAACTGTTGATCATCTGAATGATCTCTATAGACACAAGCATGTGATGTAGCACATATCAAAATACAGCTCTTATTTGTCTGCATAAGTAACAACTGTTAATTGTGCAGAAAAATAGCAAAAGCAACTGTTTGTGCTATTTTGACCCATGTGAAAATGGCAAAGTGTTCATTGCTGTCAGTTAATAAAGTCCAGCTGAGTTTAAGTTTATTAAAATGACAGACAAGAAAAAAAGAAATTCTAGATGTAGTAATTTAGGATAATAATGAACAGGTCTACATGAGCACTCACTAATTGTGTGATAATTGGCTAAAGCACACGTCACAGTAAAAGATCTGATTGTGCTCACCTGTTTCACTGCAAAATCCAAAGTTGCTACATGTGTTTCTCTTGAATTATTTATTTAAGAGAAACATGTGTAGCAACCCAACCAGAGTGTGGAAAAACTCCAAGGATCCCATACTGAATTTTAATTTTCTTTCTTCATTCTGTGACTGAAAGCCACTGGGAACAAACATCACCTTGCTTTTGTTCTACAGAAAGCAGGCCCAGGGAGGGAATATGAAGGGAAACAGACTATGGATTATTTTCATTCCAGTAATTTTCTGTCTCTTTTTCCTTTAATACTTGTTAATTTCCATCTACTAGCCCACTGGGGTCGTGTACTAGTCCCACAAATAGATTTTTCTTTTGGGGGTATTTGATCACTGCCTGTTTTTTTTCTTTTTTGCTACACAAATAAAAAAAGACCGAAAAGTTTAAAAAAAAAAAAAAAACGTTTTTTTGTTTATGTTATAAACTTTTGTAAATAGATACGTTTTTTCCTGAACTGATGAGCACTGATGAGGCCGCACTGACAGGCACTGATGAGGAGGCACTGATGAGGTGGTACTGATGGGGTGGCACTGATAATGAGGCACTAATATGCAGCACTGATGGGCACTGGTAGGCGGCACTGATATGCAGCACTCATGGGCACTGATAGGTAGCACTGATATGCAGCATTGGTGGGCACTGATAGGCAGCACTGATGGGCACTGATAGGCGGCACTGACGGGCACTGATAGGTGGCACTGATGGGCACTGATAGGTGGCGCTAATGGGCACTAATAGGCAGCACTGATGGGCAATAATGGGCACTAGTGGGCAGCACTGATAGATGGCAATGATGGGCACTGGTAGGCAGCACTGATAGATGGCAATGATGGGCAGCACTGATGAGGAGGGCACTGAAAAGGTCCCCAAGCCCTGATTGGCATCCCTGGTGGCCATGGGTGGGCAAACCCTGGTGGCTCTAGTGGCATCCCCCAAGGGTCTGCACTGGTAATCAATGCTCTGTCAGGCATGAACTGAGGAAAGCTGATAAATGGCACTTCCTATTTACTATGTGACCAGCTGTGATTGGACACAGCTGGTCACATGGTAAAATGCCTACGTCATAAGGCTCTTTACCGGGATCGGAGATGCGGTGAGTCAGAGTGACCGCCGATCGCCGCTCTGCGAGTGATCTGTCCTGCGGCCAGTCAGGATAGAGCAACCACTTCCCAGCCATCATTTTGCTATATGATGGGCATGAAGTGGTTAAGCATATGCCGACCATTCACAGTATCTATACTGTGTTCATTCAGTGAGTCCATTCCCCCACACAGTTAGAAAGCATCCCCTAGAAACACACTTATTGCCTTTGATTGCCCCTGATGTTAACCCCTTCCCTGCCAGTGTTATTAGTACAGTAACAGTGCATTTTTTCAGCACTGATTACTGTAATAATGTCACTAATTCCCAAAAAAAGTGTCAGTTAAGTATCCGATTTGTGTTCCGTAACGTCACAGTCTGGCTAAAAATCATTGATCGCTGCCATTACCAGTAAAAAAATAAATAAATAAATAAAAATACTATAAAAATATCCCATTGTTTGTATAACTCCCATTGTTTGTAATAACTTTTTCGCAAAGCAATCAATACATGCTCATTGGGGTTTTTTTTTTTTTTTTACCAAAAATTTGAAGCAGAATACTTAGGCCTAAATTGATAAAGAAATTAGATTTTTAAAAATATTTTTTTATTGGATATGTTTTATAGCAGAAAGTAAAAAATATTGTTTTTTTTTTTTTTTTTCAAAATTGTTAGTCTTTTTTTGTTTCTAGCGCAAAAAAATAAAAACCGCAGAGGTGATCAAATACTCTCAAAAGAAATCTCTATTTGTGGAAAAAAAAGGACATACATTTTATTTTGATACAGCGTCGCACGACTGTGCAATTGTCAGTTAAAGTAATACAGTGCCGTATTGCAAAAAATGGCCTGGTCATTAGGGGGTAAAACCTTCCAGTCCAGAAATGGTGATCAGGCTGGTAGGATTCCTATACTCGTTCTTTAAAATGCTACATAAAGGACTGAAACAAACAAAAGCATAAAGAATGAGTTTGTGTTTTAGCTAGAATATATAACCTAACCACCTTTACCAACCAAGGTCCCTCATGTCTGATGAGCTCTAGACAGAGCAAAAATTGACACTTTATATGTGCTACCACACCCAGGTACACCTTTACTTGCTAATAACAAAATAATAAAAATACTAAATTCAGTGAATCTATGGCTGAAACTCAGACATAGCCAGTTAGTGTTGCCCATACTATTCATAAAAAAGAATGTGCCAAGCAGTGATGAGTCACTGGCTGTTAAGATACTGATGGCTGCTGGTGCTCTAACAACTAGAATCCCTGAGCAAGGGACCTGTCACATTTAGCATTAGTAATAAAACCGCTGATACATTTTTTACATCACAATGCAGCTGGAGGTTCAGCCGGCCAAAACCCATTTGTTTGAAGTTTGCATGGGAATTTCCATGGACTGTGCATACAGTGGAAAGGTCTCCCTCACATTATTTACCCTTCTGGTTAAATGCTCTTGACATACATTGGTTGATTTACTAAAATTGGAAAGTTCAAAATCTAGTACAGCTCTGCATAGAAACAATTCAGCTTCCAGGTTTTGTTATCAAAGCTTAATTGAACAAGCTGAAGTTAGAAGCTGATGCTATCATGCACAGCTGCACCAGATTTTTCACTCTCTAGTGTTATGCCACGTGCACACAATAAGATTATCAAACAAATGACTACACTTTTTGAAGAGGTTACTAAATTTACGAAAATTCTTGTACGACAGAATAAAAATTCAGAAGTGATGTCATGTATTGTATTGTATTTAAATTGTATTTTCAAACTAAGCCGATCTGGTATCATACGAGAAAAATGGTTGTGTTTGTCCCTTTGGATAATATCAGATGAACTGTCATTATCTGGAAAGCTATGTACAAACCATCAGATTATTGTACGATCTATTAGAAATGATGGAATTACCAGAGGGATGATGCCCTCTCGAGGGCAGATCTTAGGTGGAATTTCCTCATTCCCGGTTTCCCGTAAAGATAAAACGCTAATCTTGTCCTCTCATGGGCAGCAGGTTCGGTGGTTACTCAGGCATTGGTAGACTCCAGTGCTGGTGGTTATTTTATCGACAGTACGTTTGAGCTGCGAATTCCATACCCTTGCAGCCTCATGTTCAGCCACTGGTTATCTAGGCGATTGATGACAGATCCCTGCAACTGGCACAGGTTACCCATGAGACTGTTACCCATGAGTCGACCTGTTTCCAGGTTATTTCAACCCCCGCACTACTCCAAAACAAGCTTCAGAAATACAATCTGACCCTTCATTGGCAGTCGTTCGCGATCCTCTCTTGGTCTCCATAGTGTGGCGCTGTTTGTATCAATGGGCCTGTTAAGGTACATTGTACCGCCTCGGATTCAGTGTTGCCTACTGAATATTGTGAGTATCAAGATGTATTTGACAAGGAGAGCTCTTCCTCCTCATTGTCCGTACAATTGTGCTATAGTCTTGCAACCTGGTGCCATTCCCCCTCATGGCAGGGTTTATCCTCTTTTTTGGTTGCAGAGAATAAGGTCATGGAGGAGTAAGGTGAGGGAGCTGGAGGAGGGGTGAGTTGAGACCTTGCATTGATTATAGGGGCCTCAATCGCATCACAGTCAAGAATGCATACCCAATTCCGTTGATTACTGAATTGTTCGACTGGCTCAAGGGAGCAAAAGTCTTTAGCAAGCTTGACCTAAGGACCTCGTATAACCTCGTAAGGATCAAGGAGGGCGACGAGTGGAAGACCGCATTTATTACCAGAACCAGTCATTATGAATCTCTGGTTATGCCCTTTGGCTTGTGCAATGCGCCCGCTGTCTTTCAGGAGTTCATCAATTATGTATTTTGTGACATGTTGCAGCAATGCGTGGTAGTCTATTTGGACGACATCTTGATTTACTCGGACTCAATTGAATCACACTACCTTGATGTCAGACGGGTGTGGCAACAGTTACCTGAGAATGGGATTTTCTGTAAACTTAAGAAATGTGAATTCCTCCTTTCTCAGGTTACCTTCTTGGGCTACATAATTTCTACTGAAGGGTTCTCCATGGACCCTCAGAAGGTTTTAGCTGTTCTACAATGGCCTTGCCCTAGTGGTCTCCGTTCCATTCAGCGTTTCCTTGGGTTTGCCAACTATTATCGGAAATTTATCAGGAGCTTTCCTCTTTTCCTAGGCCAAACCTATTATAGATCTGACCAAGAGGGACAGCAATCCTCATAATTGGATGCCTGCTGCCATCCAAGCTTTCAAGGCTCTCAAGTCTGCTTTCACTTCTGCTCCTATTCTGTCTCATCCCAATCCTGGTTTGCCCTTTGTCCTAGAGGTGGATGTGTCTGAGACGGGAGAAGGCACGATCTTGTCACAGCGTCGGACACCTGATGGACCCTTACTTCCTTGTGGGTTCTACTCCAAGAAGCTGTCTCCAGTTGAATGCAATTATAAAATTGGAGATAGAAAGCTCTTGGACATTTTCCTGGCTCTTAAAGAGTGGGGACACTTGCTCGAAGGTTCTATGGTTCCAGTTCCCATTCTCACCGATCATAAGAATCTGACGTATATCTCGGAGGCCAAGAGGCTCACACCCTGTCAGGCCAGATGGGCCTTATCCTTGTCTCCTTTTAACTATGTGGTCGCCTATTTGCCTGGCTCCAAGAATGTTAAGGCTGATGCCTTGTCTCGCCAGCATTCTGAGTTGTCCAGGGAGGACTCCGTGTCGACAATGATCATACCTTTAGATCACATCTTGGCTGCCATCCACACCAACTTAACCTCTACTCTTGGTGAACAGATCTTGGCTGCTCAACCTGATGCTCCCACAGAGAGACCTGCTGGCAAATGTTTTGTACCTGAGGGGTTGTGCATCAGACTGTTGCACACGTACCACAATTCCATTACTTCCGGTCTTCCTGGTAAGAACCAGATGTCCTGGGCTATTTCCGGTCAGTTTCGGTGGCCATCTCTCCTTACTGATGGTGCTGTGTATGTGGCTGCTTGTTTGGTCTGTGCCCAGAACAAATCCCCTCTGCACCTTTTACTTGGGCCTACTGCATCCTATTCCCCATGGGAAGTGTCCCTGGTCTCACCTGGCCATGGATTTTATTGTGGAATTTCCCTTATCCCGAGGTTGTCGACCACTTCTCCAAAATTTGCCAATGTGTTCTGTTTAAGCGGCTGCCTACCTTTTAGGAGCTTGCCTTGGTGTTTGCCAGGGAGGTCTTCGGAGATTGTCTCGGACCGTGGGAGCCAGTTTGTCTCTAGGTTCTGGCACGCCTTTTGCTCCCAGTTGGATATTTGACTCTCCTTCTCCTCAGCCTACCATCCGCAGTCCAATGGTGCCGCTGAACGTTCCAACCAAGCACTGGAGCAATTTCTCCACTGCTATATCTCAGACCATCAGGACATTGGGTTGATCTGCTACCATGGGCGGAGTTTGCCAGGAACTCTGCCAGCATTTCATCTTCTGGAATGTTTATGTTAATGTTTCAGAGCTTATAGGAGGCAACAGACTGCACATGCCCAAAATGGCTGCCAACAGGAGGGTAAGGTAAGACCTTGACAGTACCTTCCCCTCAACAGCCCCTCCTCTTCATGGCCAATTATGGGTTCCAACCCGCAGTTTTGCCTGTGTTTTTCTCGCCACAGGACATTCCGGCTGTGGAGGATCATCTATGTGCCCTCCGTTCCTCTTGCGTGCTAATTCAAGAGTCTTTAAGGGTCTCTGCACAGCGTCAGAAGCTCCAGGCAGACCGGAGATGTTTATCTGCTCCTTCATACCAGGTGGTGGAGAGGGTGTGGTTGTCAACCCATAATCTCAACCTCAGGGTGCCCACTCCAAAACTGGCACCTTGTTTTGTTGGGCCTTTTCACATCCTCCGTAAGGTGAACCCAGTGGACTATGCCCTTGGTCTTCCCCCTGGCATGCATATCTCCAATGTCTTTCACGTGTCACTTTTGAAGCCACTGGTTTTCAATCGCTTTACTTCTTCACTTCCTTGCCCTTGTCCCATTCCTGTGGGCAATAATGAGGATTATGATGTTAGCAGCAGCTTGAATTCTTGTCTGTTCAGAGGTCAGGTTCAATACCTGGTGCACTGGAAAGGTTATGGTCCTGAGGAGCACTCCTGGGTTCCCTCCGCTAATGTTCATGTTCCCGCCCTTCTCCGTGCTTTCCATGCTCGCATTCCCACAGAGAAGGAGCCGTTGAGGCAGTGCTGTATTTTGGCCTAGGCCAACAAGGCCCAGGCCTAGGGCAGCACTTTGCAGGGGGGCAGCAAAAAAGCCACCCCCCTCCACCTGAGACAATTGGCCACTGATTGCTAGAGCCGCCTCTCTCACCCTCTCTCTCACCCCCCCCCCTCTCTCTTTCTCATCCCCCCCTCTCTCTCTCTCTCTCTCTCTCACCCCCCCCCTCTCTCTCTCTCTCACCCCCCCCCCTCTCTCTCTCTCTCTCTCTCTCTCTCACCCCCCTCTCTCTCTCTCTCTCTTTCTCTCTCACCCCCCTCTCTCTCACCCCCTCGGTCTCTCCTTCAATTTTGGAGGGAGTCACATCCGTTAAAAAAGGAGTGAGGCAAATTTACATGGGGGGGCGCCCAATTTTAGTCTTGCCTAGGGCAGCATAAAACCAAAATACACCACTGCGTTGAGGGGAGGGAACTGTCAAGGTCTTACCTTGCCCTCCTGTTGGCAGTCATCTTGGACATGTGCAGACTGCTGCCTCTTATAAACTCTGATTACAACATCAATTGCCTGCTGCCTGGGTGTTGCACAGTGATGATGCTGCACACCTGACTATATCAATCACCTGATGGGTTGCAGTCCTTGCCCTTGTTTTTTTGCTCCAAGGTGCATCTCTGCTAGCAGTCTTCTTTTCTCAGTGTTCCTCCATGTATGACCTGGCTTGGCTAACGACTCTCCTGGCTTAACCCCACATCGGCAGATGACCCGGCATCGGCAGACTACCCGCTTCTGGACTCGACCCTGGCTTGGATGACTACCCGCTTTCTGACTGAACTCCGGCTCGTTTCTGATCTCTTTATTGTAGTTTGCTCCAATAAACTGCTTTATTTTACCTGCATCCCCATGTGGTCTGGTTTCCTGGCACCCTGAAAGACTGCCTATGATGTGCAGTGAATATGCAGACTGACTGCAAAGTGTTTAATTATTTGAGATAACAAGAAATGGATGCGTTGATCCAAAAAGGCACGTATAGGCACTCACTAGGAGAAAAGGCAGGAATTCAGTAATCTTTTAACTTAAATTAAATAAAAAATTTAAAATTGTGTAAAAAAACCAAACACATGACCCTCAGAGAAGCCCACGGAGGCAGCCTATCCACATAATGGTGGACAAGCCAGCTCAGCCCGAACAGATGAAGGGATAATGACTAAAAAAGAAGAGTAAAGAGTATTCACTTAAATTGGCTGCCAGACTGCACCTAATACACATCTGCATGGTAATGCCCAGGAGAGTATTACATGGTTCACAAAAGAGGAGCTTATATAGTCCCTCATAGGCTCCAATAGTGGAGCCATAATCTGGGAATTGTGCACAGGTGATCCTTACCCCACCTATGGCCATCTCTGCAACCACCACGTGGACTCCCTGATGTTACAGAAGGCGAATCCCTGGCTGCCGCCATCACTTCCGCCGAAATGTGCGTAGCGTGATGACATAGCTTGCACGCACTGCACCAACTTGGTACGCATAGGGCATTGGATATGGATTTGTTTAGGCCTGGAGGGATCGTGGCCTGTAATTAAAAAATCCAACTTTGCTCATGTTGAGGCAAAATTTTGTTCCAATCGCCGCCTTGATCGGGAATGTGTATCCAATCGAAGATGGTGAAGGCAACTTTAGGTACTCTGTAGTCATGCTTGAGAACCGTATGTCTTCCAACTGGAAGATCTCTGTTCCCAATTTGCATACTATACATATTCTTCAAGATGTGTCGCCAAGGTTCTTGTTTAGTCTTTACAACTTAGAATGCATTGCTTTCTCAGGATATTAAATAAACTACGTCTTTGGTCTGACAATTGACAAAATGTTTTGGTGTAAATGTCTTACCATTTGGAAGGGAGAAGAGTTTTCTCCTATTTATGAGAGGGCAGTAGGAGCAGTGTCCACAGGGAACGGATTCTGAAAGTGGGCAGTGCTGCCTACTAGTCTCACTTTGATATTCACTATGGGCTAACTTGTCCTTGATGGAACTTGTCCTTTCGAAGTTGATGGGGGGTCACAAACTGCTTATCCCTAGAGTCATCGGTCAATATTGACCAATGCTTGTTTATAATGTCCCTAATTTGTACATTGTCTTGATTATCACATGATGACTCTTGTGGGGCCCAGATTGTGATGTTTTTTTTGGTTTCTGTTGCTTAACCACTTCAATACCGGGCACTTTCAACCCATTCCTGCCCAGGCCAATTTTCAGCTTTTAGCGCTGTTGCATTTTGAATGACAATTGCGCGGTCATGCAACACTGTACCTAAACAAAATGAATGTCATTTTTTTCCTACAAATAGAACTTTCTTTTTTTGGTATTTGATCACCGCAAGGTTTTTTCTTTTTTGCTAAACAAATAAAAATTATACAATTTTGCAAATAGATACGTTTTTTCCTGCACTGATGAGAACTGATGAGGCTGCACTGACAGGCACTGATGAGGAGGCACTGATGGGGTGGCACTGATGGAGTGGCACTAATATGCGGCACTGATAGGCAGCACTGATAGGCAGCACTGATGGGCATTGATATGTGGCACTGATAGGTAGCACTGATATGCAGCATTGGTGGGCACTGATAGCGACACTGCTGGGCACTGATAGGCGATTACCAGTGCAGACACCCCTGTCAGGAGAGCCGCAGATCAGCTCTCCTCTACTCGTGCCTGTCAGGCACGAACCAAGGAAAGCCGATCAACGGCTCTTCCTGTGTACTATGTGACCAGCTGTGATTGGACACAGCTGATTACATATTAAAGAGCCTACGTCAGTAGGCTCTTTACCGGGATCGAAGATGCGGTTTGTTAGAGTGACACGCGGCATCACCGATCGCTGCTCTGCGCGCCCCCCGGGGGGCCCACAGAGCGCATTATCCTGCCGCCGTCATATAACGTCCGGTCAGGATAATGCAATCGCCTTTCCGCCGTCATTTGCATATAGGGTGGGCGGGAAGTGCTTAAAAAGTAATTTGTAACGTGGTTGTTAAATCATTTTGTTATAAGCCTTCCGTAAACATGAACAACTTCATCCCCTCTCCAGCAGTCTTATCTGTATTTTAATGGCCTCTTCTTTAAAGATGATATCATTAGAAAAATTTCTACATAAATGAAGGTACTGACTTTAGGGGATTGAGGTTTTGAGAAGTGTTGGATGGAAGCTGGCAGCATGCAACACTGTGTTTCCAGCAGTACTCTTTTGAAACAAGGTACTGCAAAGCTGGCCATCATCTTCTCGGTGTACCTTAACATCCAAAAATGTGATGCTTTTTTGGTCGTAGGACATTGTAAACTTTAAATTCCAAAAGCGAATCCTCCGGCCCCTCCTTGATGCTGAAAACATTGTCAATGTATCTGAGCCACATAGAAATGTAGCTATAGGTCTACCCGTTGGGCATGTTGTTGTGAACTTTAGGCAGGCTGTAAAACTTGGGTATCTTGGGGTGTTTAGTAGTGATGGACGAACATCTGATGGGATGGTTCGCGAACGCAATCGCACAAACTTGCTCAAAATGTTTGCAAACCGCAGGTTCGCGGCGGGCCCCGTTCATTTTAATGGCAGGTGAACATGAAAAACCTCCAGGTCATATTTGCAGCCACAAAATACTTAATAGCTGTGCACACATAGTCCCACAACATGGACACTGACATACCAGAAGTATTAAGCGAATCTGATCGACAAGCATTCTTTTTTTATGATAAAAAAGTAAGTGTCAGCCAGTACAGGCCCCAAAAATTAGCCCACGGGCGTTCACCTGACAGCAAAGAACTTTGTATTCTGTGGATGGTGGTACATTAGGCATTCACAGGATACAGAAGTAAGTGTCGGCCATTACAGGCCCCAAAAATTAGCCCACAGGCGTTCACCTGACAGCAAAGAACTTTGCATTCTGTGGATGGTGGTACATTAGGCATTCACAGGATACAGAAGTAAGTGTTGGCCATTACAGGCCCCAAAAATTAGCCACCAGGCAATCACCTGACAGCAAAGAACTTTGTATTCTGTGGATGGTGGTACATTAGGCATTCACAGGATAAATAAGTGTTGGCCATTACAGGCCTCAAAAATTAGGCATTCAACGGACATAAAAGGCCTTTTATGCCGCTGTATTTACCTAAGACAGGGACCATGAATTGTTATGGGTGGTGGCGGATATTTGTGGCCTGTCATGAGGAATTTGAATCAAACATGGTCTACTGGTCACATGTGTTGAATTCCTCCGAGATCCATGCCTCATTCATTTTTAGAAATGTGGGGTAGTCAACACTGTCGTGAGCTAGGCAAGTGCGCTTATTGGTCACGATCCTCCCTGCTGCACTGAACGTCCTTTCAGACAGGACACTGGACGAGGGGCAAGCCAACAGTTGCATTGCAAATTGTGCAAGCTCTGGCCAGAGGTCAAGCCTCCCCACCCAGTAGTCTAGGGATTCATCACTTCTCAGAGCGTCCACATTGGCCGTTAACCCGATGTAGTCGGACACCTGTCGGTCTATGCGTTCCCTGATGCTGGATCTGGAGGACAGCTGTCGATGGGTCAGCTGGAAGAATGATCTCATATCAGAAGTGACCAACACATCTTCAAACCGCTCTCTTCTTGCAGGTGCTGTTGGATTGGTATCCGCAACTGTTTCTCTGTGAGTGGAACTTTCCTCTGCCAGCGCACGCAAAAGCAAAATACAGCATTTCTCGAAGCAAGGCCTGGAAGTGATGCATTCCAACAGCCCTCTGTGATGGTGGTAACATTTCCGCCATTTTTTGTTTGTACCGGGGTCTAAGTATGTTGCCACCCAGTACTGGTCCTTGCCCTTTATGCTTTTTATACGGGGGTCCCTCTTTAAACACTGGAGCATGAAGGCCCCCATTTGCACTAAACTGGAAGTGGTGTAGTGGCCTTGCTCCTGCTCATCATCCAGGATAATGTCGTCCTCATTCACCTCCCCCCATCCACAGACAACACCAGGGATCCCAGAAATGTTTAAAGCATGCTCTTCTTGCTCCTCCTCACCCGCCCCGGCACCATCCTCCTCTAACTCCTCTTCAGACTCCTGTTGTTGACTTGTCTCAGATGGAGTAGCCCCCCCCTGGGAATTCATCCAGCATTGCAACTTTCTCATCTTCCTGCCCCTGCTCTTCAACGGCTTGATCAATGACACGACGCAATGCACGCTCCAAAAAGGAGGCGTAAGGTACGATGTCAAACTGCGACTGACCAGTTTGGTGATCTCATCAAATGGCCGCAGAAGTCTGCATGCATCGCGCATGAGCAGCCACTGGCGCGGTGAAAAAAAACCAAGCTCCCCAGAACCTATCCTGCCGCAGAGTTCGTACAGGTAGTCGTTAACTGAACATTTCTGCTGGAGAAGCCTATCAAGCATATATACAAGGTTGAGTTCCTTTGTTGAGTTGAGTTGAGATCAGTTTCTGCCTGTGAACACAAAGCTGAAAGGAGTGCAGGACCAGTGTGGCTCTTGGCTTCCAGGCACAACAGACGCAGCACAGCATGCCGTCTCACCTGGCATGTCGAAAAGGTTCCGGGGATCTTGGGCGGCGCAGCAGAAGAGACGGTAGCAGCAGAAAAAGAGGAGTCAGCCGAGGAGGAGAGGGAGGATGGAGTAGGCATCCATGGTGGTAAAACCAAATCTACACGGGTGCCACGGGTTACATGCTTGTTGGCCGTCAGAAGGTTCACCAAGTGGGCAGTAAAAGTTATATACCTTCCCTGCCCGTGTTTGCTAGACCACGTGTCTGTGGTCAGATGTATCTTGGCATTGACACTGTGTGCAAGAGATACATTCACTTGCCGCTGAACATGGCCTGGGATGCCGTTCTGCGAGAAATATTTCCTTCCTGGGACCTTACATTGTGGTGTTCCAATGGCCACAAATTTTCGAAAGGCCTCCGAGTCCACCAGTTTATATAGCAGTAGTTGGTGGGCTATCAGTTCTGACAAGCCAGCGGTCAACCGTTGGGCAAGAAGGTTATCCGGTGTCATAATTTTTTTACGCTCCAACATTTGGGCCACGGAAGCCTGCCTTTTTCCAGAAAAACGTGAGGACGGCATGATGGAAGGTGGAGTGGAGGACAATTGTGAGAAGAGAGGAGAAGGAGAAGGAGAAGTGGAAGGAGAAGAGGCTGGATGGTGAGAGCTTGGAGTGTGGCTTTGTGGGTTCTGACGGCGTTGCTCCCACTGGGCTCAGTGATGGGAGTCCAGGTGCCTTCTTAAGGCTGTCGTCCCTAGGTGAGTGTTGGGCTTACCGCGACTTATGCATTGACTGCAAACTCTGCAGATGGCAACACTATTTTCAGCAGCGGACAAGTTAAAAAAAGCCCACATTGCGGAGCCATGTGCCGACGTCCTGGGAGCGCCAGATGTGACCGTACATGGTTGATACATTAGCAGTCTGGTTTGTCCCTCCTGTGCAATGTAAGTTCAGCCTGCTTCTCCTCCCTATTTGCTTGTCCATCTCTTTCTCTGAACTCCCCTCCTCTTCCTCTGTTGTGGGCACCCATGTGACATCCATAGACTCGTCATCATCTACGTCACCTTCCCCACCACTAACATTAGAGATCTCGGAGTAGGCAGCAACAGCGGGGACCAACCTCCTTGGGCTGATCTGGGTACTGTCGTCAGACTGCTGAGTGGCGGCTGTTGCTACCTCCTCTTCCTGATCCGATGCCAAGAATGGCTGCGCATCAGAAATGTGTTGTAATGGAACGGAAAATAATTCCAGTGACTCAAGCGGAGGGTATATGGTGGTGGTGGTGTTGGTGGTGTCTTTGGGGGTTCACACAGCAGAGAGTAAAGAGGGTGCAGATAGTCTTTGACGTAATCGAACGCACCTTCTGCAACTTCCCAGTTTGGCTCCGGCATGTTGCTCCTGCCCTACCCCTATCACTCCTGCGGAAGGGCCTGCCTCTTCCCCTGCCTGTCATTTTTTAAATGACCCTGTGAAGAAAGTCTCTAGAGAAGCGCAGTATATATTTTGCCTCTTTCGCTGCATTAACTCTGCTACATACAGTATATAGTAACTTTTGTCACTGTATGTAGCAGAGTTAATGCAGCGAAAGAGGCAACATTTCTGAAGTACCCAAATACACTATTATGAAAGTATATTGTTATATAACACCCCGCTTCAATCAGTCGTTTTGGGGGGCCACTGATCTATCACACCAGTTATAAAAAACATTTCCAGTAACTTTTGTCACTGTGTGTAGCAGAGTTAACGCAGCGAAAGAGGCAACATTTCTTCAGTACCCAAATACACTATTATGAAAGTATATTGTTATATAACAACCCGCTTCAATCAGTCGTTTTGGGGGGCCACTGGTCTATCACACCAGTTATAAAAAAAAATTTCAGTAACTTTTGTTACTGTGTGTAGCAGAGTTAACGCAGCGAAAGAGGCAAAATTTCTGCAGTACCCAAAAACACTATTATGAAAGTATATTGTTATATAACACCCAGCTTCAATCTGTCATTTTGGGGGGCCACTGGTATATCACACCAGTTATAATACTTATAATAATATATATATATATATATATATATATATATATATATATATATATATATATATGATATTGTATATATATAATATATACAATATCACTAATATCAAATACAACTTAAGGGCATCTCCCAAGAATGTCAGGTAAGGGATCAGTGTTATTTTCTCCAATGTAACCATCCAAGTGGAATTAAAGAGAGGACACTCACACAGTATTTTATAGATTTTTTTGGTACATTTTTCTGTGCTCAGCTCCCATGCTCTTTGTTTAACAATTACTTGGCCACAAAATATCCAAAATTGATTACTGATTCCCCCCCCCCCCCCCAGAAACTTCCATGGGACTTGATTTTAAGTTTAGAATCTTTGGGCTTAACTCAGGATTCAATGAACACTCCATGAATCAAACCCGGGTACATTTGTTTATCGCTAATCAGCATTTTCTCCTGATTTAATGTTCTTCTAACATCTGCTGTCCACTACATTCTATTGCACTTGTGGTTTGCAGTAGTTAAAGTATTTACTGTAGGTGTATGAACTTTTATCAGATACAGTATGCTACTCTTTTGTCTGGTAACTGTTTTCCTGTCTAGCAAAAAAGTACATTAAAATAATTATAACTGTGTACAAAATCAAAGTAGCAATTTTCTTCCAAAGAGGAATCAAATACTTTACAGAATAAAGTATACTGGATCATTTTAGATGAAGTGGGTTGTTGTGCAGAGGTGTGAGAGGCTGGAAGCTTGGAGACTCTTTTCAAATATCTCAGTAAATGGAATCTTTAAGATAAAAGCTTTAATGCTAAGTATTGTTAGATTCTGAGAATTGACAGGAGTATAACACCTGTTGTTTGAGTGGGTAAGGTGGAATGCATGCAATCAATAGCTACATTAGATAACCTGAGTCTGTCATTTGAGGGCTTTCTAAATGATGGTAGGCTAGTATTTATGATAAATTTTTGACGTGTTTCAGTGTGACAAATCTATTCTGTTGACTGTATGTCACTATATCATGCACGGATTAGAGAAGCAGTGCAGAGGTGTGAGGAGTTAATTATATATCCATCCATAACTATGGTTTCTACATAAGCCTCCTCAAAAGCTTAGTTAGAGTTGCTTATGGTAAAACTTTCACATCAAGGACTGGTGGGTAAGACAATAGGGGACATGAAAGTAACAGGCATTTACTACATATACATTTGTTATCATTTATTAATTTCTATTTCATATATTTGCTTAGTAGTTTGAACACTATTTCTTATTCTGTAAAACTTTTCAGGTGTAGTAAGAGGAACCCGTTTCACTCTATAGTCCTCTTTTGAGATGAGGTTAGGGTTTGCTACTACCATGAGCTTGTAGTGAATCCTGCATTTTCGAGATTCACGGACCCAGCCAGTTAATGTGAAAATTTTCCAGATGGAATTTTGTAACCATGATACACTAACTAGCCTTTGAATTCAGGAAAGATGGCTTAGACGGACCTTATAAGGGTTTTTTTGGCTAAACCACCTCCTTCACCACAAGGGCTTGTTTACACTTGCAGCAAGGACTGGTGCGCCTATGGAAAGTGATCCATGCTCGGTTTCCTTTTCAGAGGTATTTGATAGGTGGTTAGGAGCAATATGTTGCCTCTTCACTATCTATTTTAATCCTAAAAATGCCACAAAGCAGCCCTATTCACTTGAATAGGTTGTATTCAGTGGGAGGCAGTACCAGGCAAACGCTACAAGGGGGATAATTCCTGCTGTGACAGCTGGCCACTGCCTTTGCAGCTTAAGATGAAGCATTTGGGGGGCAAATAAATGCAGCTCAGTCACATGTTTTTAACACCCCTAACTACAAGTGTAAACAAGCACTAGGGTGAGGCCATAGAAGTTATATTCACCATGTGTTTTAGCTATGTTAGAGAAAGCATTGGGAGTGCTACTGATAAAGTGCATAAGGATAGATTAGTGTATGGCTTGTCGACACTGACAAGTCTGTTAAAGTAGATATAAACGTTTACTGAATGTTTTGTAGGCAGCAAAATGCTGTGGCTCTTGGGGAAATAGGGAGTGGTAGAAAGGAGGGTTTTTTTTAATCTTTTTTTATTCTTTGTTACATTTTAATGCTG
The DNA here is from genome assembly GCF_965119305.1 of Pelophylax lessonae. NCBI lineage: Eukaryota > Metazoa > Chordata > Amphibia > Anura > Ranidae > Pelophylax > Pelophylax lessonae. The sequence continues at coordinate 602,570,481 of NC_138768.1, read as the reverse complement.
CTAATACACTGTAGTCTACACCACACCACAGTGATAACATGCTTTATCTCTTTTTTCACATGACATGTTTCCTAATTGTTCCTGGATGCAGTTGTTTTTTTTCACAGGAATTTAAAAAATACAATTTAAAAATAAACATGTTGCTAAATCAGTGTTTCTCAACCTTTTTCCAGTCAAGGCACCCTTGAAACATTATGGACAGTCTCGAGGCACCCCATTCTAAAATTATTCTAGTCGTTTTACATAACGCAGCAACAACCACACAAGTAGGACACCAAACATTAGAGGTGATATATTTTTCCAAAACAAATACACTTTTAAAAACTGGTACTGACTATTATTCCAATGTTTCTCTTCTCCCTCAGGTTTTTCTCCATCACTCAGCTAATGTGACCCCAACGCTGATGGAAAGAGGCAGGAGAGGGTCAAACAAGAATGCTATGCAGGTGACTGACATCCAGATGATGCCAGGTCGTTACGACGCTGGCAGCTAGAAGGTTGTATTAGTGCACAATGAAAACCAGTGGCTTTGTGTAATTAAAAGGCAGTCTTCATCCTCGTGCTGGCTTGTATACAATTTTTTAGGCAAATTTTTAGGCATTTTGCCAAGGCACCCCTGAAGAAACCTCAAGGCACTCCAGTGTGCCTGGGCACCCTGGTTGAAAAAGGCTGTGCTAAATAAAGGAAAAAATGTACCTCACCCCAGCTTCTAACTTTTCCAGGAGACATGGGTGCCTCACTTAGGGCTTCTGAAAAATTGGGCTCTTGAAATTATTGACTAAATCTATGCCCCTACAATAGGCTGGAGTGCATTCTCATTGCATTTTTGAGGGTCCAGCTATCCCAGGAGGCAGCAGTGAGACAAGTGACCCCCATCCATTGGAAGCCAGCATAGTAAGTATTTTTTTTTTAGCAATAGCTTTATTTTACATTTGTAGATGATTTACTGGCTGGGAGCAGTCAGTTTGCCAACAATTTAAAACATTTTGTCTCTGTGAATATCAGTGTTGCTAGTAGAAAATTACCGGAACTATTTTTTATCATTCAGCTCCCCTCAACTTCAATGGGGTTCGGATTTAGCACCTGAACCTTATTCATGTTCACTGAACTCAAGGATTCTTCACTGATGATAAATAATGTCTACTCACACTGTGTGGGGCAGGTTGTAACATAATTATATTCTGCATTTGCTGAAAAATGTAGAAAGCTCAGGAGTAGGGTTTGTGATAATAATAGTAATAGTAATAGTAATAGTGATGGTGCCAGGACTTAGAGGGCAAACTTGAACTAAAAAGTATTAAACCATAAACAAAATGAAAATAAAAATCTTAAAGAAAGTTCATATGATAAGAAAGAGTCTCTATAAGGAGGCGCTTCTGTAGTGAAATCCAAAGGAGACTGGATGGAGGGAAACCAAAGTTAATAGTTAATCACAGCGCTAACACACCTGTTAGAACCTTCTATATATACACCGATATATCCTGTCTATAATAGTATATTGAACTACCAAAAAATAAATAACTAGAGTCCTTTAGAGCAATGTAGTCTCTAGGGTGGGCAGTACACAGTCCCAGCAAACTATCCCAACTGTCACTGGAGTGCAAGGTTATACAGACAGCTCCAATGCCAAGTCCAGATGAGGCAATGAACACGAGAGTCACCAAGGAGCTAAACAGGAAATAGACTCACAGAAAAACTCCCCAGTAAAAGCAATATTCTTTATTGTAAAAAAACAAGCTATCACTTACATGAAGGAATGACAGTCAGCTGTTCAGAGATTAGTGTGCTATACCTAGTGTTGTTGAAGGTCTGCTCTGCCTGTGGCCATCAGGGGGGTCAGGATGAGACACAGATGTAGCACCCTATAAGGTGAGTGCTAGGCAAAGTATAGTGGGCTTTGGCTTCCTAACAGCAGGGCCATGATTCTCAGCTGGGCTGTCATGTCTCCCAGGGGTTGCTATTGAGACTGGGGAATCTCCCCACTGGCTCCATGGGAAGGGTTATCATTAGGCAAACCCAATCAGTGGCACATCCAGGCCTGTATCTACCCCAGAAAGGCAGATTCTGCCGCACAGGATTCTGGGAGTGGGTATAAGTTTGAGCGGAATGCATGACGCAGCATCTTTGGTGGGAAGCAGAGTCCCAGGAGGGAGATTATGGCTGTCTCTCCTCCTGTCAGAAGAATCGGGTATCTCGGGCGGCTTGACTGAGGATACAGAGAGAGCTGAGCTGCAGAGAGGATCCAGTGTGCCGAGGACCAGCAGAGTTGAGAGGGGTCCAGTTTCAAGAAAGCATTCCAAGTTCTTGAGTACTGTAACTGCCCCTGGGGTCTGCCTAGCTGAGAGGGGACTGAGAGGGGACCGCTCCGGTGAAAGTCCAAGGGATCCAGGAGCTGGCTAGCGGTAAAGGGGACGCCTAGTAAGAGGACCCTAAAGTGTCAGAGGGGGTGCCTAGTGAGAGGACCCTGAAGTGTCAGAGGGGGTGCCTGGTGAGAGGACCCTGAAAGTGCAAAGGGGGCGCCAGCGGTTGGGCCCTGAGGAGTTAAGTGTACAGCGTGCAGTGTGCAGTGTACAGTGCTGAGAGTTGCAGTTACAAGGAGCTACCTCAGTCAGTGAAGGGCTTGAGGGAACTGTTCACAGGACTTTTGAGCTAAACAGAGTTTCAAGAGTCAAGTCTTACTACAGTCCAGGATCTTTTGAGTTAACCAATGGTGTTACAAGTCAAGTTCTAGCACAGTGCAGCAATAAAGCATTTTTCAAGCGTCAATAAGCGTTGGTCGGCATCAAGATGGCGTCAAGACATCGCTAACAGGCATTTTTCTACAAAGTGTTTTACCTAGTTGAGCCAGAGGAGTATCCCAGTCATTCCCTTCTCCCATCTCCAATATAAAACAAACAAAACAAACCAAAGATGCCGGAATGGTCATTGTCTAAACTCTTACACTTGGGTACTCAGCTTAAATGGGCTGAAGGTGTCACCGTTAACAATGGCAGACCCATCTCAGGCTCAATGCCTGGAAAACCTGCTACACACATGATGATGCTGAGAATGGTGGGGTGGTTGGAAAAGTGTGGGGCAAAGAAAACTCCACTAGCAAGGGACACTGGAAACCATTGGGACGATCCAACCCCTTCCGACAGTGAAAGGGATGTTGCGATATCAAATGTTGCTGTGAGGAGAATGCTGCATCCACAGGAGCCAAAACTAGGTAGCTTTGATGTTTCAATGCACCTGCTTCTTTCTCTAGCGAAAGAAACCAGTGGGACAGAGCTAGTCAATTATAGGCTGTATAGAGGGAAGGTCCATCGGCAAGAGGTGGTGCAGAATCTCAGTACAACTGAAACTTACCCCCTTACAGAATTGTAAATTTATATTAAACGTTACAACAATCATAAAATACATTTTTTTAAGCATTTTAAGGCATTTACTTTAAAACTTGCAAAAAATTGGGGGAGCAAACCCTGAACATGTATATCTAAAGCCGGTGCAGCTATGGACCAAGCAACATGTATATTAAAAAAGAATAGCGCAACCATGCAAAAGAAATGACTATCAAATATGGAGACAATCCATAAATAAAAATGGGGATTTAGTTCCACCATATGGCCATATCGTGCTCAAGCCCACCACTGCGTCAAAGTACCCCATTATCGGTGGGTCCTACACTATCCATAAAAAAGGGGTGAATCCAGCCTCTCTTACCCTTGGAGACAACACTCCTTGCTGGGAAGGTGTGCTAATGCACTGCAGGGGACTCCTCCTATATCTACTTGATAGAGGACACCAATAGAGTACAGGTGTGTGTGGGGGATGGGATGCTCAACCTCATAAGTCTGGTCAGACCGAATACATAATAAACAAGCAAAAAATTGGGGGAGCAAACCCTGAACATGTATATCTAAAGCCGGTGCAGCTATGGACCAAGCAACATGTATATTAAAAAAGAATAGCGCAACCATGCAAAAGAAATGACTATTTAAAACTTAACACCAGTAAGACATTAATTAAAATGATATCCTCTTATCAAAGGATAAGAAACAAATAAATAGTGTATCTAGCTTATGTATCCAAAAAGTCTTTTGTTGGTATAGCTTGAGGAATTTTTTGTTTTTCTTTAGATGACCAGGGATGACCTCAATTGCAAACACGTTGAGGTCTCAGATGTTTTTATGATGTCGTGAAGGAAAATGCCAAGGGACACAATGCTTAGTTGATATCTTCTCTATAAACTTCCTTTTTTAGGTCTTGTGGTTTCTCTATTAAAACCATAGGCAACACAGCAAGTCACAGAAGAGGGCCAGTCATCAAAATCAAAGGTATATTCTAGGACCTTATGGTGCTTGATTTTTTGTGCAGCTCTTGTGTTTGGGTATGTGGTTAATTTTAAAGTGAATCTATGCTTTGTCAGAGGTCCAGTTGTATGACAGATTAGAAACTACTAGAGAATAAGATGCAGAGTAGATAGATTAACTCTAAGTTCCAGTTCCACACCACTGTGTCTGTTGGTGAGAAGCTGCATTCCAGGCTGGTTGGACAACATTTGTAGGATCTCTGCATCATTGCAGATCTTGTCTTCAGGTCTTTAGTATCAAGGTGTACACTGCATTGCAATCAGGGCCGGAGCTACCGCTAGACGAGCAAGGCAGTCGCCTAGGGTGCACTTCCGCCTAGGGCGCAGCCATACCTCCCGCTCCCAAGCGTCCCTGATTCGCCGGGTTGTTACACCAAATGTTAATCTGACTTGGATTTTTCTTACGTTTATTTAATTCCATTGTGTTAATTGATTAAAACAAATTATTACACTTCTATTTCTGAATACATTCCTATTTACAGCATTTCTTTCAGACCTAGACTTTTAAACAGTACTGTATATACCTTCCCAGACTAATACAACAATACTTACCTTTGAACTACGCACAATGTCTGTATATCCAATTTAAATTTATATGGAGGTCTCTTCTCCATGTATAGTTTGGATTTTAATATGTTGAATATGTACATACAATTTCTTTTTTCCTTTGATTAATTTTAATATGTCCTCAATAAAATATACATGTTTTTAGCCTAATAATTTTGCCTGTCCAGTATGTGCCTCTAAAGTCCGCCAAATGTTTGCTGTGCAACTAGGGTTGTATTAGCGATCTCTTCTTTTATATACAGTACTTATTGTGAGTGTTATATGCTTTTAAGCAGGTTAAAAATGTGTGCGCAGTTAGTTTTCCAACAGCTGGCTCATGCTGCGGAAAAGGCTAAACATTTTAAGCTCAGTTCCTGGGCTTGGTTCTGGCCGGCCCACCTGTGCTATAAAAAGCGGGACAGCCGAGATCCAAGGTTGACGGAGATAGGGAACTTGGGTAAAGGTGTATCGCAGACACACCTGTGAGCATGAGTGTAGCGCTGAAGAAACTGGTGATCATGGACAGCAATTCAGCCGCCATGGACAATGCCATTATGGAATCGAACCTCATGGAGATATATCAGGGCCACGACACTATTTTAGTTAGGATCAGGGACAGGATGCTGTTCATTTTGTACTGTCATGCAGTATTTTTACAGTAAAGTTACATTAACTGTTCTAAACCTGGTCTGAAGTTATTCAAAGGGGGTGTATGTTGGTTCTGGCATATTCTGAAGAACCTGGGTATATAAAGCACATGTTAGATATGAAGTAACGCTACTACAAAAGGCTAAATTGGCAAGACAAGGAAGCAAAATGCAGTTTCTAAGAGTATCCAAGCACTGGTTCAAGACACAAGCAACCAGTCATTAGGTATGATATCTCATAAGGTCACAGGTCCTCCGGTAGCAAGGGGGCGATGTTTTGGCTCCCTCCCTAGTGGTTGGTATCCATTCGCAATAAGATCCAAACCCATGTTACAGAGATCAATGGCATTGTCACGAGGTATGAGAAGTGCAAGAGTTAAGTGGGAGCACTCATGAGTAGTGTTGAGCGAACACGGACTGTATTATTCGTGTTCGTACCGAATAATTGGATTTTTTTTACCCGAACACGGACACGGACACTTTACTGTATGTTCGGGTAAAAATCCGTGTTCGGTCGTTTTATTTCCGGGTTTTGCATGCTTTGGCGCTCTTTTCATGGCGGGCTTTCAACAGCCAATCAACAATCGTTTAACTGGTGTGCCTTAAGCCATCCCAGCCATGCCTGCAAATGTCTTAGTAGCTGTGATTGGCCGTCTGAAGCATGTGACCAAGTCTTTATAAGTTCGAGGCAGCCGCCGCAGCAGCGTCATTCTGCTGCTTAGCTAAGGGACAGAGCACACATCAATGTGCTGGCTGCTGATTAGGGAAAGATAGGCAGGAAAAAACCATTTGTGTCAAACCAATTGAGTCTGCTGAATTATAGGGTCAGTGTCTTCTACAAACTACAATCGATATTGCTGTGTGGGGGGTGGGGTGAATCTGCACTCAATCCTGATCTACGATCTCTTCTCAATCCTGTTAGGGACAGAGTCTGCTGAATTTTAGGGAAACTGTGTTCTACAAACTACAATCGATATTGCTGTGTGGTGTGGGATTGGAGATAGGCAGGTGTCAGTGATCCACATCCATTTTTCTGTGTGTGAGCTGCAGTGAACACAATCTTTTTGGGCTGCAGTGAACACAATCTTTTTGGGCTGCAGTGAACACAATCTTTTTGGGCTGCAGTGAACACAATCTTTTTGGGGTGCAGTGAACAAAATCTTTTTGGGGTGCAGTGAACACAATCCTTTTTGGTGTGCAGTGAACACAATCTTTGTGGGGTGCAGTGAACAAAATCCTTTGTGGGGTGCAGTGAACACAATCTTTTTGGGGTGCAGTGAACAAAATCCTTTTTGGGGTGCAGTGAACAACATCCTTTTTGGGGTGCAGTGAACACAATCTTTTTGGGGTGCAGTGAACAAAATCCTTTGTGGGGTGCAGTGAACACAATCTTTTTGGGGTGCAGTGAACACAATCTTTTTGGGGTGGAGTGAACAACATCCTTTTTGGGGTGCAGTGAACAAAATCCTTTTTGGGGTGCAGTGAACAAAATCATTTTTGGGGTGCAGTGAACACAATCTTTTTGGGGTGCAGTGAACACAATCTTTGTGGGGTGCAGTGAACACAATCTTTTTGGGGTGGAGTGAACAACATCCTTTTTGGGGTGCAGTGAACAACATCCTTTTTGGGGTGCAGTGAACACAATCTTTTTGGGGTGCAGTGAACACAATCTTTGTGGGGTACAGTGAACAGAATCTTTGTGGGGTGCAGTGAACACAATCTTTGGGGGGTACAGTGAACACAATCTTTTTGGGGTGCAGTGAACACAATCTTTGTGGGGTGCAGTGAACACAATCTTTTTGGGGTGGAGTGAACAAAATCATTTTTGGGGTGCAGTGAACAACATCCTTTTTGGGGTGCAGTGATCAAAATCCTTTTTGGGGTGCAGTGAACACAATCTTTTTGGGGTGCAGTGAACAAAAACCTTTGTGGGGTGCAGTGAACAGAATCTTTGTGGGGTGCAGTGAACACAATCTTTGGGGGGGTACAGTGAACACAATCTTTTTGGGGTGCAGTGAACACAATCTTTGTGGGGTACAGTGAACAGAATCTTTGTGGGGTGCAGTGAACACAATCTTTGGGGGGTACAGTGAACACAATCTTTTTGGGGTGCAGTGAACACAATCTTTGGGGGGTACAGTGAACACAATCTTTTTGGGGTGCAGTGAACACAATCTTTGTGGGGTGCAGTGAACACAATCTTTGGGGGGGTACAGTGAACACAATCTTTTTGGGGTGCAGTGAACAACATCCTTTTAGGGTGCAGTGAACACAATCTTTGTGGGGTGCAGTGAACAACATCCTTTTAGGGTGCAGTGAACACAATCTTTGTGGGGTACAGTGAACAGAATCTTTGTGGGGTGCAGTGAACACAATCTTTGGGGGGTACAGTGAACACAATCTTTGTGAGGTGCAGTGAACACAATCTTTGTGGGGTGCAGTGAACACAATCATTGTGGGGTGCAGTGAACTCAATCTTTGTGGGGTACAGTGAACACAATCTCATACTTCTGAAGATTTGAGGGTGCTGCCTGTTCCATACTCCCCCTACTCCTCATCTAGCCTTTTAGGGGTACAAACAATAGTAATTGGGGCCTAGTGTGGTTGTGTACGTGTGATATACATACACTTTTTTTGGATCATATTTTCTATTCCGCTATTTAATCAAAAACCTTTGGGGATCAGTTAAATTGGGGGATAGTCTGTGTTGGTACGTGTGAGAGAGATCCACCTTTCCAAGTTGTTGGGGTTCATCTCATACTTCTGAAGGTTTGAGGGTGCTGCCTGTTCCATACTCCCCCTACTCCTAGCCTTTTAGGGGTACAAACAATAGTAATTGGGGCCTAGTGTGGTTGTGTACGTGTGATATACATACACTTTTTTTGGATCATATTTTCTATTCCGCTATTTAATCAAAAACCTTTGGGGATCAGTTAAATTGGGGGATAGTCTGTGTTGGTACGTGTGAGAGAGATCCACCTTTCCAAGTTGTTGGGGTTCATCTCATACTTCTGAAGGTTTGAGGGTGCTGCCTGTTCCATACCCCCCCTACTCCTCATCTAGCCTTTTAGGGGTACAAACAATAGTAATTGGGGCCTAGTGTGGTTGTGTACGTGTGATATACATACACTTTTTTTGGATCATATTTTCTATTCCGCTATTTAATCAAAAACCTTTGGGGATCAGTTAAATTGGGGGATAGTCTGTGTTGGTACGTGTGAGAGAGATCCACCTTTCCAAGTTGTTGGGGTTCATCTCATACTTCTGAAGGTTTGAGGGTGCTGCCTGTTCCATACTCCCCCTACTCCTCATCTAGCCTTTTAGGGGTACAAACAATAGTAATTGGGGCCCAGTGTGGTTGTGTACGTGTGATATACATACACTTTTTTTGGATCATATTTTCTATTCCGCTATTTAATCAAAAACCTTTGGGGATCAGTTAAATTGGGGGATAGTCTGTGTTGGTACGTGTGAGAGAGATCCACCTTTCCAAGTTGTTGGGGTTCATCTCATACTTCTGAAGGTTTGAGGGTGCTGCCTGTTCCATACTCCCCCTACTCCTCATCTAGCCTTTTAGGGGTACAAACAATAGTAATTGGGGCCTAGTGTGGTTGTGTACGTGTGATATACATACACTTTTTTTGGATCATATTTTCTATTCCGCTATTTAATCAAAAACCTTTGGGGATCAGTTAAATTGGGGGATAGTCTGTGTTTGTACGTGTGAGAGAGATCCACCTTTCCAAGTTGTTGGGGTTCATCTCATACTTCTGAAGGTTTGAGGGTGCTGCCTGTTCCATACCCCCCCTACTCCTCATCTAGCCTTTTAGGGGTACAAACAATAGTAATTGGGGCCTAGTGTGGTTGTGTACGTGTGATATACATACACTTTTTTTGGATCATATTTTCTATTCCGCTATTTAATCAAAAACCTTTGGGGATAAGTTAAATTGGGGGATAGTCTGTGTTGGTACGTGTGAGAGAGATCCACCTTTCCAAGTTGTTGGGGTTCATCTCATACTTCTGAAGGTTTGAGGGTGCTGCCTGTTCCATACCCCCCCTACTCCTCATCTAGCCTTTTAGGGGTACAAACAATAGTAATTGGGGCCTAGTGTGGTTGTGTACGTGTGATATACATACACTTTTTTTGGATCATATTTTCTATTCCGCTATTTAATCAAAAACCTTTGGGGATCAGTTAAATTGGGGGATAGTCTGTGTTGGTACGTGTGAGAGAGATCCACCTTTCCAAGTTGTTGGGGTTCATCTCATACTTCTGAAGGTTTGAGGGTGCTGCCTGTTCCATACCCCCCCTACTCCTCATCTAGCCTTTTAGGGGTACAAACAATAGTAATTGGGGCCTAGTGTGGTTGTGTACGTGTGATATACATACACTTTTTTTGGATCATATTTTCTATTCCGCTATTTGATCAAAAACCTTTGGGGATCAGTTAAATTGGGGGATAGTCTGTGTTGGTACGTGTGAGAGAGATCCACCTTTCCAAGTTGTTGGGGTTCATCTCATACTTCTGAAGGTTTGAGGGTGCTGCCTGTTCCATACTCCCCCTACTCCTCATCTAGCCTTTTAGGGGTACAAACAATAGTAATTGGGGCCTAGTGTGGTTGTGTACGTGTGATATACATACACTTTTTTTGGATCATATTTTCTATTCCGCTATTTAATCAAAAACCTTTGGGGATCAGTTAAATTGGGGGATAGTCTGTGTTGGTACGTGTGAGAGAGATCCACCTTTCCAAGTTGTTGGGGTTCATCTCATACTTCTGAAGGTTTGAGGGTGCTGCCTGTTCCATACTCCCCCTACTCCTAGCCTTTTAGGGGTACAAACAATAGTAATTGGGGCCTAGTGTGGTTGTGTACGTGTGATATACATACACTTTTTTTGGATCATATTTTCTATTCCGCTATTTAATCAAAAACCTTTGGGGATCAGTTAAATTGGGGGATAGTCTGTGTTGGTACGTGTGAGAGAGATCCACCTTTCCAAGTTGTTGGGGTTCATCTCATACTTCTGAAGGTTTGAGGGTGCTGCCTGTTCCATACTCCCCCTACTCCTAGCCTTTTAGGGGTACAAACAATAGTAATTGGGGCCTAGTGTGGTTGTGTACGTGTGATATACATACACTTTTTTTGGATCATATTTTCTATTCCGCTATTTAATCAAAAACCTTTGGGGATCAGTTAAATTGGGGGATAGTCTGTGTTGGTACGTGTGAGAGAGATCCACCTTTCCAAGTTGTTGGGGTTCATCTCATACTTCTGAAGGTTTGAGGGTGCTGCCTGTTCCATACTCCCCCTACTCCTCATCTAGCCTTTTAGGGGTACAAACAATAGTAATTGGGGCCTAGTGTGGTTGTGTACGTGTGATATACATACACTTTTTTTGGATCATATTTTCTATTCCGCTATTTAATCAAAAACCTTTGGGGATCAGTTAAATTGGGGGATAGTCTGTGTTGGTACTTGTGAGAGAGATCCACCTTTCCAAGTTGTTGGGGTTCATCTCATACTTCTGAAGGTTTGAGGGTGCTGCCTGTTCCATACTCCCCCTACTCCTAGCCTTTTAGGGGTACAAACAATAGTAATTGGGGCCTAGTGTGGTTGTGTACGTGTGATATACATACACTTTTTTTGGATCATATTTTCTATTCCGCTATTTAATCAAAAACCTTTGGGGATCAGTTAAATTGGGGGATAGTCTGTGTTGGTACGTGTGAGAGAGATCCACCTTTCCAAGTTGTTGGGGTTCATCTCATACTTCTGAAGGTTTGAGGGTGCTGCCTGTTCCATACTCCCCCTACTCCTAGCCTTTTAGGGGTACAAACAATAGTAATTGGGGCCTAGTGTGGTTGTGTACGTGTGATATACATACACTTTTTTTGGATCATATTTTCTATTCCGCTATTTAATCAAAAACCTTTGGGGATCAGTTAAATTGGGGGATAGTCTGTGTTGGTACGTGTGAGAGAGATCCACCTTTCCAAGTTGTTGGGGTTCATCTCATACTTCTGAAGGTTTGAGGGTGCTGCCTGTTCCATACTCCCCCTACTCCTAGCCTTTTAGGGGTACAAACAATAGTAATTGGGGCCTAGTGTGGTTGTGTACGTGTGATATACATACACTTTTTTTGGATCATATTTTCTATTCCGCTATTTAATCAAAAACCTTTGGGGATCAGTTAAATTGGGGGATAGTCTGTGTTGGTACGTGTGAGAGAGATCCACCTTTCCAAGTTGTTGGGGTTCATCTCATACTTCTGAAGGTTTGAGGGTGCTGCCTGTTCCATACTCCCCCTACTCCTCATCTAGCCTTTTAGGGGTACAAACAATAGTAATTGGGGCCCAGTGTGGTTGTGTACGTGTGATATACATACACTTTTTTTGGATCATATTTTCTATTCCGCTATTTAATCAAAAACCTTTGGGGATCAGTTAAATTGGGGGATAGTCTGTGTTGGTACGTGTGAGAGAGATCCACCTTTCCAAGTTGTTGGGGTTCATCTCATACTTCTGAAGGTTTGAGGGTGCTGCCTGTTCCATACTCCCCCTACTCCTAGCCTTTTAGGGGTACAAACAATAGTAATTGGGGCCTAGTGTGGTTGTGTACGTGTGATATACATACACTTTTTTTGGATCATATTTTCTATTCCGCTATTTAATCAAAAACCTTTGGGGATCAGTTAAATTGGGGGATAGTCTGTGTTGGTACGTGTGAGAGAGATCCACCTTTCCAAGTTGTTGGGGTTCATCTCATACTTCTGAAGGTTTGAGGGTGCTGCCTGTTCCATACCCCCCCTACTCCTCATCTAGCCTTTTAGGGGTACAAACAATAGTAATTGGGGCCTAGTGTGGTTGTGTACGTGTGATATACATACACTTTTTTTGGATCATATTTTCTATTCCGCTATTTAATCAAAAACCTTTGGGGATCAGTTAAATTGGGGGATAGTCTGTGTTGGTACGTGTGAGAGAGATCCACCTTTCCAAGTTGTTGGGGTTCATCTCATACTTCTGAAGGTTTGAGGGTGCTGCCTGTTCCATACCCCCCCTACTCCTCATCTAGCCTTTTAGGGGTACAAACATTAGTAATTGGGGCCTAGTGTGGTTGTGTACGTGTGATATACATACACTTTTTTTGGATCATATTTTCTATTCCGCTATTTAATCAAAAACCTTTGGGGATCAGTTAAATTGGGGGATAGTCTGTGTTGGTACGTGTGAGAGAGATCCACCTTTCCAAGTTGTTGGGGTTCATCTCATACTTCTGAAGGTTTGAGGGTGCTGCCTGTTCCATACTCCCCCTACTCCTCATCTAGCCTTTTAGGGGTACAAACAATAGTAATTGGGGCCTAGTGTGGTTGTGTACGTGTGATATACATACACTTTTTTTGGATCATATTTTCTATTCCGCTATTTAATCAAAAACCTTTGGGGATCAGTTAAATTGGGGGATAGTCTGTGTTGGTACGTGTGAGAGAGATCCACCTTTCCAAGTTGTTGGGGTTCATCTCATACTTCTGAAGGTTTGAGGGTGCTGCCTGTTCCATACTCCCCCTACTCCTAGCCTTTTAGGGGTACAAACAATAGTAATTGGGGCCTAGTGTGGTTGTGTACGTGTGATATACATACACTTTTTTTGGATCATATTTTCTATTCCGCTATTTAATCAAAAACCTTTGGGGATCAGTTAAATTGGGGGATAGTCTGTGTTGGTACGTGTGAGAGAGATCCACCTTTCCAAGTTGTTGGGGTTCATCTCATACTTCTGAAGGTTTGAGGGTGCTGCCTGTTCCATACTCCCCCTACTCCTAGCCTTTTAGGGGTACAAACAATAGTAATTGGGGCCTAGTGTGGTTGTGTACGTGTGATATACATACACTTTTTTTGGATCATATTTTCTATTCCGCTATTTAATCAAAAACCTTTGGGGATCAGTTAAATTGGGGGATAGTCTGTGTTGGTACGTGTGAGAGAGATCCACCTTTCCAAGTTGTTGGGGTTCATCTCATACTTCTGAAGGTTTGAGGGTGCTGCCTGTTCCATACTCCCCCTACTCCTAGCCTTTTAGGGGTACAAACAATAGTAATTGGGGCCTAGTGTGGTTGTGTACGTGTGATATACATACACTTTTTTTGGATCATATTTTCTATTCCGCTATTTAATCAAAAACCTTTGGGGATCAGTTAAATTGGGGGATAGTCTGTGTTGGTACGTGTGAGAGAGATCCACCTTTCCAAGTTGTTGGGGTTCATCTCATACTTCTGAAGGTTTGAGGGTGCTGCCTGTTCCATACTCCCCCTACTCCTCATCTAGCCTTTTAGGGGTACAAACAATAGTAATTGGGGCCCAGTGTGGTTGTGTACGTGTGATATACATACACTTTTTTTGGATCATATTTTCTATTCCGCTATTTAATCAAAAACCTTTGGGGATCAGTTAAATTGGGGGATAGTCTGTGTTGGTACGTGTGAGAGAGATCCACCTTTCCAAGTTGTTGGGGTTCATCTCATACTTCTGAAGGTTTGAGGGTGCTGCCTGTTCCATACTCCCCCTACTCCTAGCCTTTTAGGGGTACAAACAATAGTAATTGGGGCCTAGTGTGGTTGTGTACGTGTGATATACATACACTTTTTTTGGATCATATTTTCTATTCCGCTATTTAATCAAAAACCTTTGGGGATCAGTTAAATTGGGGGATAGTCTGTGTTGGTACGTGTGAGAGAGATCCACCTTTCCAAGTTGTTGGGGTTCATCTCATACTTCTGAAGGTTTGAGGGTGCTGCCTGTTCCATACTCCCCCTACTCCTCATCTAGCCTTTTAGGGGTACAAACAATAGTAATTGGGGCCTAGTGTGGTTGTGTACGTGTGATATACATACACTTTTTTTGGATCATATTTTCTATTCCGCTATTTAATCAAAAACCTTTGGGGATCAGTTAAATTGGGGGATAGTCTGTGTTGGTACTTGTGAGAGAGATCCACCTTTCCAAGTTGTTGGGGTTCATCTCATACTTCTGAAGGTTTGAGGGTGCTGCCTGTTCCATACTCCCCCTACTCCTAGCCTTTTAGGGGTACAAACAATAGTAATTGGGGCCTAGTGTGGTTGTGTACGTGTGATATACATACACTTTTTTTGGATCATATTTTCTATTCCGCTATTTAATCAAAAACCTTTGGGGATCAGTTAAATTGGGGGATAGTCTGTGTTGGTACGTGTGAGAGAGATCCACCTTTCCAAGTTGTTGGGGTTCATCTCATACTTCTGAAGGTTTGAGGGTGCTGCCTGTTCCATACTCCCCCTACTCCTAGCCTTTTAGGGGTACAAACAATAGTAATTGGGGCCTAGTGTGGTTGTGTACGTGTGATATACATACACTTTTTTTGGATCATATTTTCTATTCCGCTATTTAATCAAAAACCTTTGGGGATCAGTTAAATTGGGGGATAGTCTGTGTTGGTACGTGTGAGAGAGATCCACCTTTCCAAGTTGTTGGGGTTCATCTCATACTTCTGAAGGTTTGAGGGTGCTGCCTGTTCCATACTCCCCCTACTCCTAGCCTTTTAGGGGTACAAACAATAGTAATTGGGGCCTAGTGTGGTTGTGTACGTGTGATATACATACACTTTTTTTGGATCATATTTTCTATTCCGCTATTTAATCAAAAACCTTTGGGGATCCGTTAAATTGGGGGATAGTCTGTGTTGGTACGTGTGAGAGAGATCCACCTTTCCAAGTTGTTGGGGTTCATCTCATACTTCTGAAGGTTTGAGGGTGCTGCCTGTTCCATACTCCCCCTACTCCTCATCTAGCCTTTTAGGGGTACAAACAATAGTAATTGGGGCCCAGTGTGGTTGTGTACGTGTGATATACATACACTTTTTTTGGATCATATTTTCTATTCCGCTATTTAATCAAAAACCTTTGGGGATCAGTTAAATTGGGGGATAGTCTGTGTTGGTACGTGTGAGAGAGATCCACCTTTCCAAGTTGTTGGGGTTCATCTCATACTTCTGAAGGTTTGAGGGTGCTGCCTGTTCCATACTCCCCCTACTCCTAGCCTTTTAGGGGTACAAACAATAGTAATTGGGGCCTAGTGTGGTTGTGTACGTGTGATATACATACACTTTTTTTGGATCATATTTTCTATTCCGCTATTTAATCAAAAACCTTTGGGGATCAGTTAAATTGGGGGATAGTCTGTGTTGGTACGTGTGAGAGAGATCCACCTTTCCAAGTTGTTGGGGTTCATCTCATACTTCTGAAGGTTTGAGGGTGCTGCCTGTTCCATACTCCCCCTACTCCTAGCCTTTTAGGGGTACAAACAATAGTAATTGGGGCCTAGTGTGGTTGTGTACGTGTGATATACATACACTTTTTTTGGATCATATTTTCTATTCCGCTATTTAATCAAAAACCTTTGGGGATCAGTTAAATTGGGGGATAGTCTGTGTTGGTACGTGTGAGAGAGATCCACCTTTCCAAGTTGTTGGGGTTCATCTCATACTTCTGAAGGTTTGAGGGTGCTGCCTGTTCCATACTCCCCCTACTCCTAGCCTTTTAGGGGTACAAACAATAGTAATTGGGGCCTAGTGTGGTTGTGTACGTGTGATATACATACACTTTTTTTGGATCATATTTTCTATTCCGCTATTTAATCAAAAACCTTTGGGGATCAGTTAAATTGGGGGATAGTCTGTGTTGGTACGTGTGAGAGAGATCCACCTTTCCAAGTTGTTGGGGTTCATCTCATACTTCTGAAGGTTTGAGGGTGCTGCCTGTTCCATACCCCCCCTACTCCTCATCTAGCCTTTTAGGGGTACAAACAATAGTAATTGGGGCCTAGTGTGGTTGTGTACGTGTGATATACATACACTTTTTTTGGATCATATTTTCTATTCCGCTATTTAATCAAAAACCTTTGGGGATCAGTTAAATTGGGGGATAGTCTGTGTTGGTACGTGTGAGAGAGATCCACCTTTCCAAGTTGTTGGGGTTCATCTCATACTTCTGAAGGTTTGAGGGTGCTGCCTGTTCCATACTCCCCCTACTCCTAGCCTTTTAGGGGTACAAACAATAGTAATTGGGGCCTAGTGTGGTTGTGTACGTGTGATATACATACACTTTTTTTGGATCATATTTTCTATTCCGCTATTTAATCAAAAACCTTTGGGGATCAGTTAAATTGGGGGATAGTCTGTGTTGGTACGTGTGAGAGAGATCCACCTTTCCAAGTTGTTGGGGTTCATCTCATACTTCTGAAGGTTTGAGGGTGCTGCCTGTTCCATACTCCCCCTACTCCTAGCCTTTTAGGGGTACAAACAATAGTAATTGGGGCCTAGTGTGGTTGTGTACGTGTGATATACATACACTTTTTTTGGATCATATTTTCTATTCCGCTATTTAATCAAAAACCTTTGGGGATCAGTTAAATTGGGGGATAGTCTGTGTTGGTACGTGTGAGAGAGATCCACCTTTCCAAGTTGTTGGGGTTCATCTCATACTTCTGAAGGTTTGAGGGTGCTGCCTGTTCCATACTCCCCCTACTCCTAGCCTTTTAGGGGTACAAACAATAGTAATTGGGGCCTAGTGTGGTTGTGTACGTGTGATATACATACACTTTTTTTGGATCATATTTTCTATTCCGCTATTTAATCAAAAACCTTTGGGGATCAGTTAAATTGGGGGATAGTCTGTGTTGGTACGTGTGAGAGAGATCCACCTTTCCAAGTTGTTGGGGTTCATCTCATACTTCTGAAGGTTTGAGGGTGCTGCCTGTTCCATACCCCCCCTACTCCTCATCTAGCCTTTTAGGGGTACAAACAATAGTAATTGGGGCCTAGTGTGGTTGTGTACGTGTGATATACATACACTTTTTTTGGATCATATTTTCTATTCCGCTATTTAATCAAAAACCTTTGGGGATCAGTTAAATTGGGGGATAGTCTGTGTTGGTACGTGTGAGAGAGATCCACCTTTCCAAGTTGTTGGGGTTCATCTCATACTTCTGAAGGTTTGAGGGTGCTGCCTGTTCCATACTCCCCCTACTCCTCATCTAGCCTTTTAGGGGTACAAACAATAGTAATTGGGGCCTAGTGTGGTTGTGTACGTGTGATATACATACACTTTTTTTGGATCATATTTTCTATTCCGCTATTTAATCAAAAACCTTTGGGGATCAGTTAAATTGGGGGATAGTCTGTGTTGGTACGTGTGAGAGAGATCCACCTTTCCAAGTTTTTGGGGTTCATCTCATACTACTGAAGATTTGAGGGTGCTGCCTGTTCCATACTCCTCCTCCTACTGCTCAACCATCCTTTTAGGGGTACAAACAATAGTAGTTGGGGCCTAGTGTGGTGGTGTACGTGCGAGATACATACACTTTCTTTTTGATCATATTTTCTATTCCGCTATTCAATTAAAACCTTTGGGGATCAATTCAATTGCGAGATAGTCTGTGTCGGTACGTGTGAGATCCACCTTTCCAAGTTGTTGGGGTTCATCTCATACTTCTGAAGATTTGAGGGTGCTGCCTGTTCCATACTCCCCCTACTCCTCATCTAGCCTTTTAGGGGTACAAACAATAGTAATTGGGGCCTAGTGTGGTTGTGTACGTGCGAGATACATACACTTTTTTTGATCATATTTCCTATTCCGCTATTCAATAAAAACCTTTGAGGATCAATTGAATTGCGGGATAGTCTGTGTCGGTACGTGTGAGATCAACCTTTCCAAGTTTTTGGGGTTCATCTCATACTTCTGAAGATTTGAGGGTGCTGCCTGTTCCATACTCCTCCTCCTACTCCTCATCCATCCTTTTAGGGGTACAAACAATAGTAATTGGGGCCTAGTGTGGTTGTGTACGTGCGAGATACATACACTTTTTTTGATCATATTTCCTATTCCGCTATTCAATAAAAACCTTTGAGGATCAATTGAATTGCGGGATAGTCTGTGTCGGTACGTGTGAGATCCACCTTTCCAAGTTTTTGGGGTTCATCTCATACTTCTGAAGATTTGAGGGTGCTGCCTGTTCCATACTCCTCCTCCTACTCCTCATCCATCCTTTTAGGGGTACAAACAATAGTAATTGGGGCCTAGTGTGGTTGTGTACGTGCGAGATACATACACTTTTTTTGATCATATTTCCTATTCCGCTATTCAATAAAAACCTTTGAGGATCAATTGAATTGCGGGATAGTCTGTGTCGGTACGTGTGAGATCCACCTTTCCAAGTTTTTGGGGTTCATCTCATACTTCTGAAGATTTGAGGGTGCTGTCTGTTCCATACTCCTCCTACTCCTCATCCATCCTTTTAGGGGTAGAAACAATAGTAATTGGGGCCTAGTGTGGTTTTGTACGTGCGAGATACATACACTTTTTTGGATCATATTTCCTATTCCGCTATTCAATAAAAACCTTTCTAGGGCAAGATCTTAAATTACAGAAATATGAGGAGACCGTCAAATAAGGGCCGTGGCCTGGGTCGTGGTGCTGCTGGTAGAGCTCCTGTTGCAAGGAGAGGACGTGGTCGATCTGTGCCAGCTACACGCACAAGTGAAACACCTTCCTCAAGTGTGAGTAGGCGACAGAACCTGCATCAGTATTTGGTAGGGCATCAAACGCCCCTAGAAGTGATGAGGCCAGAACAAGTTGAGGCGATAGTAGATTGGTTTGCTGCTGACAGTGCCTCCAGTTCCTTCACATTGTCTCCCACCCAGTCTACTGCAGAAAGGTCAGAGTTGGCACCTGCAGCCAATGTCCAACCGTCTTTCACCTCACCCCCTTGCAAATCAGGCCAGCAGTCTGAGCCCCAAGCCATACAGCAGTCTCTTATTCTTTTTGAGGACTCTGTCAGCAGGGTTTCCCAGGGCCATCCACCTAGCCCTGCCCCAGAAGTGGAAGAGATTGAGTGCAGCGATGCCCAACCACTTATTTCTCAAGATGAGTACATGCAAGGATCATCGCAGCACGTCTCCGATGATGACGAAACGCAGGTGCCAACTGCTGCGGCGTTCAGCATTGTGGAGACCGACAAGGAGGGCAGGGGTGAAGACTGGGTGGAAGATGATGTGGAGGACGATGAGGTCCTCGACCCCACATGGAATGAACGTCATGCAGGTGACCTGAGTAGTTTGGAGGAAGAGGCGGTGGTCGCACAGAGCCACCAGCACAGCAGAAGAGGGAGCAGGGTGCAGAAGCGGAGCGGCCGTGCCCTAGACACTACGCCCGCTACTGCCCAACGCAGCAAGGGAACGAGCGCACCAAAGTCAGCTCAAAGGAGTTCTCTAGTGTGGAAGTTCTTTAGAAAATGTGCTGATGACAGGACACGAGTGGTTTGCACCCTGTGCAATCAGAGCTTGAAGCGAGGCATAAACCTTCTCAACCTGAGCACAACCTGCATGATCAGGCATCTAAGTGCAAAGCACGAGCTGCAGTGGAGTACACACCTTCAAAACCAAGAAACGTCTCTGGCTCATCCTGCTTCCTCTTCTGCTGCAGTCTCGGCCGCTCCAGCCACATCTGTAGTGATACCGGCACCTGCCACCCCGCAAACAGACGATCTGTCAGCAACACCACCACCTGGGTCACCAACAACCATCTCCACAATGTCCCGTGGAAGCGTTCAGCTTTCCATCTCCCAAACACTTGAGAGGAAGAGGAAGTACCCCCCTACCCACCCGCGATCCCTGGCCCTGAATGCCAGCATTTCAAAATTATTGGCCTTTGAAATGCTGTCATTCCGTCTGGTGGAGACGCACAGTTTTAAAAACCTTATGTCGGTGGCTGTCCCACAGTACGTCGTGCCCAGCCGCCACTACTTTTCCAGGCAAGCCATCCCTTCCCTGCACAACCAAGTGGGGGAAAATATCAGGTGTGCACTGCGCAACGCCATCTGTGCCAAGGTCCACCTAACTACGGATACGTGGACCAGTAAGCACGGTCAGGGGCGTTATATCTCCCTAACGGCACACTGGGTAAATGCAGTGGCGGATGGGCCTGAGGCGGATAGCAATTTGGCGCATGTCCTTCCACCACCGAGGATTGCAGGGCGCTTCAGTTTGCCTCCTGTTCCTAACTCCTCCTACTCCGCTTCCTCATCCTCTACCGCCTCCTCATCCGGACAGCGTAACACCTTCACCACCAACTTCAGCACGGCCAGGGGTAAACGACAGCAGGCAGTTTTACAACTTGCCTGTTTGGGGGACAAACCACACACCGCGCAGGAGTTGTGGAGGAGCATGGAACAGCAGACAAATGAGTGGTTGCTGCCAGCGAGCCTCAAGCCCGGCCTGGTGGTGTGCGATAACGGGCGAAATCTCATAGCAGCTCTGGGCCTAGCCGGTTTGACGCACATCCCTTGCCTGGCGCATGTGCTGAATTTGGTGGTGCAGAGGTTCCTTAAAAACTACCCCGATATGTCAGAGCTGCTGCAGAAAGTGCGGGCCGTTTGTGCGCACTTTCGGCGTTCTCACCCTGCTGCTGCTCGCCTGGCAGCGCTGCAGCGTAACTTCGGCCTTCCCGCTCACCGCCTCATATGTGACGTGCCCACAAGGTGGAACTCCACCTTGCACATGCTGGAAAGACTGTGCGAGCAGCAGCAGGCCATAGTGGAGTTTCAGCTGCAGCACGCACGCGTGAGTCGCTCTGCGGAACAGCACCACTTCACCACCAATAACTGGGCCTCCATGCGAGACCTGTGTGCCTTGTTGCGCTGTTTTGAGTACTCCACCAACATGGCCAGTGGCAATGACGCCGTTCTCAGCTTAACTATCCCACTTCTATGCCTCCTTGAAAAAACAATTCGGGCGATGATGGAAGAGGATGTGGCACAGGATGAGGAGGAGGAGGAGGATGAAGAGGTAACATTTCCAAGGCTTTCAGGGCAGTCATTCGCAAGGGGCTCCGAGGGTGGGTTCCTGCACACGCAAACGCCAGGGACGCAATTGTCCAGCAGGGGCACAGTTCTGGAGGATGAGGAGGATGAGGAGGAGGAGGAGCTGGAGGAGGAGATGGAACCATGTTCACAGCAGGGTGGCACCCAGGCCAGCTCATGGCCATCACTGGTGCGTGGCTGGGGGGATACAGAGGACACGGACCATACACCTCCCACAGAGGACAGCCTTTCGTTGCCTCTGGGCAGCCTGGCACACATGAGCGATTACATGCTGCAGTGTCTCCACAACGACCGCCGAGTTGCCCACATTCTAACTTGTGCTGATTACTGGGTGGCCACGCTGCTGGATCCCCGTTACAAGGACAACGTACCGTCCTTAATTCACTCACTGGAGCGCGATCGCAAGATGCGCGAGTACAAGCGCACGCTGGTAGACGCCATGCTGCTGGCATTCCCATCTGACAGCGGGGCCACAGTGGAAGCACAAGGCAGAGGAGGAGGAGGAGGAGGTCGCCAACGCAACCAGGGCACCGCCAGCACCTCAGAAGGCAGGGTTAGCATGGCCGAAATGTGGAAAAGCTTTGTCAGCACGCCACAACAAACAGCAGCACCAGCAGCTCAGATGGAACGTCTTAGCAGGAGGCAGCATTTTACCAACATGGTGGAGCAGTATGTGTGCACACGCCTACATGTAGTGAATGACGGGTCTGCCCCCTTCAACTTCTGGGTCTCCAAATTGGGCACATGGCCTGAGCTTGCCCTTTACGCCTTGGAGGTGCTGGCGTGCCCTGCAGCCAGTGTATTATCTGAACGGGTATTTAGCACGGCTGGGGGCGTTATAACAGACAAGCGCAGCCGCCTGTCCAGAGACAATGTGGACAAGCTCACGTTCATTAAAATGAACCAGGCATGGATCCCACGGGACTTTTCCGTACCTTATGCAGAATAGCAATGGATACCGACCTTACCCACCCATTGTTCCATTTTTGCTCTTTCTCACTCTTTTGGGGTGTACCCTCATTTAAAATTTTTGAAAAGAAGCAGTGTTGGCTACCTCGTCCTCCTCCTCAGGGCCAGATTAATGTAGGGGCTATTGGAGCTGCAGCTCCAGGCCCCTACCTTTTATATAGGCCCCGGGTTGGCCATATTCACTGTTACCGCTCTTCTGTCACTTGTAAACACAGAAGTCTGGCTTCTATGCTCGCTTCCCCAGGCAGCACCCTCAGAACCTCCCCACACAGCGTGAAGGCCGGACAAGGAGGGACAGTTGGCGATGCATGGATGTGTTTATGGGCTTCAGAGACAGCATCCCATGTTGAATTAGGCATGCATGGCTGCACCCTTCCTCCTCTGGGTGCATGGCAAGGCACGGCCCTTAAGGCCCTTCAAAATCCTCAGCACCAAGCCCATGATGCTGTTAATCCGGCCCTGGTCCTCCTCCACCGCCGCTTCCACCTACACCGCCCATAGGTGTGCGCAGCCTATTGCATTAAGGTGTGCACCCCAAAGTTGAAATACACATGCATGTGTTTGCCAGCAGGGAGAGTAATGTATCGGGGCCATGTACCTGTAGGCAAGGAGAAATAGAGCAGAGCAGGTCCCAGGGAGATCTTTCCCATCTCCTCACTGGCAATGCTATGTGCCCTAGGTGATTAGGGTGTGCCCAGGCACACCCAGCACACCCTGTGCGCACGCCACATCCACCACCACCTCAACCTCCCTCCTACTCCATATGGGCCTCGTCCTTCAGAGATGAAGAAGAACATTGTTTTATTTTTCTGTTTTTTTTTGTTGTTTTAAGTTATTTCCCTATCCACATTTGTTTGCAGAGCACTTGCCATGCTCTTAATTACGTTTTGCTGCCATTTGCAGCACTCTAGCCCTTTCCTTTGGTGTTTTAGAGCCATTTTAGTGCCTTAAAGTTCGGGTCCCCATTGACTTCAATGGGGTTCGGTGTCCGGGAAAAGTTCGGTAAAAGTCCGGGACACGGACCCGGACTTTTTTTTAAAGTTCGGCCGAACCCGTCGAACACGGACATCTAGGTGTCCGCTCAACCCTACTCATGAGGTCTGTGCTATGTACTCGTTGGGATGCCATTCTGTTACTGGGAGTGAGGTAATAGAGGTACACTGGAATGGTGGAGTGGGGGCAGGCTCAGCACATCCCTCCTAATGCAAACATACACGTTACAGTGTGTAGTGACATGGTATAGGTCTCCTTTCAGAGGAACTCTGCACACAGTGAAGGTTCATCTCTAAGTCAGGGAACTGCCCTAATGTTTCAAATGAATGCAGTCCTAGGCATTGGTAGGCACGCTCTGCGTGAAAGGTACCTTGAATGCAGGGTGAGTAGACCCCACCCACACACTTGGCATAGTCAGAGAAGGACCTCCTGCCAACACACTCATTGTACTAGTTCCTCTGCTCCCAATTACTTTTATTAGATTACTGGTTACTTTCCCAGGAAGGGAATCTCCTCTGTTCACAGGGGTGGAGACACTGTCAACTTGATTATAAAACCTTCTATTCCAATTAGCAAAGGTCCTGGTTCTCTTATTTACCTACAGGTTTAGCACAATATACTGTTTGGGGAGGGCCATTTCTCATAACCCCCTAAAGAGGGTTACGGTAGCAATTAAATGAACAAATAATCGCTGCCACTTGAAGCACTCCATTATTCCTTATGTGCGGCAATCGAATGCTAATCACTAGCAGCCAATCGCAAGTGATCACATGCAATTTTAGTTGCATGAGTGCAACTGTAAATGTAGGTGAAATACAGAACTATGGCTTTCAAAAGGTCACCACCAGTTTTTGTCCTTTCTTTCTGTCACTTTCTTTTTTTTATCTCATGCCTTTTCTATCTCTCCAACTTTCTTTTTTGATCTTCTAATGCTGAATCTTTTTCACTGTCATGTATGTTGTACAAATTAAAGATCCCTGCCTCTTGACCTGGATGAAAACCTCTTGCATAATATTGGATTGAAACTGTTCTCTGCATGTGTGTCTAATTATGTTAACAGCTATACTGTCTGTCAGCTGAGCTAATTTTATATGACTTGGGTGAACTGTTATAATAATTAGCCCAGATATTTAGTAATGCTCATTACTTCCATAATTACATTGCTGCATTTCTAATAAATAGACAACCTACATATTTAGATGAATTGCCACACATCGCAGAATCTTCAACAAGCAAGTTATTAAAATATCAGGTGAGACAATAAGACTTTACTTTCAAACATCTTTCAGTTACTTTGTAGTATGCAGTTCTTAGCAAGCAATTTCAACTACACTTAAAAAAAAAAAAGTAAAGGAAAAATATTTTTGTTGGTTTGGATAGAGTAGTAAAGAGTTGGAACCCTAAAAGTAACAAATAGGGGATTGAGCTGCAGTTTTACCCAACCAACCACCCATGTTAAACTACAACTGTATCCAGACAGGGTGGTACCCGCAGGTCACATTTCAGCAGCAATTCTGCCCACGAACCGGGACCCCAAGATGTGAACGGAGCTTAAACGAAAAGTACACTGTGTTTTCGCCCACTGATGAAAACCATGACGAAAATCAATTCCTTTTTTGTTAAAGAAGGAAAACCAAATAGAAATGTCTAGGAGGGACATTTACTATTGTGAACTTCCAGTTTCCACAGAGCTCCATGCTTAGCAGTTAGCACTGTGCAGCATCACAGGCCTCCTCAAATGACCATCCAAAACAGCACTGTGCATTATAGGCCTCCTGACAAGAGTCCAGACTCATGACCACCCAGAGCAGACCACTGTGATTGTGTACATTAAAGGCCTCCCATCAGACCACTGTCCAGAGCACTGTGTGCATTATAGGCATCCTCTGACCACCGGCATCCAGAGCACTGTGCATTACAGGCCTCCTCCTAGACCACCATCCAGCACTGTGCAGCATTACAGGCCTCTCAGGCCACCATCCCAGAACACTGTGCATTACAGGCCTCTCCTCAGACCATTATCTAGAGTCCTGTTCAGCATTACAGGTCTCCCCTCAGGCCACCATTCAGAGCACTATGCAGAATTACATAGAATGTGTCGTACAGGCCTCTTATACCACTGTCCAGAGCACTGTGCATTACAGGCCTCCTGAGGCCACTGTCCAGAGCAGTGTGCAGCATTACAGCCCTCTCAGACCACCGCCCAGAGCACTATGCATTACAGGCCTCCTCAGACCACCATCCAAAGCACAGTGTAGCATTACAGGCCTCCTCAGACCATCCAGAGAGGCTAAATTTATATCCGTGAGTTTGTTCAAACCTTAATACCATAAATAATAACATATTCAAATTTTTTACTTCAGGAGTATATAATACGTTTGGAAATTCTAGAGAAATGCCTAAATAATGCATTAACCTCCTTAGCGGTATTCCCGAGTGTGGCTCGGGATGAAATTTCAGAGCCATTAGCGGTAACCCCGAGCCACACTCGGGGTACCGCTAGGGAGATCGCTGGATCCTGTAAGAGAGGGTACTCACCTTGTCCCCGGGATCCAGCGATCTATCCTGGCAGTGTGCGGCGGCCGGATCTTCTGCCCGATGCTCTGTGCCCCGGCTTCCGTCTCCTGCGACGTGACGCTCACAGGGGGGGTGGAACCCGCGGCAAATTCAAATAGTAAAACACACAAACACACTGATACATTGCAAAATAAAATAAATTCACATTAGTTCCCCCCCCCCCCGTGCCCTTTCCTGCAGTTTTACTGTACTATATATATATATATATATATATATATATATGTATACACACACATATGTTATACATAACATATATGTTTCAAACTTTATCATACCCGAGATGTTATAAAGAAGAACGAACAGTAAACTAGGGCATTTTGGTTGACTAAAATGTACTGCAAATTTAGTGGACTAAATACGACTAAATGACAAAAACAATTGCAGTTGACTAAAATGGGACTAAAACTAAAATGACATTTTAGTCAAAAGACTAACACTAAAATTAAATCGAAATTTGTTGCCAAAATTAACTCTGTAATTGAGTCCACGTAGATCTAAGTACTATGTAGATTTTTATTTGTGAAGGTAAAGAATTAATTTACTAAGGGCAAATTGGTTGTGAACTTTGCAAAGCTATTTTCTCCAAGCTTAGTGAATGAGGCGAAGCTCTGTTGCTGTCTACCATTCAATCACATGCTAGCTATTTTTACTTTTTACTACGTGATTGGGTATTCTTTGCAAAGTGAATTTTTACCGTATTTACTAACGTAAGGGGAAATTCCTATGTAAAGCAAAACATTTCCTTGCAAAGTAAATGTCCTATAAGAATTTGCAAAATGAATCCTAATATCTTTTCATGGAGCTCTCCCTCTCATGCTTGCAGATTGGGCGAGAAGAGCCATTGGACAAAAAAGGGCAGGTATTTCAGGTAAAATAGGACACTTCAAATGCACCTAAAACACAGTAGCTGTGGTAGAAATAAAAGTATATGTTTGTGGTAACGCACACATTTGAAGACCATTAATTTTTTAGGTCAAACAACTGCGTTGGGAATTAAAGTAGTATTAAAAGAAAACATTTAATAAATTGCAGCTTACCCTATTTTAGATGTGATGGCTTCAAATTATACGTTTATTATTGTGTTTAAATCTGCTAGTATAACTAACTCTCCCCCCTAACAAGACTGACAATGCTGCTGTCCAAAGGTACCCCGTCTGCTAATTCATAAAGAGTGGAGGCATTCTAATACAGTAGGCGTGTTATTGACCAGATCACTAGGCGAAAACAGAGGGATAAAATGCAATAAAAAAAAGGAAAACAAATGCAGCCACTATTTCTAATGATTAGTATGCTGCAATCTATTACAGTTTTTTATTGTAGGTTTAATACCGCTTTAAGATCTTTTGACATGAGTCCTAAATCTACGTATATATGTTTAACCACTTGCCGACCAGTCACGTTGACTGTACCGCGGCAAAGTGGCTCGTTCCCGTCCAGCGACGTAGAACTACGTCGCTGGACTCCTCCCCTTGTGGGCGGCGCACGCGCACCGCCGGAGGCTCGCTCCCGCTGTATTCAGTCACAGCGGGAGTCGGGCCAAGGGAGGAGCGGCGGTGATCACCGCCGCTCTTCCCCGATCGTCGGGGAATCGAGTTTGGAGATCCGCCCGCTTGTGTAAACAAAGCGGGCGGATCTCCTAAGTGACAGACAGTGACAGATTGCAGGGTTCAGCATAGCTGAACATGCGATCTGTCCCTGTGTCACTCAGTCACCTCCCCCCACACACGTCACTAAGCACCAGGCATACATTAACCCCTCCCTCTCCAATAAAATTAACCCCTTCCCTGCCAGTGTCATTTTTACAGTAACAGTGCATATTTATAGCACTGATTACTGTAGTAATGTCACTGGTACCCCCAAAAGTATCAAAAATGTCAGTCAAGGGTCCGATCTGTCCGCCGCAATGTCGCAGTCCCGCAAAAAAAATTGCAGATCGCCGCCATTACTCGTTAAAAAAAAAACACCAAGAATGACAGAAACCTTTCCCTTAGTTAGTAAACGCAATAACTTTTGCGCAAACCAATAAAAATACGCTTATTGTGATTTTTTTTACTAAACATATGTAGCAGAAAACAAATTGGCCAAAAATTTAAAAAAATTTTGATTTTAACATTTTTTTGGAGGGAATTTCATATAAAAAAATGTGAAAAATATTGTTATTTTTTCAAAATGTACGCATTTTTTGTTTATAGCACAAAAAGTAAAAATTGCACAGGTGATCAAATACCACCAAAAGAAAGCTCTGTTTGTGGGAAAAAAAAGGACATAAATTTAGTTTGGGTACGGCATCGCATGACCGCGCAATTGTCAGTTAAAGTCGCACAGTGCCGAATCGCAAAAAGTGGCCCAGATGTAAGACAGCAAAATCCTCTGGTGGTAAAGTGGTTAAAGCCCAAAAAAAGTCTTACACATTTTTCTCTTTCTATTCCTGTAGCCCCAGATTTTTGATTGATTTTGCTTGAAGTACCTCTTTCTTTCAGTGAAACTGCTTCTTTGTGCTTTCACACACCAGTAATATATACTGGCATAGCCAAGTATTAGTCATATCCTTCAGCACAAGTGTGCTTACACAGTATTACAGAGAAGTGGAAGTGGAAGGGTTGTATACAACCAAGTCTTTTGCTGAGTGCTGGTTACTGTGTTCAGTGGGTCTTCCTCTGGTGCTTACTGGACTTAACAATCATAGCAGTCATAGGTTTGCAAGTAAGAATATATATATTGATATATTACACATAGTACTGGTCCAGTGTAACAGAATACATTGAAGGAACATGAAAAAGGCACTGCGGTTTCAGCAATTAGGATATACAGTAAGATAGTCACATAAGTCCTGTCCACATTCAGAAAAGGCAACTGTAAGAACAGTGAAGTACTATCCATTTGGACCAGATTTTGTTGAATTTTCTCAGGCAGGTGTGACTAGTATAGGTCAACTTATAGAGCAGGAGAACCACATAGATAGCCGCCTTCCAATTTGTCACAGTAGGGGGCTGGGGAACCTTCCATTTGACCAAAAGGGACTGCCTTGCATAAAATGCAGAGTAAAATATAAACAGTTTACCATAGCAGGTATATACCATATTGTCAGTCATACCCAGTAAGAAAATGGGGTCTTGGGCCAGTTATAGGCCACCCACAGAGTTAATGGAAGCTGCCACCTCTTTCCAAAATACCTGGAGATGAGGGCAGGTGCACAACATATGGCTGATAACAGTTTTAGGTAGTGGCGGCTAGACTATGTGTGTCTACATAGACGTGTGCAAGGGGTGTGCCAGGTGTGCCAGGGACACACCCTAATCACCCCTGTGCAGCGATAGTGTCAGTTTCTGTGTCATTTATCTGCTGCTTCCTTTTCTGAATGAGCACAGTAACTGATTGGTGCAGATCACTCACTTTGTTCATTCATAACTGAAGCCTAGTAAACTTTGTTTACTAGGCTTCAGTTTGTGCATGAATGGGAAGCCGCTCATTACAGAGCATTTCCCATTTATTCACTGTCCAGAGACACTGCAGAGAAAGGGGCTGGGAAATCTATGCCCTCAGCCCCTTTCTCTGTTGCAAAAGTAAGACATCAGGGTTTTTTTTAAATGTATGTTTACATTGCTAACTGTGTGTCTGTGTGTGTATATATATATATATATATAAATATATATACACACACGCATGCGTGTTTGAGTTTTGGGGTGCACACCCTAATGCAATAGTTTGCGCACATGGATCAGATCAGGATTGGCAATGACTATAGCAGATTTACTTTTAAGCTGGCCATACATTATTTAATTTTCTCGTGCAATTTCCGTACAATCTAAGTAGTGCACGGGTCTGCTTGATTGGATACAAAAGTGTTGTTTAGGTTTTACCGCATATTATATGTTTTTTTTTTGGTAAATCTAAAAGAAAATTGTACAAAAAGATTGTATATCCTAATTTAGCTCACTGTTGAATCTCAAAATCCATTTTCAGCACATTAATGTAATAGCCAGAAATATGTCTTATATGTATGAGATAAAGCACTTTAGAGGAAAGTGGACATAGGACATGTAGTGGTAGTGTCTGCTTTGTAAGCTTATGAGAAACAGGTACTTACATAGGCTTATGGAACATGCAGTAAGAAGCACTATTCTGAAGAACAAACAGCAGGTAGAAGAGATGTATGGACTATACAGATAATGGCACTCTAACTATGCATTGTAATCATATTATTTTGTAGATCAAAAGAGTATAATGCATAATTAGAAAATAGAACACTTTCTACAAGGAGGTTCTTATAGTACTCTTATCTGTTTCAATGGAGTATTCTTTTAAAGTGGATCTTCCATGGAAAAACAGAAGATCTGCTTTTTTTTTGCCAATCTTTCTGTCTCCCCAACACAAACAGCTTTAAAAACCATTGATCAGGAAAACCACTTCTCTGAAATTAGAAGCTTATAATGTAACTTTTTATTTTGCTTAGTTCTACTCATTCTGGTCCAGGGATGATGAGGGGTGTCGACGACCCGTGGCTTGGTGACATTGTTCCCCTAGGGGTTCTAAGTCGGGGTAGTTCGACGCCTCTCTTCTCCTCCCTTCATCAGAATAAACTTTGTTAACCTTTACATGCATGATGCCTAAGCACTTGTACGAAGCTAATACTACTGTCTGAACACTGTATCATCCACTTTTTGATAATGCTCTACCTTGTTGTGGTTATTTTCCTATATCACATTCTGTTACTGTGACTTTCTGTTTTTCATCTGTATTTGAAACTCAATAAAAATGTATTGATTGAAAAAAGGAAAACCACTTCCCCCAAAAAATACCTACTTCATGACCGTGCTTGAAATCATGAAAGAATGTACTCCTGGAATGCATTCTCTCAAGACTCCAAGCAAGTAGCTCCACCAGGAGATAGGGTAGTATCATTTGCACTTCACAGGACCATCAGAAGTCAAGACAAAGTAAGTATTTTTATTGTTTTCTGGAAGGGGGTAGGTCCATGATCAGCGGCTTGTGTATCTTCCATTAACAGGAATTAGAAGCTTAGTGCTTTTCTGGTAGATGAACAGGTATTTTGTTTTGTATTCTGCGCTTGCAGGGTCTTTAAAGGTGCAAAATGTGGGTAAATGTGCCTGTATTGCAAAGGTGTACTGCATAATTTTTTTTATCTTGCCCTGACATGTGCTTTAAGGAATCTGCAAGCTTATCTCTGATCCACAATGTTCTATAGTGATATTCTGTGATGTATTAAAAAACTGTCCAGGCTATCAGACCTTAAACAAGAAGAACATTGATGGCATTGACCTAAGTCCATTGGCTAAAGGTTAACAGCTGTAGAGCAAAGTGGAGTATGAGACATTGTGAAGATTATCTTCTTAATCTTAGCCTTGCTCTTTTTATTATGTTATTTTCAGTATGTCTTGTCATCACAATGCATAAAGTACTGATATATAAGCCACATTAAAAGTGATGCTAAGAGCTGAAATGACTGCATGATGTCAAGAGAAGCAGCACGCTAGTAATTCAGCTATAGTGCTAATCTGTCATTACACCACTGAAACCAATGCCTTGATGCCCTCCAGAGTACAGGCAATTAACCATCCTGTCCCTTCACATTTATATCACTGCTAAGGATTGTGCATGGCAATTGACTTCATTTAGAGTTCCGAGATAAACTATACATGCCACCTGAGACCTATACATTCAAATTAATCAAGAAGAAGGAGCGAAACAAAATAAGGCTTTACTAAATGTGTTGAAAAGCAAGGAAAATTTAGTGGCAAGAAGCTCTTTTATATAAATATTCTCCCTGATCAGTATTGAAATTCAGACAGGTATTAAAAACAAAAGATTTCTAAAGATTTTTTTTTTCCGAAGGTTTTTTTTCTTTTTTTTTGAAAGAGTTGCTACATGCTCAAGATCTCAGTCTGTGCTAATTTATCACAGTGTGTGAATTTGAGTACACAGCCAGATGATCTATTACAGTGTATGAATATATTATTTCCACACCATACTGATCACATTTATGAACTAATGCTCATCGGGAAGTACCCTTAACTGAGTCTGCAAAGTCTAAATGAGTTATACTCAAGCAACAGGCCTATTTGACATCACCCACTGAGCAGACTCATTTTTATTTATAAGACAGAAATTTTACTACAATATACAATACCTGCATTTTCTACATAAAACGTTCCACTGAACAGGCTGTGGTTTTTATCTCAGTAGACTATGTGATTTTAGGAAGAACAGTTTTAATGGTTATTTAAGTAAAGGTTTCTGGCATATTTACCACCTACGTTTCTCAGACAAAGAAAATTAATGTAATACAAGTTTTCTTGGAGCTGTGTTCAATCATTCTGAACACACCGTTTAAAGTATAAAGTGTGTGTCAGGACAAAATAAGAAAACATATTCAGTATATTTCTATAAGAAATGAATATTCCCTATGAATTATTCCTTAAAAAAACATTGCAAGTACAAAAAGATACTGGCTGATCAACCTGGCTTCCTCTTTGTGCTGACAACACAGTGCCTGTGCTTCACTGAAATCCTAAGCTGTGATCTCAGCCCTACCTTAAACCCCGTACACACGATCAGATTATCGAAAGATCTGTCGTCTGTTTTTTGTGGCATGCTAGTCTGATGTGGAAAGTGAAGAGGTTATTTTCATACGAATTTTCCCGTACGACAGAATTCTACTTCAGAAGTGATGTCATGTGTTGGATTGTTTTCTATGTGTTCTTTCGTCTCTGAGCATGCCTAGTCTTGCTCATAAGATTTTTTCCCGTCGAAATCTGTAGTAATGAGACGAAAATTGGACGTGTGTTGACGGAGGACAAAAATTTTATAGCCTGCACATCAGGATTTTGTCAGCCGAAAAGTCGGAGTCGGCTGTCGAAAGCACCATACTAACAATCCGAAAATCGGCAGATCGGTCGTCGGACGAATTTTCCCTTCAGATTTTCTTATCGTGTGTACGGGCCTTAAGTTCTCTCCTGCTGGAGTACAGAACACCTCCCTCTCTCCTTATCTCCATAACATGAAAGGGAGGAATTGTTTAGACAGCAGGGTGAAACTCAGATAGGGCAGAAAACGAATCCCTTGGGATTTCATTCCAAATGTCTGTCAAAGAATGATATATGTTTTTTCCAAATAGTTTTTATTAAGAGGTTTTTTTTTTTAAAGTTACAAAACAGTCAACAAAGCTCATATATATAGCGTCAGGTACAGAAAGACTTCCAACCGCAACCTTTCATGTACACACATTGCAAGATAGGCATACAAGATAGAGTGATATACATCTGTTCCCTATTAACATCAGGTATTGGTGTGGAATGCTTTGGCAAGGTAAAGGCCTACAACAGGTAGGCAAACAACTAATCAAAAAAAAAAAAAAGAAAAAAAAGACATACAGCAGATACAATACCCAGCCAGCACGTAATGGTATCTGTTCAACAACATTCTCCACTCCCCACTACTGACCTATGCCACGTTATACAATCCTTTGTAACATGTATACTGGGGAGAATAGGCTTGAGTACTCGGATAGTGCTCGTCTATTACTCCCCAAGTCAACATTGTAGAAGCCTGAGTGAGACAAGCAATAGAGTAACTAAACCGCTAACCAGGGCTCCCATAGTTTTTTAAAGAATTTATTGGGGTTACCCCTGCATTGGTACACATGCTGCTTCTTGAACATACCCATTAACGTTAGGGGAAATAGGAGACAACCATTTTGTAGCAATTGTTTTTTGAACAATAAACAATAATCGGATTACTGGTGTTAGGACTTCAGGTAGAAACTGTCCCTCATCTAAGTCACTGGGCCAGCATATAGTGGGAAGTAAGTCTCATTGCAATCAATGTGCTCTATTGATCGTTTTTACAAGAGCTTGCCAATAGTGTACAAGCTTTGGGTGCTTACATAGCATGTAAAGGAGATCCCTTGCAGGAAGGACACTCTGAGGTGGTTCTACAACCCCACTAAAACAGCTTAGGCGGGTTTCAGTAGACCTTGTGAATGATACATATTTGAGATAATAGCTGAGTAGGGGATAAAGACACTAAAGGCACTTGTTTTAAGATGTTCTGCCAGAAGTCTTTGGATATGGTACCTAGATCCCTTTTCCACCCACTTCAACCTGGGAGTTGAATGAACAAGGAAATTACTTAAAAGCTGTTTGTACAACAAATTATTAGAGAATTGTTGCATCAAATGTTGATCTGTGTTTTGGGTGGTACATGTGTTATTTGACAGAGATTTCAGGTAATTTGTCTATTATATTTTGGCTGCTCCACCCCTTCTTAGGTTCTATTAGGTACTTTATGAGATACCATAAGACCAGGATTTCAGTTTGCTGCCTATATGGAGCTCACATCAGCAGAAGACTGGCATTAGGTTAAATGATTCCCTGTGCAAAGTGTCCCCCCTTCCCCTATTGTTTCTAAGTTAAGCACAAAAATTTGGCTGGGTAGTGCATTTGAGCTGAAGAGCGTGGAGGCAGTGAATTTGTCCTGAAAAGATGTTGAGCAGTGCATTTGAGCTGAAGAAGGTGCTCAGAAGGGATGAACTGGGATTGGCAAATTTTAATGAAATTCCAGCGCCAAATCAAAACCCCTTTGAAGTCAATTGGAGCTGTTAAAATGTTAAAAACCAACATTGGCCATTTTATAGGTGAATGGCCAGTGGATTGTAAAACAAAGGGTATGGGGGGCTGGGCAATGCCCTGGGGAACATGTATCAAAGCAAAAACAAATTTCTTTGGTGGGGAGCAATGATTTTATAAATGCCTAAAATGGAACAAGATGCAAAATTCTTTCAAATAACTTGCCAGGGGTTTGCTTTTAACCTGTTTGGGAAGTGGTGCATCTGTATGATGTATACAACCTACTGCAGTTAAGGTAAATGGAAAATGGATTGAGTGTGCTCCCAGGTTGCGGTACCCTGGGCGCCTATATAACGTAATGAGTGCCACATCCCACTACAAGACTAGACAAAAAAATATGGACAGAAGCGTGGACTTTGAAGGCACTGGTTACATAAAATATAACATTTTATTGAATCACATGTATAAAAACATCAAAAAAAGAAAAGAAAAAACAAAACAGTGTAAACATCCCATTCATGAAAAGGGACAAAATTATACAAAATAACCAACTCTGGCAGTTACATTGCTGGTGAGTAATAAGCAAATGCAGATCATTCGAATAACATGATAAAGTAATTGATACTTCACATCGGAGCGATCTGCCAAAGGTGACAGGGAGGTGTGCTGTTTTCCCAGGGGGATCGAACGATGTGTTAACACATAGATATTACATTTTATTGAGTCATGTTGCTCGACATGTTTTGCGTTAAGCTTCCTCTGGAGCTAATAGATCAATGCTCTGTACATAGCCAGCAAGTAACAACGTTAAAAGCAGCAAAGTAACAAATAACGGGGAGAGTGGATGAGGAGTCCAAGTCATCAAGAATTGGCAGAAGCGTGCTGCAAATCACTATTGGCCAGCAGCTCAGACATATATCACAACAGCTGGTATGCCAAATAGGTATCATATGCTGGGGCATTTATAGCTGCAAAGTATGGGATAGTAGTGCTTAAGTATATCTCATAGAGGGGCCAGTAGGTATATCCCTAGAGAACTCCAAACGAATGCATACCACCCTTCCCGGATGCAGAGTAAACCACCATCTTATGGCATCAGCATACCAAGACATTTTGGACAATTTCCTGCTCCCAACTTTGTGGCAACAGTGTGGGGTTGGCGCTTCCTGTTCCATCATGAATATGCACCAGTGCACAAAGCAAGGTCCATAAAGACATTAATGCGTGAGTGGAGGAACTTGACTGGCGTGCACAGAGTCCTGATCTCAACTGGATGCAGCACCTTTGGGATGAATTAGTGTGCAGACTGTGAGCCAGGCCTTCTCATCCATATCAGTGCCTGACCTCACAAATGTGCTTCTGGAAGAATAGTCAAACATTCCCAAAGACACACTCCTAAACCTTGTGGACAGCCTTCTCAGAAGAGTTGAAGCTGCTATAGCTGCAAAGGGTGGGCCAACTCAATACTGAACTCTACGGACTAAGACTGGGATGCCATTAAAGTTCATGTGTGTGCAAAGGCAGGCATCCCAATACTTTTGGTAATATAGTGTATATTAGTGACAATTCCATGTTCAATCCCCTAGGCTTCACCATCTGCAGAGTGTGGCTCAAGAAAGATTCTTTCTGTAACAGTATTCTATCCATGTCACCACCACAATTAGATTTGGGAACACAATTGATGATCATGCTACTTAATTCATTGATTTTATGTAGTACTTTCACAAAATGTACAGCCGCTGGCTTGTCTCTATTGATCTGTTTCTAGAGATAGTAAAGCCCAAGGGCCACGCGAATATTGCTCTGATGCTTCTAAAATATGAAGTCTTTCCAAGATCCACCAATAAATGCAGGCACTTTAGTAATTAGATGCAACAATCCATTTTAAAATTGTAATAATCATTTATTTGATAATTACATCTATATGAAGATGAGAAACAGGTGTACCATACATCAAAGCATTACCAACATTATATTTGTGACACTTAAAACAATCTTTTTTCTCTGAATAACTTTTTAATATTTCAGAGAAAAAAAAGGAAAAAAGAGAGATAAAAAAGGTTGCTTTAAGTGTCACAGTTGCTTAAGTGTCACGTTGGTAATGCTTTGATCTGTGGTACAGCTTTTTCTTACCTCATATAGATGTAATTATCAGATACATGTTTATTACTATTGAGATACAGTTTATTCAACCTAATTCACACTCTGCATGAATTTACTAACATTTTGGGCTTACATGTAAACCTTCATAAGTCTACTGCATTAAATATTTCCCTATCCAGAGAAGAACTTCATTTGACCCAGTCCGCATTACCCTTTGCCTGCTCCTCACACCACCTTCCTTATCTTGGTATCAAACTTACTGCTGACACATCTAGCGTATTCTCGGCCAATTACCCTCCCTTTATTGAAAAAGATTATTAAGCAGTTATTAACCTCCTAGGCGGTAATCCCGAGCGTGACTCGGGGTGGATTTTTCATTGCAGGATCGGTAACCCCGAGTCACGCTCGGGGTGGATTGCAGATAGCGCAGCGGTGTTCTCTTACCTTATCCTGGCGATCCAGCGATGATCTCTCATTGCTGAGATCGCCAGCCGAGATCCCTGCCGCTCCTCTGTCCCTCCGTCGGTCTGATCACTTCCTAGTTCCGTTCCCTGCAGCAGCAATGCTGCATGGGAGCGGAACTAGGGAGGGAAATTCAAAAAAAAAAAAAACGTTGCACAAAACACATTTTATATTATATATATATATATGCATATATATATATATATATATATATATATATATATATATATATATATATATATATATGCATATATATATATATATATATATATATGCATATATATATATATATATATATGCATATATATATATATATATATATATATATATATATATATATATATATATATATATATATACATATATATGCACACACACACATGTATATATATATATAAAATTATATTATTGATTCAATTATAATTAATGCGTTATATATTATATATATATATATATATATATATATATATATATATATATATATATATATATATACACACATATATCTATATATAATATATAATGCATGAATTATAATCTAATCAATAATATAATTTTATTATATATATATTATATATTAAATAATAAAATAATATTATTGATTCGATTATAATTCATGCGTTTGTGTTTCAAATTTATCACATCTGGGATGTCTACTAGAGTCTTGTTTTGGTCAGGTTTAAGTCAGTAATTACTAAGAATTGTAGGCCTATAATACATAACGCCAAATTTCCATGAAAACAATTGTACCGCTTTTGGTATGTAATTCCTGACATTATCATACCGCCAGGGAGGTTAAAATGTTTATTCTTCCTAAATTTATTTATTTATTTTGAGTCCTTCCAATACCTATACCAGCTAATATACTGCGTATTTTACAATGGAAATCATTGAATTTCGCTTGGGGGGGGGGGGGGGTGGACCGAGGATTTCTAGTAAAACTTTATTCCTTCCTAAGACTCGAGGTGGTTTAGGGTTCCCCAACTTTAATACTTACAATATAGCGGCTCAGATTGCCCCGGTCACCAAATACCATGCAACACAAGAAATACTGTTATGGGTTGCTATAGAATCAGCTGAAATTGATCATCTCTTGGTTTCCAATTTTATCTGGTTGAAACCCAAAGCTTGTTTATCTATTCATAACCCCATTTTTAGACACACACTTTCACTCTGGGATAGAATGAAAACACCATACGGCCTTCAATCGACACATAATCCTTTACTCTCCTTCCTTAAAAATCCTTCTTTTTACCCAGCCTGGGTATCTCCATCTTCTTGTGACTGGGTCACATCGGGACTAACCAGATTATGTAATTTAACCTCTTCATCTGATTTTTTACCTTTTCCGGATTTATGTGCATCCACTTCTTTACCTTCCTCTGAACTTTTTTGATTTTTGCAAATAAAAAACGTCCTTTCTCCGCTCACCTCTGGAGATGCCCCGCTATAACTGCTTTCGCCTTTTGAGCATATCTGCTATAAGGAAGGAGCCCCAGGCTAGGGGTCTTATTTCTCAACTATATTTACAACTGCTCACTAAACCTGAGGAAGGACCCCCTTAATATGCAGTAAAATGGGAATCTGATTTGGGTCGCTCTTTGAATAACACAGAATGGTTGGATATATGGTCAAATACAAAATCTTCTTCCCCCAATGTTGTGGCGATGGAGGCTTCTTATAAAGTACTCATGCGCTGGTATTTAGTGCCCTCCAAAATAGCTAAATTCACACCCCAACTTTCAGCACTCTGCTTCCATGGCTGTTCAGAGGTTGGTACTCACTTACACATTTGGTGGCAGTGTCAGATTGTTTCCACTTACTGGGGGAAAGTCTTTAACTTGGCTTCAAAATTGTTTGATATGCCACTGCTGCCAGATCCAGTAATTGCACTTTTAAATGCAAAACCAGATATTATTACGCGCACACAGTTTAAACTCCTTATCCAACTCTTCACAGCTGTGAAGCAAACAATTGCCAAAGCATGGAAATCTTCTTCTCTAAACTTCGGT
Source organism: Pelophylax lessonae (assembly GCF_965119305.1). Lineage (NCBI taxonomy): Eukaryota > Metazoa > Chordata > Amphibia > Anura > Ranidae > Pelophylax > Pelophylax lessonae. Next base: position 602,531,321 of record NC_138768.1, on the reverse strand, counting down.
GAAATTAAACAATGAATGAATCTTTCTATGATACATGCCAAGATGATTGCCTTAGACAATGGTACTTTGACTAAATTTGACATTATGTGGAAACCTTGGATCTCCAAGTTACTCTCCCCCTGACTTCATTGAAGCTGTCCTACCCTCCTGGTAACATTACCACACGTCTTATTTCACTATTTCCTTCAACCTGTGCTTTGTCTCCAATAATAAATCTTGCTACTCTTTATTTTTTATTTTTCATTCTCCTCTTTTTCCGTTTTCTTGCCTTTTGTCTTCTTCTCTTTACTTTTGATTCTACTTAATCACTCTATATTTGAACTCAATCCTATATACACTTTTTGTTATGTCCTTTTGTACATTTCTGTTGTATCCATTGTATGTTCTTATTAATAATAATAATAATAATAACAATAAAATATTTTGAACAAGAAATACAGTTAATTACTATTGCAATTGCATCTGTTTACTGAAGCGGCCATATAATTTCATACATTTTTTTATTTACAGTACATTATATATATATATATATATATATATATATATATATATATATATATATACACAGTATCTCACATAAGTGAGCACACTCCTCACATTTTTGTAAATATTTTATTATATCTTTTCATATGACAACACGGAAGAAATTCTACTTTGCTACAATATAAAGTAATGAGTGTACAGCTTGTATAACAGTGTAAATTAGCTGTCCCCTCAAAATAACTCAACATGCAGCCATTAATGTCTAAACCGCTGGCAACAAAAGTGAGTACACCCCTAGGTGAAACTGGCCAAATTGGACCCAATTTACCATTTTCCCTCCCCGGTATCATGTGACTTGTTAGTGTTACAAGGTCTCAGGTGTGAATGGGGAGCAGGTGTGTTAAATTTGGTGTTATCGCTCTCACTCTCTTATACTGGTCACTGGAAGTTCAACATGGCACCTCATGGCAAAGAACTCTCTAAGGATCTGAAAAAAAGAATTGTTGTTTTAAATAAAGATGGCCTAGGCTATAAGAAGAAACTGAGTTGCAGCACGGTGGCCAAGACCATACAGCGGTTTAACAAGACAGGTTCCACTCAGAACAGGCCTCGCCATGGTCGACCAAAGATGTTGAGTGCACGTGCTCAGCATCATATCCAGAGGTTGTCTTTGGAAAATAGACAAATAAGTGCTGCCAGAAATTCTGCAGCGGTTGAAGGGGTGGGGGGTCAGCCTGTTAGTGCTCTGACCATACGCCGCACACTGCATCAAATTGGTCTGCATGGCTGTCATCCCAGAAGGAAGCCTCTTCTAAAGATTATGCACAAGAAGCCCACAAACAGTTTGCTGAAGACAAGCAGGCTAAGAACATGGATTACTGGAACCATGTCCTGTGGTCTGATGAGACCAATATAAACGTATTTGGTTCAGATGGTGTCAAGCGTGTGTGGCGGCAACCAGGTGAGGAGTAAAAAGACAAGTGTGTCTTGCCTACAGTCAAGCTTGGTGGTGGGAGTGTCAAGGTCTGGGGCTGCATGAGTGCTGCCGTCACTGGGGAGCTAAAGTTCATTGAGGGAACCTCGAATACTAACATGTACTGTGACATACTGAAGCAGAGCATGATCCTCTCACTTCGGAGACTGTGCCGCAGGGCAGTAAAAAGATGCAAATTAACTGCCAAAGATTTGAGAACAATCAAACGTGAAGCTACCAGGAACCCATTATGCTCTAGTGCTTTCATATTCTAGAACTGCAACCTACCTGGAGTGCCCAGAAATACAAGGTGTTCAGTGCTCAGAGACATAGCCATGGTAAGGAAGGCTGAAACCCGACCACCACTGAACAAGGCTCATGAGTTGAAACGTCAAGACAGGGCCAAGAAATATTCGAAGACAGATTTTTTTTCAGAGTTTTATGGACTGATGAGATGATAGTGACTCTTAATGCACCAGATGGATGGGGCAGTGGCTGGATCAGTAAGGGGCACAGAGCTCCACTTTGGCTCAGATGCCAGCAAGGTGGAGATGGGGTACTGCTATTGGCTGGTATTATTAAAGATAAGCTAGTTGGACGTTTTTGGGTTGAAGATGGATTAAAAACCAACTCCCATACCTAGTTTTTAGAAGACACTTTATTCAAGCAATGGTACAGGAAAAATTCTGCATCATTAGGAAGACAATAGTATTTATGCAGGACAATACTCCCTAGCATGCATTGAAGTACTTCACTGCGTGGCTAGCCAGTAAAGCTTCCCCACCTGACCTAAACCCTATTGAAAACTTGTGGGCCCTTCTTGAATAGGAGATTTACGGTGAAGGAAAAAATTACACTTCCCTGAACAATGTCTGGGAGGCTGTGGTTGTTGCTGCACAAAAAGTGGATCATCAACAAATCAAAAACTGACAGACCCCGTAAATGGAAGGCTTATGACTTATTGAAAAGAAGGGTGCCTATATTGATCGCTGAAATGTCAGACATGTTTATTTGTTAATTTTGAGTTGTTTGTTTATAATTTTCACTATAAAAGATCAAAATAAACAAGCGAGATGGAAAAATGTTAGTTTTTATTTAGTTGCATAATAATTGTGCACACTAATAGTTGCCCAATAATTGTGCAAACATATATATTCTCCTAAGAATGTCAAAACCTCACTTTTACTTTCTTAAATGTTCAGGTTTGAGGTTTATTAACGTTTCGGTTTGATCGAGAGCACTGTAGTTGTTCAATAATGGAAATGAATCCTCAAAAATACAACTTGCCTAATAATTGTGTGTATTTATCTATCTATCTATCTATCTATCTATCTATCTATCTATCTATCTATCTATCTATCTATCTATCTATCTATCTATCTATCTATCTATCTATCTATCTATCTATCTATCTATCTATCTATCTATCTATCTATCTATCTATCTATCTATCTATCTATCTATCTATCTATCTATCTATCTATCTATCTATCTATCTATCTATCTATCTATCTATCTATCTATCTATCTATCTATCCATGATGCTCTGTAACACAGTGTCATAAGTGCTTCCTGTGCTTAATGTTTATTTTCAATATATAGAATTTGTGTAAATAATAAAAAAGATATGAAACATCAAATAAACATAAACTAAAAAAAATACCCAAAGCCGTAACAGTTTCCCTTTACTATCCTTGCAATACCAAGCAAAATGTTCTGGTCTGATTTGTTCTAGGCAAACAAATTGGTAAATTACTATGATTCATATTTTAAAATTTTAAACAGAATAGTATCTGATTTATTCAAACAGACATTATCATTTTTAAATTCCATTATGATAAAAGAGAATAAAAAACAGAAATGTGTCTAATTTTTAGTAAAAAGGAAAGTCTGCACATCATTTATGTAAATTAGACTTGAACAACGTGAAAGTAAATCTTTGAAAAGACGAGGTCTGTTTGGATACGTAACAGAAGAACATATGACCTTTCATGACAGGTGATAATTAAAATATTGTGAAAAGCTCAAATTTTGCAGTTTTGTAAAGCATCGATTTACTTAACGATATAACCATTCCACCATAATAATGTGATTTTTACCTTACTTTTCCACGACATGCAAGGCTTTCATTTGGTTGATTGTAAAACCTTGTATACACTGTTATTATAGGGAGATAATAGACAAAACAGTAAGGCTGGGTGCACACGTGCGGTGCAAATTTCCAGTCCATTTTCACTGCAAATTTCCAAAGCAGCTGCGATTTCAGATATGGCTCAGATGCCAATTTTTGGAGCAAGCGGCCACCGGCATCTTTAACAATAGCTTGTTGTTAAGGAGCATGCCAGAAAGCTAGCCACCGCGCCCTAAAAGTGTTTGTTATCCCAACCATATATATTTCTGATATGTGTCTGCTGTACTATGTATTTGTACCCTTGCTTTCCTATTAAAAACTAACCTCACTAAGCAGTAGATCCTTATATAAAAGGGGGTCTCATAGGAAGGGTAATCCAGTACCAAGATGAACCAATCAGCCAGCGGGGTGAACCACCAATAAATTTCAGTACCCAAAAAGAAGAAATAGGCTCATGGTGCAGTGCAGAACTGCAGATCCTGGGACACGCTATTTTAACTCTACACCGCGGTTTTCATTCCATACATCTGCTGTTCACACTGGTTCTATAAGTAAGTGACTACAATAAATGTGGAATTGTTTATATGTACTGCACCATGAGCCTATTTCTTCTTTTTGGGTACTGAAATTTAATGGTGGTTCACCCTGCTGGCTGATTGGTTCATCTTGGTACTGGATAACCCTTCCTATGAGACTCCCTTTTATATAAGGATCTACCTGGACCCCTGTAACCAGTGTTTATGCAAACATTTCTAGTGTTTCTAGTAAGCAGCCCATTCGTTTATATCCGTGATGATTGCTTGTAACTGACAGGGTTCTTGGTGGTGGTTTCTCATTAGAGGCTATCCTGGTGTTTAAACACACTACACCATGTACATCTCTACCTGTTTTTGATCTGAACTGTGAAGATCAGAATTTGCTGGCAGCTTTACTTTGGACTTCATTATTTTACGCTATTTGGAGCACGGAATTCCTTTATATTTTTTGTATCTGTTTAATTTGTTACACAAATTAAAACCAAGATTGCCTAATATGCCTATCTGTGTGAGGGAGGTTATGTGCTATATACCCCTCTGGGGATGACTCTTATATCTTCAGGTCACAGCTCACCTCCACTGGACCACAGTGGATAATACCACCTTTTTCAACTTTGCTGTCCAATTTCCTGGTGTTTTGAGTTCAAATCATCTGGCCAATTATACAATAACTTTATTCTTGGATGTCGAGCCTTTACATATGCTGGACTGACACATTTCCTCATGGTGCATAAACATCAGTTAGGTGGCCAACCGGTACTATTTACATATATAATATATATCTAAGGGGGTCAAAATATTGTTACAATATAGCTCTGTACTAAATCAAAGTCAGATTAGGATATTAGGTCAACTTAAGAGCAGGAGCAGATTTGGGCGGACCCCCACGCCATTTATTTCTAATTTTGGCATGAGGTTCTCCTTAAAATCCATACCAGACCTGAAGGAACTGGTATGGTATGGGGAGGGGGGGGCGCCTCATGCTGTTTTTTTTTTCTCAATTCATGTTCAAAACGAATGACATGTGAGATTCAGAAGCGTTCCCATAAAAGGCAATGAGCCTGGAATTTGTATCTGGACCACGCCCCAGTGCTCAGAAAAGGCACAGGGCTCTTTTTAAATTTGCGCTGAATTAGCACTGCTGCTGAATGGCAGATATGTGAACCGACTTTATAGAAAGCCAGTTTGGTTCACATGTCATGCCAATCAGATGTAGTTTAAAACTAGTACATGCATATGTTTGTTCAACCAGCGAGTCGAACAAAAGAAAATTACTCAAATGGATGGGGAAATTCCTTCCCACTGAGCCTTTTTATTCTGACAGCAGGAAGACTTCCTGCCATCGGCGTACACTGATCAGCACCACTGGCTATAGCTAGCGATTTTAGCGAATTTGAGAAATTTTTCGAACAGGCTAGTTGTACACAAGTCAGTTGATAGATCGACCTATGTACCACTAGCTTGCCCATACATGGATCAAAAAGAGAATCTCTCTCTTTTTATATTCTGAGGTACTCGGGACGAGGAGAGACCGTGGTGAGGGAACCCCAGGATTCCATATTGGTCCCTATTGATATACAGGTGGTATACTGGCCGGGTGCGACACCTAGTGGCTATAGTGGTGTTTGCAATCCGTGCTCTCCTTTTTCTTTTGTTCAACACCTGTTTTTTTCATTTCTCTACTAGAGAGGACTCACTATTTTATTTATTCTTTTACTTGCATATATATGTGAAGTTTCACATCACTTTATGATCACAGCACGTAATAATAACAGGTTATTATTTTACAGTCATTCTTCCAATAAAATAAGCACCATTTGTGTATATGTTATTTATGTAAACTTCCACGGTTTATCACTGTAATACACATTATTAATTTGAATAAAAGCACCGGGTTTGGTTTCTTTTTCAAGTTTTTTTCTGGCACTAGCACTTATGATTGATAAATGTTGCAATATCTAACCCGTTATCACTCTGAATATGAGCACTTTAAATAAATAATACACTCCAGCACTTTATTTATACACTATTTATTTATTTATTTGGCACATTAGCACTTTGAAGGTAGCGCCGGTTTCAACCTTCTTTACAATTTTATCACTTTTTAACCCTTTCAGGGTTGGTTGTTGGCAGCTTACACCTTAGGTCTTTTTTTGTATTTATTATAAACTCCATAGCGCTGGTCACCTCCTGCATAAAACATTTCTTGCGAAGACACCTTGGTGACTTCACCAAGACCTAGCAGCAGAATGGAGATCTTTAAATACATGACCTCTAGAGCAGTGAATGTGGAAGAAATTTTTGATCAGGATACCATTATACAGAGACAGGATATGGAGGGTTCTTTTAAACAATTAAAACACAACATGAAAAAAAAAACAGCTACGGGTCTGGTGGGATATAGTAACCTTGGAAAAATATACAAAGGAAGAAATAACACCTAGGAGACTGAGGTGGGATATCTCCCCCAATGATCATATCACAGACCCAACCCTCCTGGACCAATGGTATGCCTTTTTTAATAAGTGCGAGAAGGAACTCCTATTGATGCTTATTAAAAGGAGACAATTTAAACTTAAAAAAATTGAAAGCACTATCATACAACTTAAAGAACAGCTAGCACCATATGCGGACACAACAGAGTACAAGAATAAAGAGAAAACACTTCAGGATGCCATACAAAAGTATGACAAGACAATACAAGCTAAAAAACAGAAGAAGTATAAAAGGGACATCTTGGACTACAGGAATAAAGATGTATATAAGTGGCAATCAGATGAACTATATAATGGGCTAGGAGCTAGTGTGGATCCTATCCACTTGGACTCCAGGGAACCTTCTGAAATGGGAGAAGATGATGAGGATTCTTGGATGGAAGTCGGAACACCTGCAACCCCTAGAACCCCCAGAACTCCCAGAACGCCAGCAAACAGAGGAAGAACAAATGGAGAAAGATCCCTGGAACAAAGACCAATTTATACTGATCACAGAGAGAATGCATATTCGGAAAACAGAACACCATATAATTCCCATAATCGTATTGATACATACAACAGGTTCTCTCCCTTAAGACACTACCCAGATGACCATTACGAGAATAGGGGACCTCCCCCAAGACAATACCCAGATGACCATTACAACAACAGAGGACCTCCTCCCAGAAGGGGTTTTTTTCCCAGGGGGAACAGGGGAAGACCACCCAGAGGAGGCCCTCAAGGACATCAAGGCCAATGGAGGAACAACGGTTGGCACCAACCTTGGAGACATGGACAGTACCAAGGGGGCCCGAGAGGACCCCACAGACCACAAGGGAATCAACACATAAATTGGAGGGAAGACAGAGAAAGGCCCCAACGGGAAAATCATCAAGGCCCCCCAAGACAAGGAGGATACGATTCGCACAGGAGAGAGGATCCCCCGAGGTTCTACGAATATGGAGGAAACGGAGGCCAAGGGGCAAACGAGGGGGGTCTAAGAAAAAGAAGGAGAGAACAATAGGAAAAGGAATTTTTAACCTAAGCAGCATTACCTTTGATGAAGATGAACTGAGGCTTCTGGATTTAGGCCTAAAGTATGCGCCGGATAAAAATTTGGACAAATTCGAGGCCTACATAGACCTGCAAAAGTATATACGCAAGATTAATATTAAAAAATTTTTTGAAATTAAAGGTGAGAAAGGAAATCCTTCAGAAAATACTGAATTCAGGCACACTGCACTTAAAAACAAGTCGACTTTCAACCCAAAAAACCCCCATAATGAAAATTTAGAAGTTTTTAAAAGGATGGTGGAAGAGGAAATTAGAGCTTTGAAGATAAAAAATAGAAAAGAAAAGGATATTTGGAACACAATCAAAAAACTTGAAAAAAAGAAAGGAATTGTTATCAGACCAGCTGACAAGGGAGGAGGTCTGGTCATCCTAAACCAAAAAGATTATGAGGACGAAATGGAGCATCTCCTTAGTGCGGAAGACACATACAAAAAACTTCCTGGGGACCCCAAAAAGAAATACGAAAAAAATTTGAAAACATATATTAAGAAAGGAAAAGACCTGGGCATTTTAAATAGTAAAGAGGCAAAATATCTACATTTGGAAGCTGCAAAAACACCAGTCATATATTATTTACCTAAAATACATAAAAATGAAGAAAAACCACCAGGGCGCCCCATAGTGAGTGGCATTAATTCTGTCCACTCTCGATTAGGAGAGTATTTGGACAAATTCTTACAACCCCTGGTACCTAAAGGTAAATCGTACCTCAGAGACAGCAAGCAACTATTATCAGATATTCAGAAGTTGGAAATTAGGGAGGAAGATATCCTGGTCACCATTGACGTAAATTCGCTATATACCAATATAGTACAACAAGATGGGCTGGATAGCGTGGAGTGGGCCCTTTTTAAAAACACAGATTTAAAACATGCACAGGTGCACTTTATCTTAGAAGGTTTGAAAATGGCAATGAATTCGAATTACTTCTGGTATAAAGGAAGATACTATGGCCAAACGAAAGGAGTAGCTATGGGGGCAAAGTATGCCCCCAGTGTCGCTAATATTTTCATGCAAAAATGGGAAGAGGAGCAAGTTTTCAGTGTGGAAAGGCCAAATTTAAAGTATTACCAGAGGTATATAGATGATATTATTCTGATATGGAGAGGAGATATGGAATCATTACAAAACTTTTTTGATGAAATCAGCGCAAATGCTTATGGAATTACGTTCACAGGAAATTGGGATAACCGAAAAGTGGCTTTTTTAGATTTGGAACTTTTTAAACAGGATGGGAGATTGGATAGTAAGACCTTTTTTAAAAAAACAGACAAGAATGGATATATTCCAATTAGAAGCTGCCACCACCCACAGTGGTTGGGCAACATTCCGAAAGGGCAATTATTACGCATACGGAGAAACTGCAGTAATATTCAAGATTTTAATACACAAGCAGATGCCCTTATACAAAGGTTTGTGGAAAAAGGATACAAAAAGAAAAACCTGGAAATTTTAAAGAACATGATAAAGAACACTGACAGAAAGGATCTGATAAAAGAAAATGGGAGGAAAAAAGCCAAACAAAACAAACATGAGTTTGCCTTTATTACTGGCTATAATAGGCAGCATAAAGATGTGGAGAAAATAATCAAGAAATATTGGCCCATTCTTACAGCGGACAGGACACTCAAGAAAATTTTGCCTAATAAACCATCATTTGTATACAGGAGAGCACCTACACTGAGAGACAAGGTGGTACACAACGTGGTGAATCCCCCAAAAACAATAAAATTGCCTACAAACATTAATGGTTTTTTTAGGTGTCGGAATTGCCTTCCTTGTAGGAATAATAGGCATCAACCAAGGAAGACTGATAGATTTAAATCTCACACCACAGGTGTAGAGTATAAAATAAGGGAAACCATCACCTGCAATAGTACACACGTAACCTATGTCATCGAATGCCCCTGTCATCTACAATATATAGGCAGAACAACTCGTCCCCTATATGTAAGAATTAGGGAACATATAAAAAATATTAAAAAGGGGTTCGATAAACACAACCTTTCAAGACATTTTAAAGAAAAGCATGCAAAAAACCCATCTGGCTTAATTTTCTATGGAATTGATAAAATAAAAGGGGATTGGAGAGGAGGAAACAAGAAAAGGATGATATCAAAAAACGAAACTAAGTGGATTTTTCTGATGAGGTCTCTTCGCCCTGATGGGTTGAATGTAGATATAGATCTAAATTGTTTTATAACAGACATCTAATCCACAACTTTATATACATTTTATCCTTTATCTTGAATTCCCCCCCCCCTTTCCCCCCCCTCTATCTTTTATCCTTTTTAAAGAACTCTTTTCAAAGAAGTCTTTTTAAAAAAATCCTTTTAAAAATCCTTCCTTTTTAGTATCCTATTTTATAATTCTTTTTTGAAAGAATTTCTGTTTTAGGAAAAGGTTTGTAATAGGATTTTAAAAGATTCCCGTCTTTTAAAAGTTTTAGAGGTTTTAAGTCTTTACCCAATCTCCTATATTAATTAAATTTCATACCTCTTCCCTAATTTTTTTAAAAAAATTTTTTTTTAAAAATTTTTTTATCTTTTTCCTATGGAGAACTCCAATAATCGTTTTTGGTTTTTAATATCAATTCTTGGATATTTGTATTTTATATCTCCAAGCATATCTGCATTTCATTGTATATTTTTACATTGCCTGTAAACAAACTCCTAGCAACATACATTTTTGCCTCAAATTCAATTTTTTGGTATATTATCACCATACGGAAAATAATCGCTATAAACAAAAAAACTTTCTCCTAGTGGAACAAATTGTTCTATCTAGCGACTGTATATGTATTTGGGGTCACCCGCACTATACGTGTATATATACATACATATGAAAGAAAATTGCCTTTCACTAAACCAAGATGTCAAAAAAGACCACAAAAGAACTATAATTCTGAGGAGCCTTCTCGTCCAACCTCAACACATAATTTTGAATATAAAAAATAATTTTAAATATAAAAACCATTGAACTATATATTTAATTCTACCAAGCAGCATGGTACAAACGAAAAATAAATACGTGAAATTTTTATTCAGCATAATGAGGAATAGGAATAAGCCTTCTCATCCAGCATCAATATAAAATCAACATGATTAAAATATGTAAGTTGGATAATATGGTTGATCCCGTTTAAACATTTAGGAAATATCCGAAGCAACATCAACATGAACATTAGATCAGAAGAACTCCAAAGAATAGACATTATTTTAATACAAATTATTTTATTATATTTTATATTTTTTGATTTTCATTTTCTATTTTTTATTATTATTTTTTATACTTTTTATCTATATAACTTTTAAATCATTAACCATCCATGATTACCCTGTTATTTAGGAAAACTTTTCTGACTTGCCCCTTGGCTGTTCCCCTTTGCACACTAAATATCAGAATGGGCCTGCAGAGAGAAGTGGTATATATCCCATGGAATTGGTTATTAGTCTGGCTATAAGATAGTTCCGTTGTCGCCATGTTTTTTAAATAAAGTTTTTTGCTTTTTTGCTTTTATTTCTCCTTTTTTTGCGGAGAAGAATTTTTGAAATAAAACTATTTTTATTTTTATTTTTATTTTTATCTTATGATTTGCAAGTTCACATATACACCTTGATCGGTATTGGCTGTCCCCGAAATGATGAAAGCTGCCACTCCATTACAGAACCAAAAACGCCGGCATTGCAGTGAGGCTAAAGGTGTCCTCCGTCCGGCTTCGGGTCTGAGAGCACCAATATGGCGGCGGAAGCCATTTGGTTACCTAGGAGACAGTGCGGCTATTTAACACCGGGAGCCCGATATGTTGACGCCGCTCCAGCAGACGTTGTATTACGAAACGCGTAGGGTGGAGTCTTACGTCACTACGTCACTTCCGGTATTTGGAGCTTGGGCCGTGGAACGCGGAAGCTTCCCGGCTTCTCTTCACTGATCGAGGACAGCCTAACCGTGAGTTACTACCTCGCCCTTTAAAGATTGGCACCATACATCGCACCAAGGGGTCCCCCTCTCTCTCTCTTTTTATATTCTGAGGTACTCGGGACGAGGAGAGACCGTGGTGAGGGAACCCCAGGATTCCATATTGGTCCCTATTGATATACAGGTGGTATACTGGCCGGGTGCGACACCTAGTGGCTATAGTGGTGTTTGCAATCCGTGCTCTCCTTTTTCTTTTGTTCAACACCTGTTTTTTTCATTTCTCTACTAGAGAGGACTCACTATTTTATTTATTCTTTTACTTGCATATATATGTGAAGTTTCACATCACTTTATGATCACAGCACGTAATAATAACAGGTTATTATTTTACAGTCATTCTTCCAATAAAATAAGCACCATTTGTGTATATGTTATTTATGTAAACTTCCACGGTTTATCACTGTAATACACATTATTAATTTGAATAAAAGCACCGGGTTTGGTTTTTTTTTCAAGTTTTTTTCTGGCACTAGCACTTATGATTGATAAATGTTGCAATATCTAACCCGTTATCACTCTGAATATGAGCACTTTAAATAAATAATACACTCCAGCACTTTATTTATACACTATTTATTTATTTATTTGGCACATTAGCACTTTGAAGGTAGCGCCGGTTTCAACCTTCTTTACAATTTTATCATGGATCAAAATTAGTCTGGTCCCTGCTGAACTGGCCAAATTTTGATCTATGTGTGGCCAGCTAACCTACTTGCCGCCCGCCCATGGTCAAATGCGCAGCCCTGCACTGTCGGTGGCGACGTGTCCCTGAGACACAGCTTGTCACCGACAGGGGTAAACAGCCAGTGAGTATGGCTGTTTGCCACGTGATCGGCTGTGATCAATTCACAGCAGATCACAGATGGCTCTGTCCCCTGTGTATACTGCGTATGCGCGATCAGGGGAACGCTGTGCGGCCATGCCGGTTGCGGCGTGTTCCCAGGAACACAGATCATCGCCAAATGTGATAAACAGCCGTGACCCGTTCACAGCTGATTACAAATGTAAACACAGAAAGGTAACTAGCTATTTCCAACTCATTTCTCCACACACACCATGTCCAGTGTGAGGAGAGAAGAGCTAGGAGCAGTGAGGGACTGCTCTGTATTGTACTGCAAAAGTACCTAAATAAAGAGAACCTGTAACATCGCCCTATAGTAGTGTAACAGTCCTCATCAGTGCCCAGCTATGTTATTGTTGCCCCCCCTCTCCCGTGCACCTGTCACCCAACAGTCTCCACCATAATATCCATCAGTACCCATAAAGTGCACCTGTCACCCATCAGTGCCCATAAAGTGCACCTGTCACCATCAGAGACTGCCATCAGTGACCATCAGCGATGCACTTGTCACCCATCAATGACCGTCGCCTGTCACCTGTCACCCATCAGTGACCGTTGCCTGTCACCTATCAGTGACTGTCATCAGCGACCATCATCAGACACCCATCAGTGACTGTCATCAGTGACTGTCATCAGTCACCCATCAGTGACCATCGCCTGTCACCTATCAGTGTCTATAAAGTGCACTGATCACTTCAGAGACTGCCATCAGTGACCATCAGTGGTGCACCTGTCACCCATCAGTGACCGTCGCCTGTCACCTGTCACCTGTCAGTGACCGTCATCAGTCACCCATCAGTGACAGTCACCTATCAGTCACCCATCAGTGACCGTCACCTGCCACCCATCAGTGACCGTTATCTACAACCCATCAGTGACCGTCAGCAGTCATCTGTCTCCCGTCACACAGCCTATCACCAAAGTACCCATCGCACTGTCCATCTCCAAAGTACCCGTCACACAGCCACCATCAGCAGCATGTCCAAAAAGTGTACAGCAGTGAGAAGGTGTTTCAGATCCTCTCTATGACTGATGAGAGCAGCGGGGAGTTCTCATTAGATTCCAATTTTGATTCCGAATTCGAAGCAGTTGATAGCACTCCCTCCTAAAAGGGCACCGTGCTCTGGAAACCAGGCAGCCACCAGCAATAGACCCCACAATTAATTGCCTAGGCCCAGTACCAGCGCTGCCGCCAGCGATAGACCCCAGGATCAAATGCCCAGGCCCAGCACCTATGCTGCAGAATAACCCCCAAGTACCAGCACAGGCATTTTACATCCCCCAACTACTAGCACTGGAGTGTCACATCCCTTAAGAATCAGGGCCACTACATACCTCCCAGATGCTCTTGCTAACCCAACATGGCTGTCTTCCAACTCGGGATCAGCAAGCATTCCCCCTTTCCTGGTACAGTCTAGTGTGCAGGCCAATGCCGAGAACTTCTTTTATTTTTTTTTATTTTTGCCTGACACTTTGCTGCAATTTATTGTGGACCAGACCAATCTACATGCCAGGGGCGTAACTACAGGGGTTGCAGGGGTTGCAATCGCTACCGGGCCCCATGCTCCAGGGGGCCCGGTAGCAAAACAGTGGGGGAACTTCTAGGATCTCAAAGGTCACACTTGCGACCGGGCCCTGATTTCACCACTGTGGGGAGGCCCCAAGATTGCAGGAAGGGGGCCCACTGCAGAACTTGTGAAAGGATCCTGATGCGGGACCATAATAAAAGGCCATGCAATGAGAGTAAAGAGCCCCAGGATTAGTGGGAAGAGCCCCGGGCTTGAAGGGACGGGCCACGGCCAGGGGTCTGGGGGGCCCTTCATGGTTTCTTGCATCGGGGCCCTGAAGGTTCTAGTTACGCCTCTGCTACATGCCCAGCAGTATATTGCAAACAACCCCCAATCATCCTATGCCCATCCATTTGAGTAGAAAGATTTGACTTTGGAGGAGTTCAAATTGTTTTTAGGCCTCACCAGAAACATGGAGCTTAAAAAAATGAAGGACATGCCTACTGGTCCACCAACCCCATCCACCACATGCCCATTTATTCTGCCGCAATGTCCAGGTCCCGATTTTAGATGAATATGCGCTTTCTTCACTTCAGCGACAACACTCAGTGTCCTCCCCAAAATCATCCAAATTATAACAAATTATGTAAAATTCACCCACTCATAATTTCTTTTTCTCAAATACTTGCAGAACTTTATGTTCCTGATCAGAATATACAGTATGTGTGGATGAGTCCCTGGAACACTTTACAGGCCGGCTAGGAATAAAGCAATTTATTTCTAGCAAAAAGGCCAAATATGGGGTCAAATGAAAGAGCCACGGGATATCTGTATGCGTTCCGCATATATGAAGGAAGAGATTCCCAGCTCCAGTCCCCCGAGTGCCTGGCCTACATGGGCACAACCAGAAAAATTGTATGGGACCTGGCATACCCACTGCTGTATAACTATTATACCAGCCTGTCCCTTTTCAAACATCTACACCTTGAAAAACCCTGGCCTGCGGAACCACCAGAATGAACAGGAGGGGCTTCCCACAATCTTTAGAAAACAAAAAAATGGGAACGGGGGGGGGAAAAGCAACTTTGAGAAGCAAAAAAGTGCTGGCCTTGGGGTGGAAGGATAGCAGCAATGTATACATGATGTCCACCATCCATAATGACATCACAGTTGAGGTTTACAAAAGACGAGATCCCATTCAAAAGCCAACATACATCCAAGAATTTAACCTTTACATGGGGGGGGGTGAATTTCAATGACCAAATGCTTCAGCCCTATTTGGCAACAAGGAGGTCCCATTTCTGGTACAAGAAAGTAGCGGCGATTTATCTAATTCATTTGGCCCTTTATAATGCATATATTATCTACACTAAATCCATGGAAAGCCCCACCCCCTTCCTAAAATTAATCAAAGAAATTGTCACGTCCCTTATCTATCAATAAAGACCCCCCATATGCAGCAAAAGTGGATTTTGAAGAGATACCAGCTACCATTGTCCCCAGTGTCCCTCCCAACCCGGCCTATGCATTGGAGAATGCTTCCAACTTTATCACACATCCCTAAAATATTAGACTGTATTTTTAACAATTTTTCCACTTTCATCATCTGTGCTGACCATCTTCCATGCTTCCTCAAAAAAACCATACCACTGCCTGCCTTCCACATGAACTGACCCTGGTTTTAGCGACTACACTTCTGCCTACTGCTTGGACTGCTTCCATGTAAACTGACCCTGGCCTGTTTTATCAACTATGCTTCTGCCTACCGCTTGGACTGCTTCCACGTGAACTGACCCTGGCCTGTTTTATCAACTATGCTTCTGCCTATCGCTTGGACTGCTTGCATGTGAACTTACCCTGACCTGTTTTATCTACTATGCTTCTGCCTATTGCTTGGACTGATCTGTTGCCCTGCTACTGTAGTACACAGGGGTCTCACATATGTGAGGGGCTCCAGAATTTCAAATGAAGAAAACTTATTGTTTGGTTTTCTCTGGGTTTCGTAATTTCTGGATTATGTCTTATATATAGATTATATATTATATTATATTATATTATATCTATTAATGTCTGGAGGCTTCAAAGAAATTTGTGTGGGAGAAGCCTCTACCCCTGTGCCCAGGTCTTACCTGACCAAGGCCCTCAACCTGCTGCTGACTTACTGCCATCATGCCTCTGCCTGCCGCATGAACTGACCACACCTCTGCCTGTTACCTTTACTATGGGAATATTTAGCTATAGCAAGAGGCAGTATGTTTATGCAGGGCTGGAAAGTGGTAAAATAATGAGTGTGCATTTAACAGTGTACCAGGACCAATATTATGGCTGTGCTGACCATTTCCCTGCCTGGACAATTAATTTGGACAAACGCTTTGGCTGTGCTGACAATATCCCTTTATTGACTATAGACAATATTTCTGCCTTCTGCCTGGATAATTACTATTGCTGTCGCTAAGCACTGCCCTGCCCGCTGCCTGGACCAATGCTCTCCTCTGTGGAAAACTACACTACTAAAACCACAGGTAATACTTTTTTTCCCTTTCCTCCATAGAATTTATTTTGGAGTGAAATTCTTGGTATGTGTTAGAAATATGAAGGGCCTTCAAAAATGATAGGTTGTCAGGAAATTAGATGGGAAACTTATGCTCCTAGAACACCTGAAGGTGCTACTTGAATGTTGGGCGTCTTTATGTGGCCAGGCTGTGGAAAAGTTTCACACATGTGGTATTGTCATACTCAGGAAGAGTAGTTGGAAATATTGTATAAATGGACAACTTTGTGTAAAAAAAATGTTCTCAGTTTCTTTCCACATTTTCCAAAAACGTGTGGAAAAAAATGGCATGTTCAAAAAAATCTTTATGCCTCATACAATATACGTTGGGGTGTTTGCTTTCCAAAATAGGGGCATTTTGTGGGTGTTTCCATTGTCCTGGTGCTCCCGGGCCTTCAAAACGGCGATAGATTGCCAGGAAATAATATGTGTAATTTATGATCCTAGAACACCTGACGGTGCCCCCTGCATGTTGGGCCTCTGTATGTGGCTAGGCTGTGAAAAAGTCTCACACATGTGGTATCACCATACTCAGGAGGAGTAGCAAAATGTGTTTTAGGGTGTAATTGCAAGTATGCATATGCTGTGTGAGAGAAAAAAACCTGTTAATATAACAATTTTGTAAAAAGAAAAAATTATTTATTTTGCAAAGAATTGTGGGAAAAAAACTCACCATGCGACTTACTAAATACCATGGAATGTCTACTAAAAAACTCAGTAGTGATTAAATACCACCAAAAGAAAGCTTGATTTGTGTGAAAAAAAAGGACACAATATTCATATGGGTACAGTGTTGCATGACTGAGTAATTGTCATTCAAAGTGTGAGAGCACTGAAAGCTGAAAATTGGCCTGGGCAGGAAGGAGGCAAAAGTGCACAGTAGGCAAGTGGTTAAAGTGGAGCTTCCAAACCAAAGAACTGACCGGGAGGACCTAGACAATGTCCAAGGGAGATTTACAACAGGCTATCAATCCCAGATGGTGCAATAGCCTGCATAAGATAGTAGATGAGGTATTAATACTGCAGGGAAACCTCTTGGATGTGGATATAGATAGCATGTCATGGTTAGTGTAAAGAATATGTATACATTTATTACATTTATTACCTTTGTGAATACAAGCATCCAGGAGACAGACCTTAAAGACCGCTTTACATGTGCTTCACTTGTCTAAATGTAAATGCCAATAAATCCAAAATTAAGATAGCTATCCAATGTCAATGTGTCCCTTCCCTCTGAGTAAGCCATGATCATAAGCTTCAAATTGGAAAAGACATACTTTGAAAAAAAATATAGGGGGAGCCAAGGGAATACCTACCTACATAGGGGTTATGTAGTGGAAAGATGGCATTGCTTTCCCCCCTGGCCACACTGCATACAGCAAACTCGGCAGACTGGTTGAATACACCAACGGCTGCCACGCATGTGCAGTGATGGCGGGGACATAGGCGGAAAACCACTCCTCCTCCGTCACTGCCACCCGAAGGACAGCAGGGCTGCTGGCATAGACGCACTGATGTGTCAAGCCCTACCCCCAGCAGCATGAGAAATATTGCCCCACCATGAACCAATCCCAAGTAAGCCATACTATTGGTTAGGTTTTGCAATGTGATATACCTATTAAAGCAAAAAAGTAACATATGTTGCAAAACATTTTCTAAAATTACAGGCAGGAAAAACTGATAGTTTAAGCATGATCAGATTAGTTCATGTCAGAAGCAACAGTAGAGGAGGAAAGATACTGAAGTTGCTCTTACAAAATATTTGTTTATTTTTTCAGACACCTTGGTTCACTGGTTGTCTCTTCTTTTTTATTTCTTTACCTGTTTGTTGGTTTTAGACACTAATATACTTGCCGGCATAGTGGCCTGTTGAGGTGTGTGTTGTCATACAGGTCCAGGTCCTGATAACACTGAGGTAAGCAGGGTAAGTATATCCATCACTACTTTATTTTAAGTTCATGGCACCCCAGCACTTACTGAAGGAACTCACGTGACAAGCTGACAATAAATGATGTTAAAGGAGAGACAGTGGTTTACTCTTGTCAGCCTTCAACAGGAAATGTTACTGGAAAAGACCTCCAGGGAAGAAACTTTGCAAAAGATTCAAGAAACACAATTTGTTCAAGAAAACTGTATACCGTGAGACATACTGCAATTTATAATGAAACATGGTTTTAAGGTTTACTTATACTTAAAAACAAAAATCAACAGGGATTGTGGGAACCCCTTACTGTTCACAACCGTGTACAGTGTGAAGGCCAAGAGACTCAGGAATCAAGCACCTTTAGCATCTACCATAAACTGAAATAGGTAGGAAGGTTTTGTGTGGACTGACCTAATATCAATACATTATTTCAACATGTTCCAGAATATATATTAGTTAAAGATTATTTTTATGCTACTAAGCAATAACAAGTTCAACATATAGTTGAACATTAGGGTAGCAGAGATACAGAGAGGTTGATTTAGTAAAGCAATTGAAACTGTTTACTTGGCAAAGTCAATGTTCACTGAGTTTAGCAAATGAGATTAGGCTGTTTTCACTTCAATCAATAAATTAAATTCTAGAACAAATCCTGTTTTTTTACTTCCCCATTACATGAATAGGGTATTCAAAGTGAACACAAGGTCACTTTGTTAGCTATCATTCACTAATATAGTGAGATGTTAAAGATGATGTGGACATTCTCAATAAACAAGTACACATGCATGGAGTTTTTAAAAAATGGTAGGAAAAGCAGGCAAAAATATTACAGAACCTGAAATTTCATATCTTTTTTGCCTTCCCTTGCAGTTGATGTTGTAAGGTTTCTTGACTTGTAAATGTAGTCCCCCCCCCCTTTTTTTTTTCCTTTTTTTTTTCCTTTTTTTCACCTAACAGCAATCTGAATAGCATTTTCTTTTATAGAGTTATAGCCTATTATTTTAAATTGATTCTTTAATATCCCAAACTAGTATAATTTTATAGGCTTGGCTAAATTTGTTAAATGGCTCTATGTGTTATTTAGCATTTAATTATCTGATGTGCCTTTTGTCCTATTTAAAGCTTTCGTTCTTAATAAATGCCACATAATTATAACTGAAAACAGCCTAATGGAACTGTACTGTATTAGTTTGTGAACAGCTTTCAAGTTCAACTTTCTATATTATGCTGTAATATGTTAATAGTTTTCCCAATATATAGGGAAGATTTGTATCTTGATCTCAGATCTCTTGTATGTAAATATTCTAGTTTTATCCTTCAATTTATCTGAACAGTTGGACATTGATTGCAATGTCACTTTGTACCTGATTTTTCTTGCCTGGAGAAAAAAAAAAAAAAAACAACGCTTACCCACTTTATCCTTTAAGTGACCTCTATTGCGTAAAACAATTGTGAAAAATTATTATTTTTAATCTGGAAATGTTAACCCTTTAACCACTTCCGCACTGCTCACTAGAGCTGTACTGCGGCAAAGTGGCTCGATAAAGTCTGGCGATGTAGTACTACATCACCAGACATTCCCCTCTCTCGGCGGCGCGCGAGTTGGGGAATCGATCGATTGTTGGGGAATCGAGTGTGGAGATCCGCCTGCTTGTGTAAACACAAGCGGGCGAATCTCCTAAGTGACAGGCAGGGTCAGATTGCAGGGTTCAGCATAGCTGAACCCTCGATCTGTCCTTGTGTCACATAGTCCCCTCCCCCCACACACGTCAGTAAGCACCAGGCATACATTAACCCCTTGATCACCAATAGAAATTAACCCCTTCCCTGCCAGTGTCATTTTTACAGTAACAGTGCATATTTATAGCACTGATTACTGTAGTAATGTCACTGGTACCCCCAAAAGTGTCAAAAATATCAGTCAGGGGTCCGATCTGTCCGCCGCAATGTCGCAGTCCCGCAAAAAAATTCGCAGATTGCCGCCATTACTCGTTTAAAAAAAAAAAACACCAAAAATGACATAAATCTTTCCCTTAGTTAGTAAACGCAATAACTTTTGCGCAAACCAATCAAAATACGCTTATTGTGATTTTTTTTTTACTAAACATAGGTAGCAGAAAACAAATTGACCAAAAATTTAAAAAAATTTTGATTTTTACATTTTTTTGGGGGATTTTCATATAAAAAAATGTGAAAAATATTGTTATTTTTTCAAAATTTACGCTCTTTTTTTGTTTATAGCGCAAAAAGTAAAAATCGCACAGGTGATCAAATACCACCAAAAGAAAGCTCTGTTTGTGGGAAAAAAAGAACATCAATTTCATTTGGGTACAGCGTCGCACGACCGCGCAATTGTCAGTTAAAGTCGCATAGTGCCAAATCGCAAAAAGTGGCCCTGACGTAAGACAGCAAAATCCTCCGGTGGTAAAGTGGTTAATAGAATTACTATATGCTTACAACCATCAATCTGACAACCATCCAGTAATGTACACACTGTCCAAACAATTTTGAATCTGTAAAAAAAAAGTAAATGGAAAGTATTTTGTTTTCTATGATGTAAGTATAAAACAATTTTAAGTATCATTAAACCCACATCATTAAAAATTGTCGGTACATGCTGTTCATACTCAGTCACTGTGAAATTTGTTTTTCGTATTCTGCAAAAAACAGGCTCATCCTGCTGTTTGCTGTGCCTCTCTCCTTGTGTGTCAATCTGCTAAACCCAGAGATAGTATAGACAAGCTATTGCCACATCTATTGTGAATGCTCCAGTTTTGGTTCTTTTCTATGCTGTTCATTTCCTCCTATTTCTTATCTGTGCAACCCAACTGACTATAGAGTCACATGAGGGTGTATACACTCCAAGTAAATGACAGCCCACTCCCTCCTTCCTCTTCCATGTGCATTAAACAGTTAAACACAATTGGGTCGGGATATTACATGTCGATCCCTGTAATTCTAAGCACCTACAAATTATAGACACAGACTGGATGTGTGTGAAACGGGCTTTGATAGGCAGAAATCCTTCCCTAGAAAATGATAATGATTTGAGTTCAAAATCATTTATTTGATGTTAGTTATGTATTTTTCCTTTGTATTTCAAGGGCATTTTTTTTTTTTGGATATGTGACTGTCAGCAGAGGACTCGAAGCTCCTCCAGCCAATGTTTCCCTGAAGATGGGCTGCCAAGGAGCTGGGTTCACACAAGAGCTGTATATCAATTATGAAAAAAGGCACTTTCTTCTACGTGAACTGTCTGCGATCTGTAAATTGTCCATTATTTGTTTGAGCCATTTACTTTTTTGAGATGCTGTTCTTTAATTTTATGTAAAGCAAAATAACTCCCATCCTTTTTTTTTTTTTTTTGCGGGAATATCGCCACAATATTATGCATATATTTATAGTGCTCATCTATTATAAATAAATAAATGTAAGTGCGGTTTACATTATAAATAAATAAATGTAAGTGTGAAAAATATATATTTGCAAATGCTCATAAACTCTTGTTGCCACATTGTTGGAAATGTATACAACACTAAAAACAGCTGTTTTTTTTTAATCTACAAAAAACTTCTTTAAAAACTGTTTATTCAGGTATTTTGTGGTGATTAGCTGAACTTTGGACTGAAGAAATTTTGCATTGTTGCTCTGCTCATTTGCATCTCTATTGTGGACAGTCTACAATACATCCGGAAATTATTCACAGCGTTTGACTTTTTCCACATTTTGTTATATTGCAGCCTTATTCCAAAATGGATTAAACTCATTATTTTCCTCAAAATTCTAAAAACAATACCCCATAATCAAAATGTTAAAGAAGTTTGTTTGAAATCTTTGCAAATTTAAAAAAAAAATGTAAACATGTACATAAGTATTCACAGCCTTTGCTCAATACCTTGTTGAAGCACCTTTCGCACCAATTACAACTTTGAGTCTTTTTGAATATGATGCTACAAGCTTGGCACACCTATTTTTGGGCAGTTTCTCCCATTCTTCTTTGCAGGACCTCTCAAGCTCCATCAGGTTGGATGGGGAGCGTCGGTGTACAGCCATTTTCAGATCTCTTCAGAGATGTTCAATCAGGTTCAAGTCTGGGCTATGGCTGGGCCACTCAAAGACATTCACAGAGTTGTCCCATAGCCACTCCTTTGTTCCCTTGGTTGTATGCTTAGGGTTGTTGTCCTGTTGGAAGATGAACCTTCGCCCCATTTTGAGGTCCAGAGCAGGTTTTCATCAAGGATGTCTGTGTACATTGCTGCATTTATCTTTCCTTGGTCCTGGCTAGTTTCCCAGTTCCTGCAGCTTAAAAACATCCCCACAGCATGATGCTGCCACCTCCAGACATGACTCTTGCCATTCAGGCCAAAGAGCTCAATCTTTGTTTCATCAGACCAGAGAATTTTGTTTCTCATGGTCTGAGAGTCCTTAAGGTGCCTTTTGGCAAACTCCAGGTGGGCTTGCATGTGCCTTTTACTGAGGAGTGGCTTCCATCTGGCCACTCTACCATACAGGCCTGATTGGTGGAGTGCTGCAGAGATGGTTGTTCTTCTGGAAGGTTCTCGTTTCTCCACAGAAAAACGCTGGAGCTCTGTCAGAGTGACGATCATGTTCTTGGTCACCTCCCTGGCTAGATCCCTTCTCCCCCGATCGCTCAGTTTGCTTTAGTCCTAGTGCTTCCAAACGTTTTCAATTTACAGATGATGGGGGCCACTGTGCTCATTGGGACTTTTAATGCTGCAGACATTTTTCTGTACCCTTCCCCGGATCTGTGCCTCCATACAATCCTGTCTTATGGCTTGGTTTGTGCTCTAACATACACTGTTAACTGTGGGACCTTATATAGACCGGTGTGTGCATTTCCAGATCATGTCCAATCAATTGAATTTACCACAGGTGGACTCCAATCAAGTTGTAGAAACATCTCAAGAATGAACAGTGGAAACAGGATGCACCTTAGCTCAATTTTGAGTGCCATGACAAAGGCTGTGAATATTTATGTATATGTGATTTTTTCGCTTTTTATATTTAACAAATTTGCAAAGATTTCAAACAAACTTCTTTCACGTTGTCATTATGAGGTATTGTTTGTAGAATTTTGAGAAAAATAATGAATTTAATCCATTTTGGAATGAGGCTGTAACATAAAATGTGGAAAAAGTGAAGCGCTGTGCATACTTTCCCGATGCATTGTAGTATGTCCATTTCAATTGTTCATAAGGAGCTTGAGCCATCTAATTTTTGTGGCGGTTGCTGTAAATAAAAAAAAAAAAATTGGTTGCCAATCCCGATTTTATCTTGTTTATTCATTACAGGCATTTTTACAGCGCCAACAATCCACACTGTGCTTGTAAATTGTACATTCACATCAATTCCTGTTTTCAAACATACACATACTAAAGCCAATTTACCCAGGCCAGAGCATCACCAGGAAGAAGTGATATGAGGTTTCAGTAAAATGAGTGATCAATAGGGAAATGTAAAAATCTATTATTTTGCTAGAAAATTACTTAGAACCCCCAAACAGTATATATATATATATATATATATATATATATATATATATACACCGTATATATATATATATATATATATATATATATATACAGTACATATATATATATTTTTTTAGCAGAGGCCCTATAGAATAAAATGAAGGGTGTTGACATTTCTTTATGTCACGCGATTTTTGTGCAGCGGTTTTTCAAATGCAATTTTTTGGAAAAAAAAAACACTTTCATTAATTAAAAAAAACAAAGCACTAAAGTTAGCCCATTTTTTTTTAATGTGAAAGAGGATGTTATGCCGAGTAAATAGATAACTAACATGTCATGCTTTAAAATTGCGTCTGCCCGTGGAATGGCGTCAAACTATGGAGCTTAAAATTCTCCATAGGCAACACTTTTAATGCCTTTACAGCTGACCAGTTTAGATTTCAACAGTAGGTCAGGTGCTAGAATTATTGCTCTTGCTCTGGTGTTCGTTACAATAACTCACATGTGTGGTGCAATTAATGTTTACATATGCATGGGGGAGTAACGTATGTGTTTGCATTAGCGAGTAAGCACGGTGGGACAGGGGCCCCTTACATTTTTTTTTTAATATATTTTAATATTTATTTTATATAAACATTTTTTTTACACTTTTTTTTGGGATGAACTTTATTGCTATCAGAATGATCCTACAAACATCCCTTGTGACAGCATGGGCCGTGACAGGTCCTCTCTATGGAGAGATCTTGGGTTTATTAGACCCCAGATCTCTCCTCTAATCTCCCATGCAACCAATCAGACACAGATCAGTCTGGTCGGCTGCTTTCCTGGCTGCTGGCGGCAAAGTAAACAAAGAGGGGAATCGGAAGTGACTATATAACTCATCGCTCCCGGTTCCCCGGGGTACCAGAAAGAGGGGAACTATGTCAGTTACTCTCCCTCTGTTATGGGCAGCCGTCACCGCCAGCCACATCACTCCCAGGCACTGAGATCATATGGTAGAGTCATGGAGAGGGACCTCTTTCAGCCACCCACAGAAGTGATCGAGTGGCTAATTAGCCACTGGGATCACTTCTGCTTGTTATGGAATCACTGGCTGAAAAGATACATACCAACATGATGTCTGTAGCTGCAGGCATCATTTCGGTATAACCACTGAAACCTGGGGATGTCCATAGATGTCCTCCTGACAGGAAGTGGTTTATGAACAAGCCTAGTATGCAAATGATGATATGTCAAAGTATTGCAGTTAGGTGCCCTTATATCCATTAAATGTTTTATTAATTTGCCTATAGGTTTTTAGACATAGGTAAAGTTTCACAATAACTGCATGCTGCTTTGTGTTCTGAAATGACATACAGACTGAAATTCTGAATGTAAACTACTTTACATTTATTACATGGATATTCTTAGTAGGGACAGTTTTCATTCAGTGTAGGATTGAAGCATAGGCGTGCGCAAGGGTTGTGCCAGGTGTGCCTGGGCACACCCTTATCACTACATGCAGGGCCGATTCCCCCTACTGCCCGGGCTTCCCCCCCCCCTTGTCGCGCCTCCACCTCCACCTCCACGTCCACCTGTAGTGCTGCAGGCTTCGATCCCCCCCCCCCCCGGCTACTGCGGTCCACCAGGCCCTTTCTTTTCTAAATGAACACAGTGAACACACTCACTCTGTGTTTACTATGCTTTAATGTGTGAATGAACAGGAAGCTGCTTAGCACAGAGCACCAGAGCCATCTTACCAAATGGGCATGCTAGGCAGTTGCCCAGGGGCCCCACTTGCTATAGGGGGCCCCACCTGCTTAGTGACCCAGCCCCAGCCAAGCTTTAGTCCCAATTCCCATGTGCATCCAGCTGCTGAACTTAGCAGGTGGCCAGCGCCTGTCAGCCCTGCGCTGCTGTCAGGCTACTTGGGCTGTGGAGGGGGAGCCCACAACTGCACCTCCACGGGAACAGACACACACAGGACAGTTGAGTGTGACTCCCGTCCGTGTGTGTGTTCACAGGACCCAGCTGCCGAATTTGGAAACTGTCATTAGCCTTGCACTGCTGTACCAATAAATATAGCCATTTTTATTCTCATGGGTGATTGTGTAGGCAGGGCCCCAGTGCGCTGCATTGCCCGAGGCCCTTCAATGCTCTTAAGATGGCACTGCAGAGCACTTCCCATTAAGGCCTGGTTCCCACCTATACAGGTTGCAGTTCGCAAATTCCGGATGCATTTTGCATTTTTCAATAAACATTTTTGATCCATTGAAGCCTATTGAACAAAAAAAATGAAAAAAGTCCTTAGCCTTTTCTATAAAATGCACAGATGTGAACGCGACCCATTGGAAATCATGTTAAATGGACTGTAGTGTATTTCTGCAAAACTGAAAACGCACTAAAAATGCATAGGTGTGAACCAGGCCTTATTCACTGTCCAGTACAGCTGAGGCTTCAGAGAAAGGCATATGTGTTTGAGCTTTGGGATGCACACCCAAATGCAATAGGCTGCGCACATCTATGGATTGATGAAATAATGGATAACTAGTGTTCACATCCATTGGAAAGCCTATTGCAACTCACTCCTCCTTGACCTACCATTACATAGGCTATCCCCCCTTAATGAATGCTGCTGCTAGACTCATCTACTTGACCTCCTGCTCCCCAACTCCCTTGTCACCGCCTCTCATGCTTGCATTCAGGACTCCTCAAGCCTGTCCCATCCACTGGTACTCTTTTCCTCAATTTGTCTGACTATCTTCTACTCTATTCACCTTTAGGCAATCCCTGAAAAACAGTCTCACAACATTGATAACCAGTGCAGCCCTGGGGGGGGGCTGCCACTAGAGCCACCAGGGATGCCCACCTATGACCACCAGGGATGCCCACCATGGCCACCAGGGATGGAAATCAGGGTTCAGAGAGCCTGCCAGTGGTGCCCTCCCTATCAGTGCTGCCCATTATTGCCATCTATCAGTGCTGCCCACCAGTGCCCATTATTGCCATCTATCAGTGCCGCCCACCAGTGCCCATTATTGCCCACCAGTGCTGCCTATCAGTGCCCATCAGTGCCGCCCATCAGTGCCGATCAGTGCCGCCTATCAGTGCTGATCAGTGCCGCCCATCAGTGCCACCTATCAGTGCCCATCAGTGCCACTGATCAGTGCCCATCAGTGCTGCCTATCAGTGCCCATGAGCGCTGCCTATCAGTGCCCACCAATGCTGCATATCAGTGCCACATATCAGTGCCCATCAGTGCTGCATATCAGTGCCACCCCATCAATGCCACCCCATCATTGCCACCCCATCAGTGCCTTCTCATCAGTGCCTGTCAGTGCGGCCTCATCGGTGCAGGAAAAAACATATCTATTTACAAAATTTTATAACATAAAACAAAAAAAAATTTTTTTTTTTTCAAACTTTTCGGTCTTTTTTTATTTGTGCACCAAAAAATAAAAAACCTTGCGGTGATCAAATACCACCAAAAGAAAGCTCTATGTGTGGGGAAAAAATGACACAGATTTGGTTTAGGTACAATGTTGCATGACCGCGCAATTGTCATTCAAAATGCAACAGCGCTAAAAGCTGAAAATTGGTCTAGGAAGGAAGGGGGTTTAAAGAGGTTGTAAGCCCAAATTTTTTATTTTTTATTTTTTTCAACCTGAAAGAGAAACCCATAATGAGCTAGTATGCATCGCATACCAGCTCATTATGAAATACTTACCTTAGAAAGAGCCCCCGCTGTGCCGCCAGCTTACCTCTATGACGGGCGACATGATCAGTCACCCGTCTTCCGGGATCGTGGCCTCCGGCCATCTGATTGGCCGGAGCCGCGGTGACGTCACCCCCGCGCACATGCGCGGGAGCCGGTGGTCACGGCACAGGGCTCTGAAGGAACGGCACCAGCGGCCGTTCCTTTGGAGCGCATGCGCCAGTGATGTCACTGG
Organism: Pelophylax lessonae; assembly: GCF_965119305.1. Taxonomy (NCBI): domain Eukaryota; kingdom Metazoa; phylum Chordata; class Amphibia; order Anura; family Ranidae; genus Pelophylax; species Pelophylax lessonae. Next base: position 602,503,427 of record NC_138768.1, on the reverse strand, counting down.
CTGCATGTAAGGTAAATATCTCCTAAACGGTACATGTTTAGGAGATATTTACAGTACCTATAGGTAAGCCTTATCATAGGCTTACCTATAGGCACAACTTGCAGAGGAGGGTTTACTTCCTCTTTAAGTGCCCAGTATTGAGGTAGTTAAAGAGGTCTATCCTGCCTCTAACTAATAAACTGAACTTTTACTTTTTTTATCATCTCATCCCTTACAGGTATTGCTTTTTGTATCACTTGACCCTTCCTTTTAGTTTATAAGCTCTAATAAACAGGGCCCTCTGATTCATCTTGTATTGAATTATATTGGAACTGTACTGTGTCTCTCAATTTTGTAGAGCACTATCAAACTGTTGGCACTGTATTAATCCTGTATAAAAATAATTATAATACTTTACATGCTGAAGATTTACCGTCACACGTTACTGACTGATTTTGACAATATGACAGCTAAACTACCTCATCCATTAGATACAACAACATGCAACCAAGGAATTGACTTCAGTTCTTTATGCAGCCCACACCTAATGAAATCATGAAATCAAAGCATGAAGGGTCATAGAAAGGTTAATTCACTAAAGCATAACACATTTTTTTTTTCAATTTCATTTCATTATAGTGGTATTTTCTCATTTTTAAAATTAAAAGAAAAATTAACCTAGGTTTTACTCCAGGGGTCAGTTGTCACAGCTGATTATATTGCTTTTTGCAACACTTTGGATTGTAAAAGTGCATTCTTAAAAATATATAGCCCAAGTTATTGCCTGTAAAACATCATTAGCTTCTCAGTGGTGGTAATTTTTATTTTCTATAAGGTGTCTGTTGCTCAGAACACAAAATGAAGGCATTTTCTGGAGAAAAAAAAATATTGATTCATGAGGGAAAAAATGGTGATTCAAAAGCTTTTAGTCTATAGCTTTCTCCAGTGTTTCAGTAAACACATCACAACTGGCAGGATTGAGACTTATTACAGAAGCTTATCTCAGAGAAGTCTGTAAAAAAACAAAGTAGGGATCTTACAAAATTCCAAAGTTCTTGTGTTTTTTCACGTTATTGATATCTAATTTAGAGCAATGCTCTGACATGCAATATGTTTTACGGTGGGTATCACACTCAACTCCTCCCTGCACCTGCACCAGGTTTAGGTTCCTGCATGCTGCTTCTGACTTCCAAGTTCTGTCATTGTCGCACCAATCAGAGTTTGGCTGTTTACTTAAAAGGCTAGTGCATGTGTTGCTTGGTGTTCAAGTAACACATCAACAAGCTTGCTGTCAAATCCCCTGGTCCTTATAACATTATCTGAGACTGTCTTTGTGTGTCCCTGTGGACCTCGATGTTCCCACTTTTAGCTTTCTTCCTTGGTCCTCCACCTGTGAAACTCCTCTAGCATCCAATGACCCTTAAATCCTGTGTTCCTGTGCTCCCAGTATCCCAGTGTTCCCAGTGACCCTCACATGTGTTTCTGCGATCCAAGCTCCCCAATGCCGCAAGAGGATCTCTATCCTTATTTCCTCTGGTCCCAGCACCCCAGTGCTCTCAGTGATTCATACATGTGTTCATGTGTTACACAGTACTACAAGAGACTCTCAATCTTGTGTTCCTGTGGTCCCAGCTGCCAGTGCTCCCCTTGGCACTCACGTGTGTTCCAGTGTTCCCAGCATCTCAGTGCTGCAAGAGATTCTTGCTCTTGTGCTACTGCAATCTCAAAATCCCAGTGCTCCTAAAGACTTTCACTTCTACTTCTGTGATTCCAGCATCCAGGTGTTTCCAGAGACTCTCTTCTTCTATTTGTGCTTACTGCTCAGTAGCTGTCTTTTTGGGTAGGTTAGAGGGAGGCAACTTGAAAGCAGTTCTGCAGAAAAGGCTATATAGTCCTGCGGGATGCTATGGATAAGACCAGCCGGCATCTTAGACTTAGCTGTTCTTAGGTCTCTCACCTTTGTTGGATGTGCCCATAATCACCTGTGGGTGCTATGGATAAGACCAGGCAGCTCCTGGTCACAGGAGACCGGTCACTTAAATACTTATGTTACCACAATCCCCTGTAGCTGTAGAAAGATACCTGTGAATCTATTCTTTTGTAGACCATCATGTGAGTCAAGTTTATAGCATCCAGTGAATACTTTTCCAATTGAAAATGGTGGTTTGATAATATTGATAATTGAGAAGAAAGAGGATATGAAATGCACATTGATATATATGAAATATACATTCTGAAATTTTTGGATGGCAACTAGCACTTGATAAGAAGAATGCTTGTGAATTGTATATAGTTTGCACTTAAGAGAGCAATTTATAAATACAATATTTTATATTGTCAGATAATAAATACTATTTATAAAGTTTATTTTCTGTCAACTCATAATGTTGACTTTGTGGAAAACATTGGCACCGCCCTTTAAGTCCTAAAAAAAGCAAGAATGCATATGTTGCAACAGCGCATCAAAAGTAATCATGTTGCATTTTGATAAGATAGGATATATTTAAAACTGAACTCCAGAGGTCACTTTGTAATATCTGCAGGCATACTGGGGGTTACTAAACCCAGGACCCTGGTCTCCCTCAGTACGCAGTAAATAGTAAATATAAACTACTAAGAACCTTAGTAGTATATAGCAGCTGTGTGACTTCTATGAGCTCTTGGTAAATCTTGTAGGAGGAGTTTTTATATTGCACTAAGCTGTCCTATCAGGATCCAGGACCCCTGACCCTCTGTCTGGACAGTGCTGATTGGCCTTGTATTGATCACATGCACTCTCCCAAGAAAAAAAAAAACTCTCTAGCAATACACACCAAACTAAGCATGTGCAACCTGACTCCAAAGGCTCAGTCTTATCCAGACATGTTCTGAAAACAGAAAGAGAAGGATCAGTGCATACAGGATCAAACAAACCTTTTTACACAATGCAAAGAATTAACCCATTGGGTTCCACAGTGAGTATAACAAGCAGGTTTTACTGAATATGCAGACAGATTTTACTTTTGTGGGTTTATAAACACCTTAAGTCCAATGTGATGCATGCCACTTCCTTAAAGCGGAGTTCCACCCAGGGGATACTTTTTTTAATAAAAATACCCCCGGGACAGTCAGGGCTAGTACATTCCACAATGGCTAGCCTCTGATCTGTCCCGGGCTGCACTTACCTTTTAGGAGAAATACTTACCTTGAAAAAGTATTCTCCATCGCTGCCATCTCAGGCGTGGGCAGCTTGAAGCCAGCGCGATCCTCTTCGGCGTCCTCTTCCTTCTTCTTTGGTCCCACAATGCACTGCCCCGGCCCCGCCGTCACTTCCGGTGCGCGCGCGTCATCCCTTCACAGCTTCTAGGCATGCCCAGAAGCTGTTTAGAAGGGAATGGCGCGCGCGCACCAGAACTGACGTCGGGGCCGGTGCAGGCGCATTGATTCCTTGGAGCGATGACGTTCAGCTCCCAGGAATCATTGCAAAAGCCAGGAAGTGATGAATTGCCGTGGCCGCTGAGGGGAGGAAGAAGGAAGTAAGGAAAGTATATTTTCTCTACAAGGTAAGTCAAAAAAAAAAAATTGCGATTATCCATTTGTTTTTCAGGTGACCCGGAGCGAGAAGATGGAGGTAAGTGTAAATTTAGGGTGGAACTCCACTTTAACTTACCTCTTTGATTAAAATCTGTCAGGTTATGGTAGCTTGGGACTACACATTTTTGGGGCACTGAGAGGAGTGATGCTGTCTTTTCCCCTCTGTTCTGTGATTGGCCAGAAGAGGGCACAGCAGCTGCACGCAACTCTGCAACTACCGGAACTAAGTCTAGAAGGTCTAGTGTCAGAGCTCCAGTAGTGTCCTAAAGCTCTACTTCCTGGAGCTCCATAAAGCTTGTCATTAAATAAAAGTGATAAATCTATCACTTTGTTGGACTTAATTCATAGTAAGCCTCCACATGTTACAAAATGGCAGAAATCATAGAGTTCAGCTTTAAAACAAAAACACAGACACGTTTCGTAGCTGTGTCTGTATACAATCGTTATCCAATTTTACTTTTCACAGCACTACTCTATACAAGGCATGCTGTTAATCTTTTTGTCATATCTGGTAAAAGCATTGCGTGACATTTTGCAAGTGATATTTTGTGCCATTTATCAAGTTTCTGTCAAACCAAGGTTTTAATACAATGGTCTTACCTGCTCACTGCATTACCAGCATGACCTAACTTAATGATAAATGAAATATGTGAAAAGTAGGTGCTAGATTTGAACATGACCAATTAAAGGCTAACCTCTAAAGTACTGCACAAATCATTTTTTGCTGGCAGGTATGCAATAATATTGAATTGCATGATGATCTGCCTATAGACATTTAAAACATTATATTATTGAAACACAACCTGTAAACTTCTCTGTAATAATTGTATATACTAGAATATGTGTCTGCTATATGTTATATCTTGGCTACCATTTATTGGCTGAGAAGTTTCAGATAGAAATGGGCAATCTTTTTCAATCTAGTGCAACGAAAGACTTGTTCAGCTTCATTAAAAAGGTTGTAAACCCCCCAAAATTTTTTTTTTTCTTTTTGCAACCTGCAAGAGAAACACATAATGAGCTAGTATGCATCACATACTAGCTCATTATGAAATACTTACCTTAGAACGAGCCCCTGCCGTGCCGTCCGCTTACCTGTATGATGGGCGACTGGACATTCGCCCGTCTTCCGGGATCGCGGCATCCGGCCATCTGATTGGACGGAGCCGCGGTGACGTCACTCTCGCGCACGCGCGTGGGACCCGACGGTCACGGCACGGAGCTCTGAAGGAACGGCACGAGCGCCCGTTCCTTCAGAGCGCATGCGCCAGTCACGTCATTGGCTGCATGTAAGGTAAATATCTTCTAAACGGTACATGTTTAGGAGATATTTACAGTACCTATAGGTAAGCCTTATCATAGGCTTACCTATAGGTACAAGTTACAGAGGAGGGTTTACTTCCTCTTTAAAAACTGACAAATCAGCCTGGGATTAACACTATTACTTTTAAAAAAAGATGTGTTTCTGCGCTGAAGTGTAATGAGTTATCTAAGAGCTGCACCTATAGACAGTGCCCAGGTCATCCAGCGCCCAGGGCAAAGACAGTAAACTGCAACAATCCCAACCCCCCCCCCCCCCCCGGATCGGACTTATAGTGGTGGAAGGTCTGTAATGTTTGTGACATGCACTGAAATAGTACTTAGTGTTACACTGCAGCAACCTAGAGGGTTTAAAATTGGTGCACACATATAGGGTAGTGGTGTGTAGGGTCACCAGAAGGAAGAAATGTCCCTGTGTTGACGGTATGACTGGGAGGAAATGATACCGCTACAGCATGCTGTTTGTGTCAATCTGAGGAGGACTGATTGGCCTCTGTCAGTGGTATGAGGTAGGGTAGGTTGACTCTGACGGGTGCATGGACCTAAAGGGCTCTAGGGGGGCTCTGAGGGAGGAAGTGGGTATGAAAGGCCTCTAAGGGCTCATTCAAACATGCTGCTATCATTGCTGGTGTTTGACAGGTGGCGAGGGGCCATAAGTTGCTACCATCTGTTTTATCTCTAAAAATGCTGACCTACTGTGCCTCTATTGCCTGCAGTACATGCCATTTCACTTTTACCATGTGCAGAGCCCTGGCTGATAGCATCTCCTTATTCAGGTGGGTGGTTGGAGCACTACAAATGCAGCTCAACTGCCTATTTTTACCTCCCTCTAACCTGTGTGAATAAACCCTATGGCCTTGCTTACACTTGTGCTGGTGGGGGGAGGGTCATAAAATAAGGGGGTTGAGTTGCAGTTTTACTGTCTCCATCCCTTTAAGCTTCAAAGGCAGCCCATGGGGGCTATGCCCATAATGCAGCTGTGAAGCTATGCATCTCAAAATGGTTTGCTCGATAAGCTGCCCTACAGGTGAGAAATGTGGAAAATAAGTCCTTTTCTAAAAATGTGTCACATCACACCACACAGTGATACGGCACCATATGGTTTGGTGTGTGTGAAAATGTGTGTGTTTAGCAGATGTGCGGGGGGTGCCCTTAACTATCAATGCCACTGCTGCAGGTCTCTTAAAGGACAGTACACTTCTGTGTTTGTCAGGAAAGCCACAATTTTGTGCACAATCCTGACATGCAAGCAGGTTCACACTTTAGTGCAGTGGTTTGGCCACAGTGCGATTGTATGTGCAGTTTACCTGCAGATTTAGGTGCGCTCCCAATGATTTCTCATGGACTGTGCATTCTCTAAATCAAAGATGCAGCATGCAAAACTATGATTTGCTTTCATGAAAACACGCTGTCTAATAGAATTTAATGGAAGCGCACATACAATTGTGGGTAAATCGCATTGCGGCCAACCTGCCGCGCACCTATGTGAACCCACTATTAGGGATAAGAAAATAGTGAATCAATGAGGAGGTTGGGGTGGTAAGAATATGTGCTAATGAAGAGCAAAGTGATGGGGTGCAGAGAATATTTGAATATTCTAGGTTGTGTGGGGACAGGACAGAAGAGCTAAAAGCAAACTGGGATGGAGAGGGTGCAAGATCATTGTGTGGAATGCTGAGCGAAGGCCAGAGGCTGCAGGACATGTGTTGTAGAGATTTATAGACAGAACAGATAGGAGATGGAGAAGGAGAAGGAGAAGGAGAAGGAGAAGGAGAAGAAATCAACAGGGTATAGAAGCATGGAGGATTGGTGGTGACTTACTATGTGATCATGCAGGAAAGGTAGAGAGAGATGTAGGGGGGCGGAGCGGAGATGGAACGGACAAGTGAGTGTAACAAGTGAGTGTAACAAGTGAGTGTAATAAGTGAGTGTAATAAGTGAGTGTAATTGAGGTGTCCTGGGAAGGAAAGCAAGGTGAGGGCGGGAGTGTTGGAGGGGAGATTGATTAGTAGCTGCAATAAATAGATAAGGGAGAATTAGGATGAATGGAGGAGTCAAGGAATCAGTAGATATGCACTATGCAGTGAATATAAGGCACAGTCACTCCTGTCAGTGAGGCAGGAGCAGCAACTGAAGCTCCCAGTGCGCCCCCCCTCACTACAGATTAAGACACCGCCCAGGGCAAGAGTCCCTCCTGCCCACCCCTTGTACCGACCCTGCCTATAGATCACCTGAATACAAAAGTGATGTTAAAACATGCATATATATATCAGACCCTTGACTGACATTTTTGACACTTTTGGGGTTACCAGTGACATTACTACAGTTATTACTCAGTGCTATACATATGCACTGTTACTGTAAAAATGACACTGGGAGGGAAGGGGTTAACTTTATTTGAGAGAGAGGGGTTAAGTGTGTCCCTAGGGGCGTGTTTCTAACTGTGATTGGATGTGGCTACTTGTGTAAGAACAGAGATCAACGGTCCTACATAGTAGAACCGTATGATCTTCATTCTTACACAGGGGAGAATGACATCGGGTCCGCCGGGCACACGCGCGGGGGGGTCCGTGAGCGAGCAGGAGAGCGCCTCCGGTGGCGCGCGCTCACTCTCAAGAGCCTCACAGGCTGGCGACGTAGACCTACGTCGCTTTTCCTGTGAGGGGCTGACTGCCGACATAGATCTACGTTAGGCAGTTGGCAAATGGTTAAAGACCTCACTCAGCTATAGAACAATTTCAAGTTTCATCAAATTGAGTAAGACTCGTGAAGGTGTAAAGTTCAGTTCAAATCCAGTCATTTCTGTCAGTAAAGACAGAGCAATTTACCCACTTATCTCTTCTTCAATATTGCCTTTTATTGGATCTCCACAAAAATCAGGCCTTCAGATCAGAGCATTTATTTTCCATAAAATGGGAAGCTACTGGCCTAAGCCGTTGATGTAAAGTAGGGATCCTCAAACTATGGCCCTCTAGCTGTTGCGGAACTACACATCTCATGAGGCACTGTAAATTTTTGTAAATTCACAGACATGACTAGGCATGATGGGAATTGTAGTTCCTGAACAACTGGAGGGCCATAGTACGAAGACCCCTGATATAAGGGTTTCCTGCTAAAATGCAGGTAAATTAATAGGAGTAATGATAAATTAGAAGAAAACAAAAACATGTACAACAAAGGGGTTTTAACTTTTCCATACTCATGTTTGGTAAACAACTTCCAGTGGAAGTAACACAACCCTTATACTGAAAACTTGCCACACTTCAGCTAGTAATTTCTATCATAGTCTTGTCTACCATATGAAATTTAAATTTCTCTCTATAAAATCCAAGGCCCTTTTCTATAAAAAATTTCAAAAGGCCAGTACTTATTTAAAGAGTTCGAATCTAGGTGCTCTCAAAACCACATGAAGTCCATGTTATACGCTCTGAAAAAGTCCTCCCAAAATGCATGTTGCATTATTTAAAGGTGAACACAGAGCCTACATTGAGATCCACCTGTTGTATGGGGACTTTGTCCCTGTGAAATTTATAACCTTAACCGGTTGCCGACCGCCGCAAGTACATAGTCAGCCCCGGCCAGGCAAAGTGACATACCGGTACGTCACTAGCCTGTCACTTGCTTGTGAGCCAATAGAGGGCGCGCGCCCGCCCCGGCTCATTCCCTGGGAAGTCCATGCATGTGACCGGCAGACCCTATTTCTGCCGGGCACTCGCGATCGTCCGCCATGAAGGGAGAAAGGCAGGCGGCTGATGTAAACAAGCTGCCTGTCATTCTCCCCTGTGTAGAAATGGTGATCATACGGTTCTACTATGTAGGACCGTTGATCACTGTTCCTACACCAGTAGCCATGTCCAATCACAGTAAGAAGCACGCCCCTAGGGACACACTTAACCCCTCCTTCCCCAATAAAGTTAACCCCTTCCCTGCCAGTGTCATTTTGCAGTAACAGTGCATATGTATAGCACTGATTACTGCAGTAATGTCACTGGTAACCCCAAAAGTGTCAAAAATGTCAGTCAAGAGTCCGATCGGTCCGCCGCAATGTCGCAGTACCGCAAAAACAATCGCAGATCACTGCCATTACGCGTTAAAAAAGAAACACCAAAAATGACAGAAATCTTTCCCTTAGTTAGTAAACGCAATAACTTTTGCGTAAACCAATCAAAATACGCTTTTTGTGATTTTTTTTTACCAAACATATGTAGCAGAAAACAAATTGGCCAAAAATGTTAAAAAAATTTGATTTTTACATTTTTTTGGGGGGGAATTTCATATAAAAAAAATGTGAAAAATATTGTTATTTTTGCAAAATTGACGCTCTTTTTTTGTTTATAGCGCAAAAAGTAAAATTCGCACAGGTGATCAAATACCACCAAAAGAAAGCTCTGTTTGTGGGAAAAAAAGGACGTCAAATTTGTTTAGGTACAGCGTCGCACGATCACGCAATTGTCCGTTAAAGTCATGCAGTGCCGAATCGCAAAAAAGGCCCTGGTCAGGAAGGGGGTAAAATCTTCCGGGGCTTAAGTGGTTAAATAAGTTAAGGCCTGCAAGAAGTAGCCCAGAAGAAAAACCATAGTGTGCTGCATTTTAGTAGAGAGGGGTAGAGATTATTTAGGTAATTGTACATCATTTACTTCCTAAACTGGAAACCAATGATTTCTCAAATGGTAATCTGTGGTGAGTTTTCTTTTATCAGTTAGAGAAAAAAAATAAAAATAAAAGGCCTTAAAAGATAACGTGTAAGCTATATATCCATTTTTTGCTATGAGTAGCTTGCTTGGCATGAAGCAGCATGTTCCTAAATATGTATTATCTATTTCTGTATTTCCTTGGTGGCAATTCAGAGGCAATTCAGCTTTTTGCTGACTGATGTATATAGCTACCAAGCCACTAGCTGGCATTAATCTCCTACAATAAGAAAACAGTTATACAAACAAGTTGTATATCTTCCAATAAGGAATTACATTTGTATGAGTCTGTAGATGAGACGATTTATAGTAATAACTCTCAATACTCCATTCAGTAGAATATGTTGTATATTCAAAGGAAGGAATAAGTGAAATTAACGAATAATGTTAAATAATATTAAAATAATTAATTAATAGTGTTAATAGTGTTTTTTTAGTGTACTTGTAAATAATTGGAACAGGTAAAGGCTGTTAACCAATTGCCGACCAGCCGCTGTAGTCGGCTCTGTCCCGCGAAACGGCGTACCTGTATGTTGGTTTGCGGGACCGCTAGTGGGGGCGCACATGAGCCGCTGGAGGCATGCGCACGTGCCGATTGACTACAGGGGAAGCCAATCTGCCGTGATCCCTCCCCACGGAGACAGAACAATGGTCTGCCGTTGTAAACACAGCAGACCACTGTTCTGCCAGTAATGAGCACAGGATCCTGTGTTCCTCTTATTTAGGAACACAGGTCTCTGTGTTCATGCAGCAAACCCATCCCCCACAGAGTTAGAAAGCACCCTTAGGGACACATTTAACCTTTTGATCTCTCCTGGTGTTAACCCCTTCCCTGCCAGTGTCATTAGCATATTTTTAGCACTGATTATTGTAATAATGTCACTGATCCTCCCAAAAGTGTCAAAAATGTCAGGTGTCCAATCTATCCGCCGCAATGTCGCAGTCCCGCTAAAAATCGCTGATCGGTGCCATTACTAGTGAAAAAAAAAACAAACAAAAATGACATAAATCTTTCCCCTAGTTTGTAGACGCAATAACTTTTGAGCAAATCAATCAATATACACTTATTGAGATTTTTTTTACCAAAAATATGTAGCGGAATACATATTGGCCTAAAATGAAGAAAAATTTTCATTTCAATTTTTTTTTATTGGGCTTGTTATATAGCAGAAACTGTCGCTTTTTTTTGTTTGTTTATAGCGCAAAAAATATAAATAGCAGAGGTGATCAAATACCACCAAAAGAAAGCTCTATTTGTGGGAAAAAAGGACATCAATTTTATTTGGGTACAGCGTCACACAACCGTGCAATCGCCAGTTAAATGAATGCAGTGCCGTATCGCAAAAAAATGGCCTGGTCATTAAGGGGGTACAACCTTCCGGTCCAGAAGTGGTTAAAGGCATGTCTGCCTTTTATGAACAATTATAAATGTACTCACATTTGCAGAAAAAAAAGTGCACTTACTTAATATTTAAATATAGTTATACTACCCCTGCATGCGCCACTGGCAACAAACTTCCTAAAGGTTGGCCAGGGAAGGATAAATATTCATAATCCAAACCTGTTGTCTTTTAATAGTGGGAATCCCTGGTAGTAAGCATAAGTAGACAATCAAGCTGGGTTGTGGGAAAACAAAGCAAATATAGATCTAGCAATTAAGCTCTAGCTGAATACATCGCAGCAGTGCTACAGTCAGTGAGACACGCCTGTTTAATGCAGGGTGGATACACATATTTGAAATGACATTGAACTTTGATTTTGTCACTTGCCAATCACATAATGAATCAAATACAACACCTGACACCTAAGATTAGTCCCACACCACACACAGATAACCCTATGATTGCTAATTGCAACATACCAAACTACAAAAAATAGGGAAATAAACTATGGTTGCATAATGATTGAAACCAGCCTCTTAGAATTCCATATACTATTTACTAAGCTGGCAGGCATCTTTAAACACTCAAAAAAAAAAAAAACATAGGGTTATGAGGTATTTATTTGTATTTTGGCTAAAATATGCAAACTCAACATGTATGCCAAAGATCATCATGGCTGCTGAGCCCTACGCTAGTCCTTTACAAACTGCGTAAAGCTTACGCTTACTGTATAATTTCTTATAATAGGTTACCTATTCTTGGTCCCAGACCTCATCTAGGTAACCCTATGATTGTTATTAGCAACATTCTAAAGCATTAAACAGGTAGGTTGGTGGATATTTAAAATACTCTCTAAAAGACCTCAAGAAATAAATTTTTAAGGCAATAGTTAAAATCAAGGGTGTGTTGAAGAACAGCCACAAGACCTGGGCATTCTTTTATTTGGTGCTAGTTTGGCCCCTTTTGTATCAATTTTCTGTTGCCTGTACTGATAAATAATGATGGGTCGAATACCCCCCTGTTCGGTTCGCACCAGAACATCTCGAACAGGGAAAAAGTTCTAGCGAACTCTATTAAAGTCTATGGGACACGTCCTCATTTTAAAGGTTATTGCCATAAAAAGTAAAACAATAAAAATTGAAAATTCCTTTAAATATCGTGCCTGGGGGGTCCCCTAATGTGCCTGCAAAGTGGCACATTTGTACAATGTATGGATCTTGCTACAGCAATACTGAGATTTCTAAAGGAAGAAATGTCAGTTAACCACCTCCCATCCGCGCTACAGCCTATGTACGGCTGCAGCGTGGACTCACATTTTCGGGAGGCTGTCTTTATATGGCCTCCCAGTAACACGCTCCCCGCGCGCTCCCCGCGCGCTCCTGCGCGCTCCCGCGAGCGCGCACAGGGGAAAAGCTGTGTTGGCCGTGTCCCTTGGACACAGCCAATCACAGATTGTGACGAATGGCCAATCACAGCGGCCATTCGTCACTTGATCGAGGCATCCAATGAGAGATGATCTCAAATGTAAACATATGAGATCATCTCTCATTGCCTCCCAGTAACAGTCTCCCCGCGCGCTCCCGCGAGCGCGCACCGGGGATAATCTGTGTTGGCCGTGTCCCTTGGACACAGCCAATCGCAGATCGTGGCGAATGGCCAATCACAGCGGCCATTCATCACTCGATCGAGGCATCCAATGAGAGATGATCTCAAATGTAAACATATAAGATCATCTCTCATTGCCAGCTCTCCTTCCTCACACACAGACTGCAGTGTGAGGAGAGGAGAGATTGTGAGTGTTACAGTGTATCATCTGAGTTGCCCACAGTGCCCACAGTGCCCACCAGTGTGTCCATCAGTGCCCATCTGTGCCCACAGATCAGTGTGCCCAGTGCTCATCAGTGTGCCCACAGTGCTCATCAGTGTGCCCACAGTGCCCATCAGTGTGCCCACAGTGCATATCAGTGTGCCCACAGTGCTCATCAGTGTGCTCATCAGTGCTCATCAGTGTGCTCATCAGTGCTCATCAGTGTGCTCATCAGTGCTCATCAGTGTGCTCATCAGTGTGCCCATCACAGTGCCCATCAGTGTGCCCATCACAGTGCCCATCAGTGTGCCAGTGTCACAGTGCCCATCAGTCTCACAGTGCCTATCAGTGTGCCAATCAGTGTCACAGTGCCCATCAGTGTCACCGTGCCCATCAGTGTCACCGTGCCCATCAGTATCACCAATGATGGCAAAAAAAAAATTTCAGCCGAGGAGGCCTTCAATATCCTCAGTGTGGACGAGGATATCAACAGGGAGCTTTCTGCTTCGGAATCTTCTTCGGAGTCAGAGTCTGACTCCGAAGTAAATTACAAGCCGGTCATAAGCAGCGGGACGCAGACCGACTCCGACGAGGAAGAATACTGCGTGCCTGCCAAACAAAGGCGTTCTGGTGAGGAGGAGGCAGTGCCATCCACCAGCTCCGCAGTGCCATCCACCAGCTCCGCAGTGCCATCCACCAGCACCACAGTGCCTCGGCAAGAAAGGCCAAGTTCAAGTGGGGTGTCACCTCGCCCCCAAAGGGTTAGGACCAATGCCAGCCTTCCCTATGCCCTTCAGAACCCCTTGTGGCTTCCTCCCAACTCAGGAGAAGCCATCATCCCCCCTTTCACTGCCCAGCCAGGAGTCCAGGTCAACACGGAGAACTTTGCCCCAATAGACTTCTTCAGTTTAATTTTTACGGAGGACCTGCTGACGTCAATTGTGGCCCAGTGCAACCTGTATGCACAACAATTTATTCGGAGTAACCCCACGTCATTTTATTCCCGTCCCTTTGAGTGGGGAGACCTAACGGTGGAGGAGTTCAAGATCTTTTTAGGCCTCACCTTCAACATGGGACTCAATAAAAAAAAATTAATTGCAAGCATATTGGTCAACCAAACCTATCTACCATATGCCCATCTACAGTAATGCCCAGGGCCAGACATTTGATGATAATGAGGTTCCTCCATTTATCTACCCACAAGACGTACATATCATTGGTCCAAAAAGTAGCAATTTATCTTTTTCATTTGGCCACATACAATTCGTACATATTATACCGCAAGTCCACCGAAAGCCCCCAACCCTTCCTTTATTACCTGGAGGAAATCTTCACTGCCCTTATATTTCCAAACGGCCCACCAGAAAACATTCGATCTGACGTAATCAGTAGACTTTCTGAACGCCATTTTCCCAGTAAAATCCCTCCCACACAAACAAACCAAAAACGGCAGAAAAAATGTAGGGTGTGTACCAAGGCAGGAATTAGAAAAGACACCCGTTATTATTGTCCCCAGTGTCCTTCCCAACCAGGCCTCTGTGTAGAAGACTGTTTCCGCCGTTACCATACTTGTCTAAATTATTAGTGAAGTATGGTAAACGTAGTCCTCCACCTTCACCCCTTATGCAACTGTATGCTCCTGAAATGACCCTGGCCTGTTATTCAACGACGCCTTTGCCTGCTGATTTTGTACATATGTCTGCCTGCTCCGGAACTGACCCTGGCCTGTTTTTTGACCATGCTTCTGCCTGCTGATTCTGTTCATACCTCTGCCTGATCTGGAACTGACCCTGGACTGTTATTTGACCACACCTTTGCCTGCTGATTTTGTACCTACCCCTGCCTGCTCTGGAACTGACCCTGGACTGTTTGACCATGATTTGTGCCTGCCTCTTGAAGTAGTGGGATTCATACCACAGGGGTCTATCATATGTGAGGGGACCAGAATTGTTTTTCTGGATGAAGAAAACTATTTTTTTTTGTTTTTCTTCTTCTCAGATTAGGGTCTGGATCCCAGAGGCTTCAAAGCGATTTGGGTGGGAGAATTCATGGTAATTCATGGTATGTGCATGCTATGTGTCCCTAGAACACCTGATGGTGTTCTTTGAATGTTGGGCCTCTGTATGTGACCTGACTGCGTAAAAGTCTCACACATGTGGTATCGCCATACCCAGGAGGAGTAGCAGAATGTATTTTGGGGTGTCATTTTTGCTATGTACATGCTATGTGTTGGAAATATCTTATAAATGGACAACTTTGTGTAAAAAAAATGCGTTTTCATTTTTTTCCACATTTTCCGAAAATTCTGGAAAAAAAAGACATGTTCAAAAGACTCATTATGCCTCATAGATTATACGTTGGGGTGTTTGCTTTCCAAAATGGGGTCATTTAGTGGGCTTTTCCATTGTGCTGGTGCTCCAGGGCCTTCAAAAGTGTAATAGGTGGTTGAGAAATGAAAAGTGTGTTTTATGCTCAGAGAACGCCTGGAGGTGCTACTTCAATGTTGGACCTCTGTATGTGGCCTGGTTATAAAAAAGTCTTACACATGTGGTATCGCCATACTCAGGAGGAGTAGCAGAATGTATTTTGGGGTGTCATTTTTGCTATTTACATGCTATGTGCTGGAAATATCTTATAAATGGACAACTTTGTGTAAAAAAAATGCGTTTTCATTTTTTTTCCACATTTTCCGAAAGATGCTGGAAAAAAATGACATGTTCAAAAGACTCATTATGCCTCATAGATTATACGTTGGGTATTTGCTTTCCAAAATGGGGTCATTTAGTGGGCTTTTTCATTGTGCTGGTGCTCCAGGGCCTTCAAAAGTGTAATAGGTGGTTGAGAAATGAAAAGTGTATTTTATGCTCCGAGAACGCCTGGAGGTGCTACTTCAATGTTGGACCTTTGTATGTGGCCTGGCTGTAAAAAAGTCTCACACATATGGTATCGCCATACTCAGGAGGAGTAACAGAATGTATTTTGGGGTGTCATTTTTGCTATGTACATGCTATGTGTTGGAAATATCTTATAAATTGACAACTTTGTGTAAAAAAAATGCGTTTTCATTTTTTTTCCACATTTTCCGAAAGATTCTGGAAAAAAATGACATGTTCAAAAGACTCATTATGCCTCATAGATTATACATTGGGGTGTTTGCTTTCCAAAATTGGGTCATTTAGTGGGCTTTTTCATTGTGCTGGTGCTCCAGGGCCTTCAAAAGTGTAATAGGTGGTTGAGAAATGAAAAGTGTATTTTATGCTCTGAGAACGCCTGGAGGTGCTACTTCAATGTTGGACCTCTGTATGTGGCCTGGCTATAAAAAAGTCTCACACATGTGGTATCGCCATACTCAGGAGGAGTAGCAGAATGTATTTTGGGGTGTCATTTTTGCTATGTACACGCTATGTGTTGGAAATATCTTATAAATTGACAACTTTGTGTAAAAAAAATGCGTTTTCATTTTTTTCCCACATTTTCCAAAAACTTCTGCAAAAAAATGACATGTTCAAAAGACTCATTATGCCTCATAGATTATACGTTGGGGTGTTTGCTTTCCAAAATGGGGTCATTTAGTGGGCGTTTCCATTGTCCTGGTGCTCCAGGGCCTTCAAAAGTGTAATAGGTGGTCAACAAGTAAGATGTGTAGTTTATGCTCCTAGTACGCCTGATGGTGCTCCTTGCATGTTGGGCCTCTCTATATGAGTAGACTGTAAAAAAGTCTCACACATGTGGTATCGCCATACTCAGGAGGAGTAGCAGAATGTGTTTTGGGGTGTAGTTGTAAGTATGCATATGCCATGTGAGAGAAATATCCTGTTGAATATGACAATTTTGTAAAAAAATAAAATAAAATTAATTTTGCAAAGAATTGTGGGAAAAAATGACAACTTCAAAAAACTCACCATGCCTCTTATTAAATACCTTGGAATGTCTACTTTCCAAAAAGGGGTAATTTGGGGGTCATTTGTACTTTCTTGGCTTGTTAGGGTCTCAAGAAATGAGATAGGCTGTCAGTACATTAGGTGTGATCAATTTTCAATGATTAGCATAATAGCTTGTAGACTCTCTAACTTTCACGCAGACCAAATAATATACACTTATTTGGGTTATTTTTACCAAAGATATGTAGAAGTATAATTTTTGGCCAAAATTATGAAGAAAAATTACTAATTTGCAAAATTTTATAACAGAAACTAAAAAAAAACGTTTTTTTTTTTTAATTTGCGGTCTTTTTTCATTTATAGCGCACAAAATAAAAAGCCCAGTGGTGAATAAATACCATCAAAAGAAAGCTCTATTTCTATGAAAAAAAGGACAAAAAATTTATATGGGTTCAGTGTTGCATGACCGCGCAATTGTCATTCAAAGTGTGAGAGCACTGAAAGCTAAAAATTGGTCTGGATGGGAAGGGGGTTTAAGTGCACAGTAGGCAAGTGGTTAAACTTGCTTGCGGCTGTAATGTATTGTCAGCTCCCGGCAATACAGATAAAAAAACATGAAAAAAACAGCGTAGGGTCCCCCCCAGTCAATACCAGGCCCTTCGGGTCTGGTATGGATTTTAAGGGGAACTCCGAGCATGCAGCCTGGCCGGCCAGGATAGGGGGGAATGAGCGAGCACCCCACCCCTCCTGAACCATACCAGGCCGCCTGCCCTCAACATGGGGAGGGTGCTTTGGGGTGCTTATCGGAATCTGGAAGCCCCTTTTAACAAGGGGACTCCCAGATCCCTGCACCCCCCCCCCCGTGTGAATAGGTATCGGGTACATCGTAACCCTACCCATTCACAAAAAAGTCACATGACGTCAGAAGGGGGAAGCTGTCAAAGCTAAAGAATGACATACGGCGGGACGCTTCAGAAGAGGCAAAGCATTTTTTAAATTGTTTCTGTTTTTCGGGTTTGCGGGCGTTGGGATTGACGATGGATTTACATCAAGGGATACTATTTTTTTTTTCTTTTTACTAAAGGACTTTTCAAAAACTGTCTTATGTGGTTTTTCCTTTTTTTACACTTTTTTGGTGAATGGGTAGGGGTACGATAAACCCGATACCCATTCACATAGGGGAGGCTGGGATCTGGGGGCCCCCTTTTTAAATGGGCTTCCAAATTCCAACAAGCCCCCCACAATTTCAGACCCCCACAACCACAGCCCAGGGTTGTCGGGAAGAAGCCCTTGTCCCCATCAACATGTTCAGGGGAAAGGGGCCTGGTATGGTTCAGAAGGGGGAGGATGCTCGCTCGTCCCCTCCCTATCCTAGCCTGCCAGGCTGCATGCTCAGATAAGGGTCTGGTATGGATTTTGGGGGGGACCCGATGCCATTTTTTTTTATTTTGGCTTGGAGTTCCCCTTAAAATCTGTACCAGACTCAAAGGACCTGGTATAAATTTTTTTTGGGAGGGCCACGCCTTATTTTTTTGTGGGTGTAGAGTTCCCTTTTAAAAGCTATATCAGACCCAAAGGGCCTGGTATAGATTTTGGGGGGACCCCATGCTGTTTTTTTTTTAATTTTGTTGTAGGGTTCCCCTTAACCACCTGAACACAGGGCACTTTCACCCCCTTCCTGCCTAGATCAATTTTCAGCTTTCAGTGCTCATTGGCATCTATGGGAAATATTGGTCAGCTTGGCATGGAACTGCTCCCTGTCTTTAACATTGGCATCTATGGGAAATCTTGGTCAGCTTGGCATGGCACTGTTCACGAACTATAAGTGACAGGGAAACAAAACTTGGGGAGCAGTGAGAGGGGACCCAGGACTACAACATATGTATCTATACGTTTTAAAAGTGAGGTATGCCTGTACTCTACACTGATTGCATTTAAGTAACTCAACACACTATCCACTAACTACCTGCCTAATCTCTATTATAACACACTATACACAGCTGCCATGTAAGCAGCAGCCTTATATAGCGTAGGGCGTGGACTTAGCCCTGCGCCATGATTGGCTAAAGGCACCCTGCCTTTGGCCAATCATGGCTCTGACAGGACATTGTGCTGTGATTGGCCAAAGCATACAGGTCAGGTGCATGCTTTGGCCAATCAAAAGCACTTAATGCACTGCAATCGCGCAGTGCATTATGGGGCACTCATCGGCGGGCGAACTTGCCGCCAAGCGCCCCGGTGTTCATGTGTTCGGCGAACACACGAACATCAAGCCCATCTCTACTGATAAAGCATTAAGGAGATTCACCCTCTCTATCTGTCCTGTTTACCATTATCATTAAAAGTAAAAGTAAAATAAAATCCCAAATTTTGAGTTGTCCCCAGTTTCTGTTTGGCTATGGGACAGGAAGTGAAGGGAAATCTCTGTAATAGAGCACAGATGGCAAAAAATCCGACCGGGGTAATATTTTGCATGTAAAATTAAGTTACAGCATTTATAAAGATACAAATTCTTAGGGTGAAATTCTCTCAATCGTTATCCTATAATCTAGTTCGTACTTTTGTAATGCACTATACATGAATAGCCACTTTAAATACAATGTACTGTTATTTCTATAAGTTGCTCTCATATAGTGTCCCAGGAGAAGAAAGGTGAAGAATTCCCAGCTCCAAGCTGTTTAAATCATCAGTCATATTTGTTTTTGCATAAAACATTTACAACTATGAATGCTAACAGAAACACAGTACCAATATAATACCAATAGACAGGGCTTTTTTTCAGCGGGAACGCGGGAGTACGCAGTTCCGGCACCTATAGGACTGACTGTATGTAATGGCAAAGGGTGCTGGGGTGTGCTGCAGGGTCTATTGATAATAACTGCTGGGGCATCTATTCTAACTGGAAGGGATATATTTTTGCAGGGGGGTCTGTTGTTACTGAGGTCTATTGTTGCTGCTGTGGTATCTATTGCTGCTGGGGGTGGATCTTATGTTGCTGGGGGGGTCAGTTGTTGCTGGGAGAGATCTATTGTTGAGGGAGGGGCCTATTGATGCTGGCTGTAGGGAGATATGTTGTTGTTGCTGCTGCGAGTCTATTGTTGTTAAGGGGGAAATTTTGTTGCGGGTGGTCCATTGTTGTTAGAGGGATCTATTGTTGCTGGCTGCAGGGGATTTATTTTACTGCTTTTCTTGTTATCATTCCTAAATTCCATACACATTACCTAACACCACAAAATGATACTTGGTTCTGTATTGTCTTAAAGGGCAGTATTGGGAGGTGGGTAAGGGATGGAACCAAGGAACGGTGCTTGGAGGTGGGTAGGGGGC
The DNA here is from genome assembly GCF_965119305.1 of Pelophylax lessonae. Classification (NCBI taxonomy): domain Eukaryota; kingdom Metazoa; phylum Chordata; class Amphibia; order Anura; family Ranidae; genus Pelophylax; species Pelophylax lessonae. The sequence continues at coordinate 602,483,467 of NC_138768.1, read as the reverse complement.
GGAGAAAAGAGGTACCTTTAAAAGAGGGAGTTCCTGCACCTATTCTCTGAGAAAAAAAGACCTGCCAATAGATAACAAGGTTAGTAAGAGGAGGAGCAGGAAGGTGTCCATCAACACTATCAAGACTGGACAACTATTCAACACAAATGTTTTCATATACCTTTTAAATCAGGTCTATGTGTCCTAACATGCCCTAAGTGTTAATTTATCAGGGTTCAGCATGAACACATCACAAAAGAATGACATGTTGATCTAATTCCCTACCTTCTAGCAACAAACCTGAGTTAAGATACAAGGTCTCCCCAACAGAGTTGGCATGGAATAGGAAAAGCACTGTGAAATTGCAATGAGATCTGCATATGTATTAGTGTTGGATAGTGCTGAGGGTGCATTTAATGTAAGTGCCCAAGCACAGCCTCCTGCAACTGTAACACTGTAATCTGCATAGCAGCCCCCCCTCCCCCCCGTTGACCCTATAGGACCCCATACAAAACATTTTTGTATTACTGTTATACAGTACCTTTAACCACCTCCCACCCGGCCACTGTACATATATGGCCTGGTGGGAGTCTCGTGGGAGTCTCGTCCTTCTGATCGGACGTTCCGGAACGTCCTTCAGAAGGAGCGAGATCGCACCGCCTCGGGCACGCGCCGCGGGCATGCGCAGCGGCGCGATCTCGATGTGCCTGTGTCCCTCGGACACAGAGCAACAAGATGCGGCAGGAGGGCCCTGTGATTGGCCCTCCTGATCACATGACGGCTGTGTCCAATCACAGCCGTCATGTAATGTAAATAGAGCCGTTGTAACGGCTTCGATCTCTTCTCCTCCTGACAGATCCTGTCAGTGAGGAGAAGAAGAGAGGATCGATACTGCAGCCGGGGGGATCAGTGAGTATTTCTAATTATTTACTGATCACAGGGGGGGGGGTCTGTGCTGGTAATCAGAACATTAATTACCAGTGCAGCCCTGGGATGGGGGGTGCCACTAGAGCCACATGGGATGCCCACCCATGACCACCAGGGATGCCCACCATGGCCACCAGGGATGGCAAACAGGGCTCAGAGAGCCTGCCAGTGGTGCCCTCCCTATTAGTGCTGCCCACCAATGCCATCTATCAGTGCTGCCTATCAGTGCCCATCAGTGCCGCTCATCAGTGCCGATCAGTGCCACCCATCAGTGCCAATCTGTGCCGCCCATCAGTGCCACCTATCAGTGCCCATCAGTGCCACCGATCAGTGCCCATCAGTGCTGCCTATCAGTGCCCATCAGCGCTGCCTATCAGTGCCCACCAATGCTGCATATCAGTGCTATCTATCAGTGCCCATCAGTGCTGCATATCAGTGATACCTATCAGTGCCCATCAGTGCTGAATATCAGTGCCACCCCATCAGTGTCTCCTCATCAGTGCCTGTCAGTGCGGCGTCATCAGTGCTCATCAATGCAGGAAAAAAACGTATCTATTTACAAAATTTTATAACCTAAACGAAAAAACTTTTTTTTTTCAAACTTTTTTTATTTGTGCACCAAAAAATAAAAAACCTGGCGGTGATCAAATACCAACAAAAGAAAGCTCTATTTGTGGGGAAAAAATGACACAAATTTGGTTTAGGTACAGTGTTGCATGACCGCGCAATTGTCATTCAAAATGCAACAGCGCTAAAAGCTGAAAATTGGTCTGGGAAGGAAGGGGGTTTAAGTGCCCAGTATTGAGGTAGTTAAAGGGGACAAAATAATTTGAAATAATTGTGCATCCATACTACAGCTTATCACAACATTATACACATTCTTATGGAAACGTTTAGGTCTCCCAAATGTCATGCTTTCTAGATTTTCTCTATGAAAAAGTGTGGACACCCCTCCAGCTGGCTCACTAGTGTTATTTATTCGTACAGTTCCAGGAATTATTGACTCATTAAGCCTTTATGCATATCAAATGAAAAAAATTCCAGAACTTTTCTGACCAATGGAAGCTTTTATGGTGTTGTGCTTACACTGAACAGCCATGAGCTTATCTAAGCAGCTGATTGGTGATTTGAAAATACAGATAACCTACTCTTAAGAGCAGGGAAAAGGTTATACAGATACAGTGCTTTGCGAAAGTATTCGGCCCCCTTGAACTTTTCAACCTTTTGCCACATTTCAGGCTCCAAACATAAAGATATAAAACTGTAATTTTTTGTGAATAATCAACAACAAGTGGGATACAATCATGAAGTGGAACGAAATTTATTGGATATTTTAAACTTTGTTAACAAATAAAAAAATGAAAAATTGGGCGTGCAAAATTATTCAGCCCCTTTACTTTCAGTGTAGCAAACTCTCTCCAGAAGTTCAGTGAGGATCTCTGAATGATCCAATGTTGACCTAAATGACTAATGATGATAAATAGAATCCACCTGTGAGTAATTAAGTCTCCGTATAAATGCACCTGCACTGTGATAGTCTCAGAGGTCCGTTTAAAGCGCAGAGAGCATCATGAAGAACAAGGATCACACCAGGCAGGTCTGAGATACTGTTGTGGAGAAGTTTAAAGCCGGATTTGGATACAAAAAGATTTCCCAAGCTTTAAACATCCCAAGGAGCACTGTGCAAGCGATAATATTGAAATGGAAGGAGTATCAGACCACGGCAAATCTACGAAGACCTGGCTGTCCCTCTAAACTTTCAGCTCATACAAGGAGAAGACAGAGATGCAGCCAAGAGGCCCATGATCACTCTGGATGAACTGCAGAGATCTACAGCTGAGGTGGGAGACTCTGTCCATAGGACAACAATCAGTCGTATACTGCACAAATCTGGCCTTTATGGAAGAGTGGCAAGAAGAAAGCCATTTCTTAAAGATATCCATAAAAAGTGTAGTTTAAAGTTTGCCACAAGCCACCTGGGAGACACACCAAACATGTGGAAGAAGGTGCTCTGGTCAGATTAAACCAAAATCTAACTTTTTGGCAACAATGCAAAATGTTATGTTTGGCGTAAAAGCAACACAGCTCATCACCCTGAACACACCATCCCCACTGTCAAACATGGTGGTGGCAGCATCATGGTTTGGGCCTGCTTTTCTTCAGCAGGGACAGGGAAGATGGTTAAAATTGATGGGAAGATGGATGGAGCCAAATACAGGACCATTCTGGAAGAAAACCTGATGGAGTCTGCAAAAGACCTGAGACTGGGACAGAGATTTGTCTTCCAACAAGACAATGATGTAAAACATGAAGCAAAATCTACAATGGAATGGTTCACAAATAAACATATCCAGGTGTTAGAATGGCCAAGTCAAAGTCCAGACCTGAATCCAATCGAGAATCTGTGGAAAGAACTGAAAACTGCTGTTCACAAACGCTCTCCATCCAACTTCACTGAAATCAAGCTGTTTTGCAAGGAGGAATGGGCAAAAATTTCAGTCTCTCGATATGCAAAACTGATAGAGACATACCCCAAGCGACTTACAGCTGTAATCGCAGCAAAAGGTGGCGCTACAAAGTATTAACTTAAGAGGGATGAATAATTTTGCACGCCCAATTTTTCAGTTTTTTATTTGTTAAAAAAGTTTGAAATATCCAATAAATTCCGTTCCACTTCATGATTGTGTCCCACTTGTTGTTGATTCTTCACAAAAAAATACAGTTTTATATTTTTATGTTTGAAGCCTGAAATGTGGCAAAAGGTCGAAAAGTTCAAGGGGGCCGAATACTTTCGCAAGGCACTGTACATTTTAAATCATCCTACTGACATATTTTACTATCCAAATTGTATTAAAAATACAAGATTAGGAGAAACTGTTAGGAAAATATTTGTAGGAGGAAGGAAACTTACATGAAGATGTTGTTGTTTTAGCAGGGTTAATAGGGCCATTGGTGTTTAGTAGGGGGTGGAACAACACTGATTATCAATAGGGGATGTGGGAACATGGGTGTGCATTAGGAGGTGGGTGGAACAATATCGCTCAGTGTGGAGAATTGCACCAAAATGCGTACAGAACTCTCACCTTAGTCTAAAGTGATTGTAAAGTCTTGTTTTTTTAAATATAAAAATAACAAACATGTTATACTTACCTGCCCTGTGCAGTGGTCTATTCAGACATGTTACTGCGGTCCGGCCCCGCACCCTCTCTCTTCCCATTGGCTAACTGACTTTAATTGACAGCAGCGGGAGCCAATGGCGCCACTGCTGTGTCTCAGCCAATCAGACGTCCGAGTCTCTCCTGCAACATGCCTGGATAGAGATGGGCTCAGGTATGTATTAGAGGTGCTGAGGGGGGCGGCTGCACATAGAAGGTTTTTTATCTTAATGCATAGAATTCATTAGGATAAATAACCTTTTGACTTTACATCCACTTAAGAAGGATATATAAAGAAAGGATGTAATATTCCCAATGGCCATCAAGCATAGCTTTCCTTCAGCTTGGATCAATTAAGGGGCAAGTAAAATTGTATTCAATGTGTGATCGTTGGGTTTTAGCACTGGCATACAGCATATACGCATACAGTACTGTGAAAAACGTTTTAAGTAGGTGTTAAGAAATGCTGTAAAGAAAGAATGCTTTCAAAAAAAATATTTTAATTGTTTACTTTTATCAATTTAAAAAATGCAAAGTGTGTGCGAACAGAAGAAAAATCGAAATCATACTATTATTTGGTGTGACTATCCTTTGGCTTCAAACCAGCATCAGCTCTAAAGCCCCGTACACACACGCAGATCGTCGTCATACAAATGTTCGTCTTTTCTCCCCGGGATGTCGGTGTCTGTTGAAAAGTGCAAAGACAGCACAAGGACAGCACAAGAATTTTGTCCGCAGACTTCAGCTGACTGCAGAAGTGATGTCATGTAATGGTTAACTTTCCCTGTGTTTTTTATTTTCTGAGCATGCCCAGTCTTGCAAATCTGCGGTCTGTCGGCTGATTTCTGTACTGACAGGTGAACAATCGTCCGTTCTGGTGTCTGCAGACAAAAATTTTCATGTTTGCAAGAAAGACTCTTGTCCGCGGATTGTGTGCAGACATCTGTCGGAGGCACCATACTAACACGCATACAATCGGCAGATCTTTCGTCCGCCGACGTTTGTATGACGACGATCTGCGTGTGTGTACGGGGCTTTACACTTGCACACTTTGTACACTTGCACATAGTCAGTAATTTTAGAGAAAAAAAAAAAGCTACTTTTACAGGCATTTGAGTTTTTATTTCTGCTTGAAGAAGCTTGTACTTTTTTGGGCTCTTTTACATGTTTTTATTAATCTTCTTTGAGCTTTTTTGAGCATAAGCATTGTTTTCACAAACCCTCCCCTCAGCTTTTTTCTTTTTTTGTGTGTGTGTGTTTTCAAGCTTCTTTGAGCTTTTTCATGCTTTTTCATTTACTTAGGTGTCTTTTCTGCTCGAAAGCTCCTCTCAAAAACATGATTATGGTGGGGTTTTTTTTACTGCCTATAAAAGCATATGCCTGTAAACTCCTGAAAAAGCCATAGTATGCATGGACACATTTGCTAACATGGATGGGAGTTTTCAGGCACAAAATTTCAGGCAAAAAATGAGAGCTCAAAAAAACTCAAAAGCCTGCAGGAGAAGCTTATTTGTGCTTCTTTGCAATTCTTTGAGATGCAGTGTGCATGAGCTTCATAGAGTCAGGTGTATGATTAACTAATTGTACCAAGCATGAGCTAATGATCTTTAATTTCATATGTAGGTTGAAATGCAGTCATTAACTGAAACAGAAACAGCTGTCTAGGAAACTAGCTGAGAAACAGCCAGCCTCTGCTATTAAGGTGAGGTTGTGGAAGTCAATTTCATATCACAAGTAGTGTTGAGCGAACACGGACTGTATTATTCGTGTTCGTACCGAATAATTGGATTTTTGTTACCCGAACACGGACACGGACACTTTACTGTATGTTCGGGTAAAAAATCCGTGTTCGGTCGTTTTATTTCCGGGTTTTGCATGTTTTGGCGCTCTTTTCATGGTGGGCTTTCAACAGCCAATCAACAATCGTTTAACTGGTGTGCCTTAAGCTATCCCAGCCATGCCTGCAAATGTATGAGTAGCTGTGATTGGCCGTCTGAAGCATGTGACCAAGTCTTTATAAGTTCGAGGCAGCCGCAGCGGCGTCATTCTGCTGCTTAGCTCAGGGACAGAGCACACATACGTGCTGGCTGCTGATTAGGGAAAGACAGGCAGGGAAAACGAATTGGTGTCCGGATAGAATTTAGGGTCAGGTCGGAGTGTTTAGGCAGGGCGAGTTGTAGGCATTTTAGGTATAGAGTCTGCTGAATTATAGGGTCAGTGTGTTCTACAAACTACAATCGATATTGCTGTGTGGTGTGGGATAGGAGATAGGCAGGTGTCAGTGATCCACATCCATTTTTCTGTGTGTGGGCTGCAGTGAACACAATCTTTTTGGGGTGCAGTGAACACAATCCTTTTGGGGTGCAGTGAACAAAATCTTTGTGGGGTACAGTGAACACAATCTTTGTGGGGTGCAGTGAAGACAATCCTTGTGGGGTGCAGTGAAGACAATCCTTGTGGGGTACAGTGAACACAATCTTTGTGGGGTGCAGTGAAGACAATCCTTTTGGGGTGCAGTGAACACAATCTTTGTGGGGTGCAGTGAACAAAATCTTTGTGGGGTACAGTGAACACAATCTTTGTGGGGTACAGTGAACAAAATCTTTGTGGGGTACAGTGAACACAATCTTTGTGGGGTGCAGTGAAGACAATCCTTGTGGGGTGCAGTGAAGACAATCCTTGTGGGGTGCAGTGAACAAAATCTTTGGGGGGTACAGTGAACACAATCTTTGTGGGGTAAAGTGAACACAATCTTTGTGGGGTGCAGTGAAGACAATCCTTGTGGGGTGCAGTGAAGACAATCCTTGTGGGGTGCAGTGAACAAAATCTTTGGGGGGTACAGTGAACACAATCTTTGTGGGGTACAGTGAACACAATTTTTGTGGGGTGCAGTGAAGACAATCCTTTTGGGGTGCAGTGAACACAATCTTTGTGGGGTACAGTGAACACAATCTTTGTGGGGTGCAGTGAAGACAATCCTTGTGGGGTGCAGTGAAGACAATCCTTGTGGGGTGCAGTGAAGACAATCCTTGTGGGTTACAGTGAACACAATCTTTGTGGGGTGCAGTGAAGACAATCCTTTTGGGGTGCAGTGAACACAATCTTTGTGGGGTGCAGTGAACAAAATCTTTTTGGGGTACAGTGAACACAATCTTTGTGGGGTACAGTGAACACAATCTTTGTGGGGTACAGTGAACACAATCTCTGTGGGGTGCAGTGAAGAAAATCCTTTTGGGGTGCAGTGAACACAATCTTTGTGGGGTACAGTGAACACAATCTTTGTGGGGTGCAGAGAAGACAATCCTTGTGGGGTGCAGTGAAGACAATCCTTGTGGGGTGCAGTGAACAAAATCTTTGTGGGGTACAGTGAACACAATCTTTGTGGATTACAGTGAACACAATCTTTGTGGGGTGCAGTGAAGACAATCCTTTTGGGGTGCAGTGAACACAATCTTTGTGGGGTACAGTGAACACAATCTTTGTGGGGTGCAGTGAAGACAATCCTTGTGGGGTGCAGTGAAGACAATCCTTGTGGGGTGCAGTGATCAAAATCTTTGTGGGGTACAGTGAACACAATCTTTGTGGGGTACAGTGAACACAATCTTTGTGGGGTGCAGTGAACAAAATCTTTGTGGGGTACAGTGAACACAATCTTTGTGGGGTACAGTGAACACAATCTTTGTGGGGTGCAGTGAAGACAATCCTTTTGGGGTGCAGTGAACACAATCTTTGTGGGGTACAGTGAACACAATCTTTGTGGGGTGCAGTGAACAAAATCTTTGTGGGGTACAGTGAACACAATCTTTGTGGGGTACAGTGAACACAATCTTTGTGGGGTGCAGTGAAGACAATCCTTTTGTGGTGCAGTGAACACAATCTTTGTGGGGTACAGTGAACACAATCTTTGTGGGGTGCAGTGAAGACAATCCTTGTGGGGTGCAGTGAAGACAATCCTTGTGGGGTACAGTGAACACAATCTTTGTGGGGTGCAGTGAAGACAATACTTTTGGGGTGCAGTGAACACAATCTTTGTGGGGTACAGTGAACACAATCTTTGTGGGGTGCAGTGAAGACAATCCTTGTGGGGTGCAGTGAACAAAATCTTTGGGGGGTACAGTGAGCACAATCTTTGTGGGGTACAGTGAACACAATCTTTGTGGGGTGCAGTGAAGACAATCCTTTTGGGGTGCAGTGAACACAATCTTTGTGGGGTACAGTGAACACAATCTTTGTGGGGTGCAGTGAAGACAATCCTTGTGGGGTGCAGTGAAGACAATCCTTGTGGGGTGCAGTGAACACAATCTTTGTGGGGTGCAGTGAACAAAATCTTTGGGGGGTACAGTGAACACAATCTTTGTGGATTACAGTGAACACAATCTTTGTGGGGTGCAGTGAAGACAATCCTTTTGGGGTGCAGTGAACACAATCTTTGTGGGGTACAGTGAACACAATCTCATACTTCTGAAGATTTGAGGGTGCTGCCTGTTTCATCCTCCTCCTCCTCATCCATCCTTTTAGGGGTACAAACAATAGTAATTGGGGCCTAGTGTGCTTCTGTACGTGTGAAAAACATACACTTTTTTTTGATCATATTTCCTATTCCGCTATTCAATAAAAACCTTTGGGGATCAATTAAATTGCGGAATAGTCTGTGTCGGTACGTGTGAGATCCACCTTTCCAAGTTTTTGAGGTTCATCTCATACTTCTGAAGATTTGAGGGTGCTGCCTGTTCCATACTCCTCCTCCTCCTCATCCATCCTTTTAGGTGTACAAACAATAGTAATTGGGGCCTAGTGTGCTTCTGTACGTGTGAGATACATACACTTTTTTTGATCATATTTCCCATTCCGCTATTCAATAAAAACCTTTGGGGATAGTTTGCATATTTGACTGTGAGATACACCCGTGCGATACTGTTGTTCTTTTGTTCTGCTATTCAATAAAGACCTTTCTAGGGCAAGATCTTAAATTTCAGAAATATGAGGAGAGCGTCAAATTAGGGGCCGTGGCCGGGGTCGTGGTGCTGCTGCTAGAGCTCCTGTTGCAAGGAGAGGACGTGGTCGATCTGTGCCAGCTACACGCACAAGTGAAACACCTTCCTCAAGTGTGAGTAGGCGACAGAACCTGCAGCAGTATTTGGTAGGGCATCATACGCCTCTAGAAGTGATGAGGCCAAAACACAGAGAGGCGATAGTAGATTGGTTTGCTGCTGACAATGCCTCCAGTTCCTTCACATTGTCTCCCACCCAGTCTACTGCAGAAAGGTCAGAGTTGGCACCTGCAGCCAATGTCCAACCGTCTTTCACCTCACCCCCTTGCAAATCAGGCAAGCAGTCTGAGCCCCAAGCCATACAGCAGTCTCTTATTCTTTTTGAGGACTCTGTCAGCAGGGTTTCCCAGGGCCATCCACCTAGCCCTGCCCCAGAAGTGGAAGAGATTGAGTGCAGCGATGCCCAACCACTTATTTCTCAAGATGAGTACATGGAAGGACCATCACAGCACGTCTCCGATGATGACAAAACGCAGGTGCCAACTGCTGCGGCGTTCAGCATTGTGGAGACCGACAGGGAGGGCAGGGGTGAAGACTGGGTGGAAGATGATGTGGAGGACGATGAGGTCCTCGACCCCACATGGAATGAAGGTCATGCAGGTGACCTGAGTAGTTTGGAGGAAGAGGCGGTGGTCGCACAGAGCCACCAGCACAGCAGAAGAGGGAGCAGGGTGCAGAAGCGGAGCGGCCGTGCCCTAGACACTACGCCTGCTACTGCCCAACGCAGCAAGGGAACGAGCGCACCAAAGTCAGCTCAAAAGAGTTCTCTAGCGTGGAAGTTCTTTAGAAAATGTGCTGATGACAGGACACGAGTGGTTTGCACCCTGTGCAATCAGAGCCTGAAGCGAGGCATAAACCTTCTCAACCTGAGCACAACCTGCATGATCAGGCATCTAAGTGCAAAGCACGAGCTGCAGTGGAGTACACACCTTCAAAACCAAGAAACGTCTCTGGCTCATCCTGCTTCCTCTTCTGCTGCAGTCTCGGCCGCTCCAGCCACCTCTGTAGTCATACCGGCACCTGCCACCTCGCAAACAGACGATCTGTCAGCAACACCACCACCTGGGTCACCAACAACCATCTCCACAATGTCCCGTGGAAGTGTTCAGCTTTCCATCTCCCAAACACTTGAGAGGAAGAGGAAGTACCCCCCTACCCACCCGCGATCCCTGGCCCTGAATGCCAGCATTTCACAATTATTGGCCTTTGAAATGCTGTCATTCCGTCTGGTGGAGACGCCCAGTTTTAAAAAGCTTATGTCGGTGGCTGTCCCACAGTACGTCGTGCCCAGCCGCCACTACTTTTCCAGGCAAGCCATCCCTTCCCTGCACAACCAAGTGGGGGAAAAAATCAGGTGTGCACTGCGCAACGCCATCTCTGGCAAGGTCCACCTAACTACCGATACGTGGACCAGTAAGCACGGTCAGGGGCGTTATATCTCCCTAACGGCACACTGGGTAAATTCAGTGGCGGATGGGCCTGAGGTGGATAGCAATTTGGCGCATGTCCTTCCACCACCGAGGATTGCAGGGCGCTTCAGTTTGCCTCCTGTTCCTAACTCATCCTACTCCGCTACCTCATCCTCTACCGCCTCCTCATCCGGACAGCGTAATACCTTCACCACCAACTTCAGCACGGCCAGGGCTAAACGACAGCAGGCAGTTTTACAACTTGCCTGTTTGGGGGACAAACCACACACCGCGCAGGAGTTGTGGAGGAGCATGGAACAGCAGACAAATGAGTGGTTGCTGCCAGCGAGCCTCAAGCCCGGCCTGGTGGTGTGCGATAATGGGCGAAATATCATAGCAGCTCTGGGCCTAGCCGGTTTGACGCACATCCCTTGCCTGGCGCATGTGCTGAATTTGGTGGTGCAGAGGTTCCTTAAAAACTACCCCGATATGTCAGAGCTGCTGCAGAAAGTGCGGGCCGTCTGTGCGCACTTTCGGCGTTCTCACCCTGCTGCTGCTCGCCTGGCAGCGCTGCAGCGTAACTTCGGCCTTCCCGCTCACCGCCTCATATGTGACGTGCCCACAAGGTGGAACTCCACCTTGCACATGCTGCAAAGACTGTGCGAGCAGCAGCAGGCCATAGTGGAGTTTCAGCTGCAGCACGCACGCGTGAGTCGCTCTGCGGAACAGCACCACTTCACCACCAATAACTGGGCCTCCATGCGAGACCTGTGTGCCTTGTTACGCTGTTTTGAGTACTCCACCAACATGGCCAGTGGCAATGACGCCGTTCTCAGCTTAACTATCCCACTTCTATGCCTCCTTGAAAAAACAATTCGGGCGATGATGGAAGAGGATGTGGCACAGGATGAGGAGGAGGAGGAGGAGGATGAAGAGGTAACATTTCAAAGGCTTTCAGGGCAGTCCTTCGCAAGGGGCTCCGAGGGTGGGTTCCTGCACACACAAATGCCAGGGACACAATTGTCCAGCAGGGGCACAGTTCTGGAGGATGAGGAGGAGGAGGAGGAGGAGCTGGAGGAGGAGCTGGAGGAGGAGATGGAACCATGTTCACAGCAGGGTGGCACCCAGGCCAGCTCATGGCCATCACTGGTGCGTGGCTGGGGGGATACAGAGGACACGGACGATACACCTCCCACAGAGGACAGCCTTTCGTCGCCTCTGGGCAGCCTGGCACACATGAGTGATTACATGCTGCAGTGTCTCCACAACGACCGCCGAGTTGCCCACATTCTAACTTGTGCTGATTACTGGGTGGCCACGCTGCTGGATCCCCGTTACAAGGACAACGTACCGTCCTTAATTCACTCACTGGAGCGCGATCGCAAGATGCGCGAGTACAAGCGCACGCTGGTAGATGCGATGCTGCTGGCATTCCCATCTGACAGCGGGGCCACAGTGGAAGCACAAGGCAGAGGAGGAGGAGGAGGAGGAGGAGGAGGAGGTCGCCAACGCAACCAGGGCACCGCCAGCACCTCAGAAGGCAGGGTTAGCATGGCCGAAATGTGGAAAAGCTTTGTCAGCACGCCACAACAAACAGCAGCACCAGCAGCTCAGATGGAACGTCTTAGCAGGAGGCAGCATTTTACCAACATGGTGGAGCAGTATGTGTGCACACGCCTACATGTAGTGAATGAGGGGTCTGCCCCCTTCAACTTCTGGGTCTCCAAATTGGGCACATGGCCTGAGCTTGCCCTTTACGCCTTGGAGGTGCTGGCGTGCCCTGCAGCCAGTGTATTATCTGAACGGGTATTTAGCACGGCTGGGGGCGTTATAACAGACAAGCGCAGCCGCCTGTCCAGAGACAATGTGGACAAGCTCACGTTCATTAAAATGAACCAGGCATGGATCCCACGGGACTTTTCCGTACCTTGTGCAGAATAGCAATGGATACCGACCTTACCCACCCATTGTTCCATTTTTGCTCTTTCTCACTCTTTTGGGGTGTACCCTCATTTAAAATTTGTGAAAAGAAGCAGTGTTGGCTACCTCGTCCTCCTCCTCAGGGCCAGATTAACGTAGGGGCTATTGGAGCTGCAGCTCCAGGCCCCTACCTTTTATATAGGCCCCGGGTTGGCCATATTCACTGTGACCGCTCTTCTGTCACTTGTAAACACAGAAGTCTGGCTTCTATGCTCGCTTCCCCAGGCAGCACCCTCAGAACCTCCCCACACAGCGCGAAGGCCTGACAAGGAGGGACAGTTGCCGATGCATGGATGTGTTTATGGGCTTCAGAGACAGCATCCCATGTTGAATTAGGCATGCATGGCTGCACCCTTCCTCCTCTGGGTGCATGCCAAGGCACGGCCCTTAAGGCCCTTCAAAATCCTCAGCACCAAGACCATGATGCTCTTAATCCGGCCCTGGTCCTCCTCCACCGCCGCTTCCACCTACACCGCCCATAGGTGTGCGCAGCCTATTGCATTAGGGTGTGCACCCCAAAGTTGAAATACACATGCATGTGTTTGCCTACATGTACATGGCCCCGATACATTACTCTCCCTGCTGGCAAAGAGAAATAGAGCAGAGCAGGTCCGAGGGAGATCTTTCCCATCTCCTTGTTGTTTTAAGTTATTTCCCTATCCACATTTGTTTGCAGAGCACTTGCCATGCTCTTAACTACGTTTTGCTGCCATTTGCAGCACTCTAGCCCTTTCCATTGGTGTTTTAGAGCCATTTTAGTGCCTTAAAGTTCGGGTCCCCATTGACTTCAATGGGGTTCGGTGTCCGGGAAAAGTTCGGTAAAAGTCCGGGACACGGACCCGGACTTTTTTTTAAAGTTCGGCCGAACCCGTCGAACACGGACATCTAGGTGTCCGCTCAACCCTAATCACAAGTCATACACCATGGCAAGACTAAGCACAGCAACAACTCACAAGGTAGTTATACTGCATCAGCAAGTTCTCTCCCAGGCAAAGATTTCAAAGCAGACTGGGGTTTCAAGATGTGCTGTTCTTTAGATGAAACACAAAGAAACAGGCAATGTTGAGAACCGTAGATGCAATCATTAGCCAAGGAAACTTAATGCAGCAGATCACACATCATGCTCACTTCCTTTTGATATCGAAAAATGTCTAGCAGTTCCATCAGCACAAAACTGGCCGAAAACAATGGAACCCAGGTACACTCATCTACTGTCTGGAGAAGTCTGGCCAAAAGTGGTCTTCATAGAAAAATTGTGGCCAAAAAGCCATACCTCTGATGTGGAAACTAGGCTAAACTATACATGAAAACATAGGAACTGGGGGCATACAAAAAAATGCAGAGGCTCTGGACTGATGAGCCAAAATTTGAAATATTTGGCTGTAGCAGGGGTCAGTTTATTTGCCAAAGGGTTGGAGGGTGGTACAATAATAAGTAAATAATAAGTGTCTGCAGACAAAAGCAAAGTATGGTGGAGGTTTCTTGCAAGTTTGGGACTGCATTTTTGCAAATAGAGTAGGAGATTTGGTCAAGATTGATTGTGTCCTCAGTGCTGAGAAATACAGGCAAGTGTGAATGGACCCAAATTTATCCTGCAGGAGGGTGACGACTCCAAACATACAGCTAATGTCATTAACATCTATCTTCAGCATAAAAAAGAACAAGGAGTTCTGAAAGTGTTTTAATTTGGCCCCACAGAGCCATGATCTCACCATAATCTACTCTGTCTGGGATTACATGAAGAGATAGAAGGATTTGAGGCAGCCTATATTTTCATTTTGCTAATCAAAAAAAAAAAAAAAAACGTATTAGCACTTCCATTTCTGAAAGCATTCTTAATCTACAGCATTTTTGCACACCTGCTTAAATCTTTTGCATGGGAGTGTATTAATGTCAATCATGATGAACAACGGCCACTGAAAAAATCACTACCTGGGCCAAATTACTCTCCATTTCCCCCACTGCTAGGTTAAACAAGGGGGTGGGACCACTCGGTGACATCACTGGGTGACTCTGCCCCTTTTGACATTATTGACCACATATGGACAGGGGGAGGGGTCACCCAGTGGCATCACAAAGTGACCCGCCCCCTTCTTGGAAGCAGAGTATGATTCAGGGCCAGGCAAGCAACAGGAGCGGTCGTTTGTCAGCAGGCAGTGGCATTTTTTTTTTTTTTCATTCAGGTTGGCGGCTGTCATTTATCATAACTGTTAACGTGGACTGCACAGTCATATCTATGCACCCTTCACAACTGCTGTAACAAGAAATTTGAGGTATGACTATGCAAATGATGAATGTCTTTACAATGTTTTTGTGACAGTATCTCACAAAAGTAAATTTGCTGTCCCCTCAAAATAACTCAACACACAGCTGTTAATGTCTAAACCGCTGGAAACAAAAGTGAGTACACCCCTAAGTGAAAATGTCCAAATTGGGCCCAATTAGCCATTTCCTCTTCCTGGTGTCATGTGACACGTTAGTGTTACAGGGTCTCAGGTGTGAATGGGGAGCAGATGTGTTAAATTTGGTGTTATGGCTCTCACTCTCTCATACTGGTCACTGGAAGTTCAACATGGTACCTCATGGCAAAGAACTCTCTGAGGATTTGAAAAAAAGAATTGTTGCTCTACATAAAGATGGCCTAGGCTATAAGAAGATTGCCAGGACCCTGAAACTGAGCTGCAGCATGGTGGCCAAGACCATACAGCGGTTTCTCCTGTCTCAGTCGACGTCCGTCGTAGGAGGAAACGCGTCAGAGAGGAGTGCCGCAACGTCACGATCCATCGCCGCGGACCGCGCTGCAGCCGGACGCAGCTTCTCAACTGACATCTCCGGTATTCATACCGCTTTTGCATCATTTCAAGCCGACGCATTGTAAGTGTGATACTTTATTCAAATAAAAATTGGTTGAAAGGTTTTACACTATCAGCGGTTTCTATTTTATACCGGGGAGATTCTTCATAGCAACCAGAGCAATACAGATCCTAAGACCTGGAGGCAATAGAAGAGGTATTCCACACAGGCGGATTTTCTTGCACAGATTTACTATCATTCTGGTAAGAGGCTGACCTACTCCCCCCTAAATTGGGAGAAGTTTGTGGGAACCTTTTCTTACTTTCCCTGGGCTATACCATCATTGGATCTGATAATACACATGCCCTTGTATTATCCCATCTGGTAAGGGGCTTATTCACTCACGGTGGAGGTCTTCGCTGCACCCATCTATTGTGTTTGAGTTTTGCACCCCGGAGACATATCACATGCATGTTGTATTTAAATGGACTTTTATTCATTTAAGGACTAACTGTCTTGATTCACCATTGATTTTGTTTTACTATTGTATATTTTTTGTTCACTTTGTTGAGCACACTTTATTTACCACCTGGATTTTTGGACTTGTTTGTCTTAGGGGACTTGGTCCTCCTAACCTGTATTCATTCATTGATCAATATTTTTGTTGATTTAAATATTTATTTATATATATTAATTATTAGCCAATAGATTAGCGCACCTGATACTCACCATTCAGCTTATAATTTATTTTCTACGGTAGCAGCTTTTCTATAATTTTTTCAGCGCACTTTCTATCTTATCACATATCCACAGGTTGTTTTTGGGAAATAGACGTATGAGAGATGCCAGCATTGCTGCAGAGGTTGAAGGAGTGGGGGTTCAGCCTGTCAATGCACAGACAATACGCCGCACACTGCATCAAATTGATCTGCATGGCTGTCGTCCCAGAAGGAAGCCTCTTCTAAAGATGATGCACAAGAAAGCATTCAAACAGTTTGCTAAAAAACAAGAAGAATAAGGACATGGATTACTGGAACCATGTCCCGTGGTCTGAGACCAAGATAAACTTATTTGGTTCAGATGGTGTCAAGCGAGTGTGGCGGCAACCAGGTGAGGAGTATAAAGACAAATATGTCTTGCCTGCAGTCAAGCATGGTGGTGGAAGTGTCATGGTCTCCTTCTGCATGAGTGCTACGCACTGGGGAGCTACAGTTCATTGGAGAACCATGAATGCCAACATGTACTGTGACACACTGAAGCAGAGCATGATCTCCTTCCTTCAGAGACTGGGCCGCAGGGCAGTATTCCAACATGATAACGACCCCAAACACACCTCCATATCGACCACTTCCTTGCTAAAGAAGCTGAGGGTAAAGGTGATGGACTTGCCAAGCATGTCTCCAAACCTAAACGCTATTGAGAATCTGTGGGGCATCCTCAAATGGAAGGTGGAGGAGCGCAAGACCTCTAACATCCACCAGCTCTGTGATGTCCTCATGGAGGAGTGGAAGAGGTCTCCAGTGGCAACATGTGAAGCTCTAGTGCACTCCATGCCCCAGAGGGATAAGGCAGTGCTGGAAATTAATGGTGGCCACACAAAATATTGACACTTTGGGCCCAATTTGGACATTTCACTTTAGCTACTCAGTTTTGTTGCCAGCTCTTTAGACATTGATGGCTGTGTTGAGTTATTTTGAGGGGACAGCAAATTTGCACTGTTATACAAGCTGTAAACTCACTACTTTACATTGTATCAAAGTGTAATTTCTTCAGTGTTGTCACATGAAAATATATAATAAAATATTTACAAAAATGTGAGGGGTGTACTCACTTTTGTGAGATGGTGTATATATTATCAGTATATATATATATACATATATATATATATATATATATATATATATATATATATATATATATATATACAGGTGAAACTAAAAAAAAAAAATAGAATATCGTGCAAAAGTTCATTTATTTCAGTAATGCAATTTTGGAAGGGAAACTAATATATGAGATAGACTCACCAACTGTAGAAACTTCCCACTTGACCTTACGCAACTTGGATTATTTACCTCTCCACTCTTCCTCCAGACTCTGGGACCTTGATTTCCAAATAAAATGCAATATTTTCCACAGTCATGGATGATTTGGGAAACCATGTCATCTGCTGGTGTTGGTCCACTGTGTTTTATCAGGTCCAAAGTCAATGCAGCCCTCTAGCAGGAAATTCTAGAGCACTTCTTACTTCCCTCTGCTGACCAGCTTTATGGAGATGCTGATTTCATTTTCCAGCAGGACTTGGTCACATGATCATGGTATCACTGTGCTTGATTGGCAAGCTATCTCGCCTGACCTAAACCCCACAGAGAATCTGTGGGGTATTGTCAAGAGGAAGATGAGAGATACCAGACCCAACAATGTAGACGAGCTGAAGGCCACTATCAAAGCAACCTGAGCTTCCATAACACCTCAGCAGTGCCACAGGCTGATTGCCTCCATGCCACGCCGCATTGAGGCAGTAATTGCTGCAAAAGGGGCCCAAACTAACTACTGAGTGCATATGCATGTTTATACTTTTCAGAGGTCTGATATTGTTCTATGTACACTCCTTTATTTTATTGATTGCATGTACTATTCTAATTTACTGAGATTGTGGATTGTAGGTTTTCATGAGCTGTAAGCAATAATCATCACAATTATGACAAATCACGGCTTGAACTATCTTGTTTTGAATGAAATGAGTCTCTCTCATATATTAGTTTCCCCTTTTAAGTTGCATTACTTAAATAAATGAACTTTTGCACGATATTCTAATTTTTCGAGTTTCACCTGTATTTCTGTGACTTGTATTTAAGAGTGGAGACAAATTATTTTTTCTGTAATGTGATTTTAAGATTAGTAAACCAAGGGAAAGGGCATCAAATTAAATTAGCTGTTCACAGTTCTGTACCAATCAGACATTCCATGATAGCATACATTTCCGCAGAAAATATTAGGCTTGAGTACTGGAAATCACTTCTGTCTGACACATTTTATATTGCATTATATTTCAAGTCATAAATCTCTGATTAGCAACATGGAAGTGCAACCTAAATCACAACTTATGTTAGATTCAACAGAGGACAATACATGTTAACCCTTTTTGTGCCAGGGCTGTGCACTCAACATTTAACCTCAGATGACCAGGCCATTTTTGTTAAATTCAGTTTTTTTATTTTTCACTCACAGATTTCAGAGTTTGTAAAAGACTTCTAAAATTATACTTTTTCTGAGATACACGGCTGGTAAAATAAATTCCATGAAACTGTATCTGCACAAATGTTTATCAAATACAATATTTTCATAAAAATAAACCAAAATCACCGTTATCGCTCATAAATACAACATAACGTATTACATTCATAATGAAGTCCTACTAAATCTAAGGGGAGGCTGAATACTGAGAAGCCCGGGATAGAGGCTTAGGTAACCATCTTCTTAAAGGATCCATTTTGGTAAGGTGTTTAGCACATATAAAGGTGACAGGCGTGTGGAAATCACGGATTTGCATTTTATGGCTGGTATGAATGTTAAGCACTAAGAAGATTGGAAGAGAGATTTAAGATTACCTGATCCTTAAAAGGACCTACTTCTGGTAAGAGGTTGGTACACTTTAAACTGACATGTGGTGTTGGAATCAAAGGTCTTCACTTTATTATTGATTGAAATGTGAGCATTATTTAGTAATTCATGTGGTTTGTTGTATTATCCTTTACAGTATTACACTATTTTGAGTAATTTTCTTTTGAGTTACACAGAGAGGAGAAAAACAAGGGTTGTTGGTTTGCTGACCTACCTGTAATGGAATTGTATGTGGGTTTAGTTGTATTATTTGGTAAGAGGCTGCTTATTTGGTAAGTGGCAGGTGAAGCAATTTATCACTGGTGGTGCATTAATGGTGGAATAGTCACATGTGAGCACAAAATAGACACACTATATTACCAAAAGTATTAGGACACCTGCTTTTACACGGACATAAACTTTACTGGCATCCCAGTCTTAGTATGTAGGGTTTAATATTGAGTTGGCCCACCCTTTGCATCTATAACAGCTTCAACTCTTCTGGGAAGGCTGTTCACAAGGTTTAGGAGTGTGTCTATGTGTGATTGCCAGACCATTATTCTTGATCTTTAAGGATAGTTTACAGACGGGTATGGTGCCAGCTGATTGGAAAAAAGCCAACGTGGTACCAATATTTAAAAAGGGGCCGAGATGTATCCCGGGTAACTATAGGCCGGTCAGCCTAACATCTGTAGTCTGCAAGATTTTGGAGGGGATGTTAAGGGACCACATACAAGACTTTAGTAATGAAAACGGTATTATTAGTAGTAATCAGCATGGATTCATGAAAAATCGTTCTTGCCAAACCAATCTATTAACCTTCTACGATGAAGTGAGCTGCCACCTAGATAAAGGAAAGCCTGTGGATGTGGTGTACCTGGACTTTGCAGAGGCCTTTGACACCGTTCCCCACAAACGCTTACTGTACAAACTAAGGAAGGTAGGTATGGACCATAAGGTGAATACCTGGATAGAGAACTGGCTCCAGGGGAGAGTCCAGAGGGTGATGATTAATGGGGAGTACTCGGATTGGGCGGGTGTGGAAAGTGGGGTCCCCCAGGGTTCTGTCATGGGACCAATCCTGTTTAATTTATTCATAAATGATCTAGAGGAGGGGATATCTAGTACAATCTCAGTATTTGCAGATGATACTAAACTAAGCTTTCCAATATCTTCTATGCAGGATGTGCAAACCTTACAAGTGGACCTGAAAATAATGGGGTGGGCAACTACATGGCAGATGAGGTTTAATGTTGAAAAATGTAAAGTAATGCACTTGTGGGCCAGAAACCAGAAAGCAAGCTACTGACTAGGGGGGGGGAACCTCTGGGTGAGTCTAGGATGGAAAAGGACCTGGGGGTACTGGTAGACAACAAGCTTGGCAGTGGCATGCAATGCCAAGCCGCTGCAAGCAAAGCCAGCAGAATACTGGGATGTGAAAAAAGGGGATTCACTCCAGAAATAAAGAGATTATTCTACCACTCTACAAGACTCTGGTCTGGCCACATTTTGAGTATGCTGTCCAGTTCTGGGCACCGGTCCTCAGGAAGGATGTGCTGGAACTGGAAAGAGTCCAGAGAAGGGCAACAAAAATAATTAGGGGAATGGAGGACATGAGCTATGAGGAAAGACTACAAGCACTGAACTTATTCTCTCTGGAGAAGAGACGATTGAGGGGGGATATGATATCAATGTACAAATACTGTACTGGCGACCCTAGCATAAGGAACAAACTATTCAGAGAAAGGAGATACAATAAGACACGTGGCCACTCACTAAAACTAGAGGAAAAGCGGTTTAACCTTAAAGTGCGTAAGGGGTTCTTCACTGTAAGAGCGGTAAGGATGTGGAATTCTGTTCCACAAGCAGTCGTATCAGCTGGGAGCATTGATAGTTTCAAAAAACTATTAGATGGGCACCTTAAAGACCAAAACATACAGGGGTATACGATGTACGGTTAACAGCAAACACACACACATCATAGGTTGAACTGGATGGATGGATGTCTTTTTTCAACCTCACTAACTATGTAACTATATGTAACTATGTAACTATGTATGGGAATGTTTGACCATTCTTCCAGAAGCACATATGTGAGGTCAGGCACTGATGTTGGACAAGAAGGCCTGGCTCGCAGTTTCTGCTATAATTCATCCCAAAGGTGTTCTATCAGGTTGAGGTCAGGACTTTGTGCAGGCCAGTCAAGTTCCTTCACCCCAAACTCGCTCATCCATGTCTTTATGGACCTTGCTATGTGCACTGGTCAAAATCATTTTCAGGGGTTGGGCTGTGCCCCTTAGTTCCAGTGAAGGGAACTCTTAAGGCATCAGCATACTAAGACATTTTGGACAATTTCATGCTCCCATCTTTGCGGGAACAGTTTGGGTATGGCCCGTTCCTGTTCCAACATGACTGCACACCAGTGCACAAAGCAAGGTCCATAAAGACATGGATGAGCGAGTTTGGGGTGGAGGAACTTGACTGGTAACCCCTGAGGACGTCAGACATAGACTGATGAAACGGCGTTGGATGTTGTTTGAGATACATCATTTCTAGTCAGCTGGAATTCAGGTGGAGCGCAAACCAGTGATTCCTATACAATGCATGCTGATCCCTGTCTTCTTTGATGTAAGTGCAATACAACCTTCTTTTTTAAATAAATGATTTGATATACTGCACGATGAGAGTGTTTCTTCCTCTCCCTCTCTATATGGCAAAACTGGAGCTTTGAATACGCTATTTATATACAAACAGAATGGATGACAGCAGTGGTTTGAAATCATTCCTGTGACCTCATGTATGATGTCTTGGATTTTCTCATATGTGCAATTTGACTCCCTGTAATAGGGCTCAATTAAGTCTGGTGAGTGTATAGTGCATCTTCATGCTAGTGGAGAGGAACCTTTCCTACACTTACCGAGGGAGCTATTCACAAGTGGGATTTGATTTTGTAATGGTTTGATTAACAATCTTTATGTATTTTTTATAATTTAAATGAAGATGTATTTGTTTATTTGTCTATTTACTATTGTTTATTCGCTATTTATTTTATGATGTAAGAGCATGGTTTCATTGTTTCTTTTCACAATGCTATACATCTGCTGGTTGGCTTCACACCTATACCTGGTAATTGCCATGTGTGTGTGTGTTGCATGTTTTTTTTTAAAAAGCAAAAAAATTAAGCAACGTTATGTACAGTATAAACAAACTTTAGTGCAGTGCTATTATGCTACCAAGATTAGTGTGTACTGTAAATTGCCTCCAGCATTGCTCCTGTCACTGCTTGCTGGAGGCCGCCATTTTGTTGAAGTCCAGAGCACAGTGGGTGCGTGTGCGTGTTTAACCATTTCAGCCCTGGAAGGTTTTGCCCCCATAATGACCAGGCAATTTTTTTGCAATTCGGCACTGCGTTAGTTTAACTGGCCATTGTGCGGTCGTACGACACTGTACCCAAATAAAATTGATGTCCTTTTTTTCCCACAAATAGAGCTTTCCTTTGGTGGTATTTGATCACCCGTGCAAATTTTTATTTATTGCGCTATAAAAGAAAGAGTGACAATTCTGAAAATAAAACAATATTTTTCACTTTCTGCTATAAAAAAATTTCCCAAAAAATGTTTAAAATCATTTTTTTCATCCTTTCTGGCCAATTTATATTGTGCTACATATTTTTGGTAAAAAAAATCCCAATAGGTGTATTTTGATTGGTTTACGCAAAAGTCTACAAACTAGGGGAAAGATTTATGTAATTTTTATACTTTTTTGAATTTTTAATTTTTTACTGGTAATGGCAGCGATCTGCGATTTTTAGCGGGACTGCGACAATGCAGCGGACAGATCAGACCCCTAACTGCCAATTTTGACTCTTTTAGGGGGACCAATGTCATTACTACAGTAATCAGTGCTAAAAATATGCACTGTTACTGTACTAATGACACTGGCAGAGAAGGGGTTAACCCAGGGACACTCAAAGGGCTAGATGTGAGCCTAGGGGAGGGTTTTCTAACTGTATGGGGGAGGGACTTGTGAAATCAACACAGAGACCTGTGATCCTAAATAGAAGGAACACAGGCAATCTGTGTTCATTCCAAAAAGAACAACGGTTTGCTGTGTTTACAACAGCAGACTGCTGTGCTCTATTCAAAGGGAGCAGCAATCGGCCCCATGGATCGACTTCCCCGCTGCCTAATGGGGGCAGGTGCACGCCTCCAGCGGCACGCTCATGCCCCCTGGAGTGATCCTGTTAACCTCCATACAGATACGGCCATTTGTGCAGCCGAGCCAGCCTGCGGCAGTATATCTACATTGAGCGGTCAGCAAGGGGTTATGCAATTCTCACAGGCAGCAGGTTTATATGCAGCAGCAGCTGGGTGGGCCTTAACACTGAGCCGATGCAACTTATTGTATGTGTTTGTGGAGAACTGATCTTCTATGCTTAGAACATGCTCCATGCATGCCCCCAGCACTGTGACAGATTATCATGTGACTACTGTTACAACTGTTTTTTTTTTTTGCTAGTAACTGTGCTTGACCCACGAATAGGTAGCAGCAAACGTGGTATGCCATTAGGGATAATGGTTGTGAATAGAAGTTGTTAAGGAAGACTGGCAGGGCCGGGAATAAACCTTTAAAGTGACATTAAACTCTATCCTTATTATTGAAATTAATTATCCATACATATCAAATACCTAATGGCCCTTTAGTCTATTTTTTTTATTAAATTGTTTCCTACTGTGTTTTTCTGACTCTTTGTAACGCGCTTTGTGAGCTCCCAAATCCTTTACTTTTCCCCTTCACCTCTATTTTTTGGAACATGCAGTGCATGTTAGTTGCTGTCATGTTAGTTACCCTGTGCAGACTACAAATCCCATAATCCACTTCAGGAACAAGCAAGGGAGGGTGGCTACATTCTAACGTACAGAGGAATTCTAACGTAAGAGGAATTTGAAAGGGGCTTTAGGCGATAGAAGGTACTTTTTGAATTAAGAATACATATGTGAATAGAATTGATTTTTTTGTCAAGATAAACTCTGATATAGATAGGCAAATATTGTGTACAGGCATGTGTATTCATAATTTATTTGGGCGTGCTTTGTGTTTTTCCACCTGATCTGCGTAATAGATATGTTTTAAACATTGCACTGTGTATGGGGCTTCCTGTAATAAAGACCAGTCACTACTTTTCTCGCTCTTTGTGGAAAGTGACATGTTTTGTATCTTCCCCCATTTGACAAACATTCACACATATAAACTGGATTTGTATCCTTTTTAGCTATTGAGGAATTTGTTGTGTCGAGTTTACAGCTTGAGATTTAGTCATAAAATCAGCAGCATATTTTGTATTTTGTCATCAACTGTTTGTTTTGGCATTATAAGATCTTAGTGTATCTTTGTGTAATTTCTATGCTTTTGTCTAATTGCTATGCTTTTGTTTATGCTTTTGTCTAATTTCTAAGCTCTTCCACCTCTCTAGTCAGCAAGTCTGAAACATTGTATCCATATATATTTATTTATTTTATTACACAACTGTTTGGACTTTAATCTACACTTACCTGTATTCGTCCTTCTTTCTTTAACCACTTCAGCCCCGGAAGGTTTACCCCCTTCATGATCAGGCCCTTTTTTGTGATACGGCACTACATTAAATTAACTGACAATTGCGCGGTCGTGCGACACTGTACCAAAAAAAAAAAATGATGCCTTTTTTCCCCCACAAATAGAACTTACTTTTGGTGGTGTTTGATCACCACTGTGGTTTTTATTTTTTGTGCGATAAACAAAAAAAAAAAAAAAAACAAAACAATTTGTTTTACTTTATGCTATAAAACTTAAGCAAATAGAAGAGGTGAACAATCTAATTCTTCATCAATTTAGGCAAAAATGTGTTCTGTTACATCCCAAAAAGCATCTACAAACTACGGGATATGTTTAATGATTTTTTTTTTTTTTTTTTTACTAGTAGTGGCAGCGATCAGCGATTTTTTTTTGCGGCGCAAAAAGAACTGACACTAAGTGGCACTTTTTGGGAAACAGTGACACTAATACAGTAGCCAGTGCTAAAAATATAGACTGTTACTCTAATAATCACACTGGCAGGGAAGTGGTTAACATCAGGGGCAATCAAAGGGTTACATGTGCTCCTAAGGAGTGCTTTCTAAATGTGCGTGGGATGCTTTAACTGGGGGAAGACAGAGGTCCATGTTCCTGCTCGGCAGGAACACAAGATATCCATCTTCACCTCTCACAGAATGGCAGTCTGCCTTATTTACATAGGCAAACTGCCATTGTGCCTCTTCTGAAAATGATGGGCATGCCACAGTGGACATCGCATCCACTGGACCCGCTGATTGATTCCAGCGGTGTCCAATCACAGCAGGAGTGGTCACCAGCAGCACGCATGTGTGCCCCAGACTCACAGGTATGTGATTTTGCGCAAAAGGGCTGCCCTGCCACAGTATACCTGTGTGGGGCGGTCCATAACAGGTTAACGGCTTGGGACCATGTGTCATGTTACATCCATATTTAAGGTATATAATGAAACATGGTCACTGAAATAAATATGTGGTGGTTTTGGATTCCCCCTATTTAAATTATAAATATGTATTATCTTGTCTATTCCTATAGTTAGCTAATAGGGTTGAGCGGACACCTAGATGTCCGTGTTCGACGGGTTCGGCCGAACTTTAAAAAAAAGTCCGGGTCCGTGTCCCGGACTTTTACCGAACTTTTCCCGGACACCGAACCCCATTGAAGTCAATGGGGACCCGAACTTTAAGGCACTAAAATGGCTCTAAAACACCAAAGGAAAGGGCTAGAGTGCTGCAAATGGCAGCAAAACGTAATTAAGAGCATGGCAAGTGCTCTGCAAACAAATGTGGATAGGGAAATAACTTAAAACAACAAAAAAAAACAGAAAAATAAAACAATGTTCTTCTTCATCTCTGAAGGACGAGGCCCATATGGAGTAGGAGGGAGGTTGAGGTGGTGGTGGATGTGGCGGTGACATAGGCGTGCGCACAGGGTGTGCTGGGTGTGCCTGGGCACACCCTAATCACCTAGGGCACATAGCATTGCCAGTGAGGAGATGGGAAAGATCTCCCTGGGACCTGCTCTGCTCTATTTCTCCTTGCCTACAGGTACATGGCCCCGATACATTACTCTCCCTGCTGGCAAACACATGCATGTGTATTTCAACTTTGGGGTGCACACCTTAATGCAATAGGCTGCGCACACCTATGGGCGGTGTAGGTGGAAGCGGCGGTGGAGGAGGACCAGGGCCGGATTAACAGCATCATGGGCTTGGTGCTGAGGATTTTGAAGGGCCTTAGGGCCGTGCCTTGCCATGCACCCAGAGGAGGAAGGGTGCAGCCATGCATGCCTAATTCAACATGGGATGCTGTCTCTGAAGCCCATAAACACATCCATGCATCGCCAACTGTCCCTCCTTGTCCGGCCTTCACGCTGTGTGGGGAGGTTCTGAGGGTGCTGCCTGGGGAAGCGAGCATAGAAGCCAGACTTCTGTGTTTACAAGTGACAGAAGAGCGGTAACAGTGAATATGGCCAACCCGGGGCCTATATAAAAGGTAGGGGCCTGGAGCTGCAGCTCCAATAGACCCTACATTAATCTGGCCCTGAGGAGGAGGACGAGGTAGCCAACACTGCTTCTTTTCACAAATTTTAAATGAGGGTACACCCCAAAAGAGTGAGAAAGAGCAAAAATGGAACAATGGGTGGGTAAGGTCGGTATCCATTGCTATTCTGCATAAGGTACGGAAAAGTCCCGTGGGATCCATGCCTGGTTCATTTTAATGAACGTGAGCTTGTCCACATTGTCTCTGGACAGGCGGCTGCGCTTGTCTGTTATAACGCCCCCAGCCGTGCTAAATACCCGTTCAGATAATACACTGGCTGCAGGGCACGCCAGCACCTCCAAGGCGTAAAGGGCAAGCTCAGGCCATGTGCCCAATTTGGAGACCCAGAAGTTGAAGGGGGCAGACCCGTCATTCACTACATGTAGGCGTGTGCACACATACTGCTCCACCATGTTGGTAAAATGCTGCCTCCTGCTAAGACGTTCCATCTGAGCTGCTGGTGCTGCTGTTTGTTGTGGCGTGCTGACAAAGCTTTTCCACATTTCGGCCATGCTAACCCTGCCTTCTGAGGTGCTGGCGGTGCCCTGGTTGCGTTGGCGACCTCCTCCTCCTCCTCCTCTGCCTTGTGCTTCCACTGTGGCCCCGCTGTCAGATGGGAATGCCAGCAGCATGGCGTCTACCAGCGTGCGCTTGTACTCGCGCATCTTGCGATCGCGCTCCAGTGAGTGAATTAAGGACGGTACGTTGTCCTTGTAACGGGGATCCAGCAGCGTGGCCACCCAGTAATCAGCACAAGTTAGAATGTGGGCAACTCGGCGGTCGTTGTGGAGACACTGCAGCATGTAATCGCTCATGTGTGCCAGGCTGCCCAGAGGCAACGAAAGGCTGTCCTCTGTGGGAGGTGTATGGTCCGTGTCCTCTGTATCCCCCCAGCCACGCACCAGTGATGGCCATGAGCTGGCCTGGGTGCCACCCTGCTGTGAACATGGTTCCATCTCCTCCTCCAGCTCCTCCTCCTCCTCATCCTCCTCATCCTCCAGAACTGTGCCCCTGCTGGACAATTGCGTCCCTGGCGTTTGCGTGTGCAGGAACCCACCCTCGGAGCCCCTTGCGAATGACTGCCCTGAAAGCCTTGGAAATGTTTCCTCTTCATCCTCCTCCTCCTCCTCATCCTGTGCCACATCCTCTTCCATCATCGCCCGAATTGTTTTTTCAAGGAGGCATAGAAGTGGGATAGTTAAGCTGAGAACGGCGTCATTGCCACTGGCCATGTTGGTGGAGTACTCAAAACAGCGCAACAAGGCACACAGGTCTCGCATGGAGGCCCAGTTATTGGTGGTGAAGTGGTGCTGTTCCGCAGAGCGACTCACGCGTGCGTGCTGCAGCTGAAACTCCACTATGGCCTGCTGCTGCTCGCACAGTCTTTCCAGCATGTGCAAGGTGGAGTTCCACCTTGTGGGCACGTCACATATGAGGCGGTGAGCGGGAAGGCCGAAGTTACGCTGCAGCGCTGCCAGGCGAGCAGCAGCAGGGTGAGAACGCCGAAAGTGCGCACAAACGGCCCGCACTTTCTGCAGCAGCTCTGACATATCGGGGTAGTTTTTAAGGAACCTCTGCACCACCAAATTCAGCACATGCGCCAGGCAAGGGATGTGCGTCAAACCGGCTAGGCCCAGAGCTGCTATGAGATTTCGCCCGTTATCGCACACCACCAGGCCGGGCTTGAGGCTCGCTGGCAGCAACCACTCATTTGTCTGCTGTTCCATGCTCCTCCACAACTCCTGCGCGGTGTGTGGTTTGTCCCCCAAACAGGCAAGTTGTAAAACTGCCTGCTGTCGTTTACCCCTGGCCGTGCTGAAGTTGGTGGTGAAGGTGTTACGCTGTCCGGATGAGGAGGCGGTAGAGGATGAGGAAGCGGAGTAGGAGGAGTTAGGAACAGGAGGCAAACTGAAGCGCCCTGCAATCCTCGGTGGTGGAAGGACATGCGCCAAATTGCTATCCGCCTCAGGCCCATCCGCCACTGCATTTACCCAGTGTGCCGTTAGGGAGATATAACGCCCCTGACCGTGCTTACTGGTCCACGTATCCGTAGTTAGGTGGACCTTGGCACAGATGGCGTTGCGCAGTGCACACCTGATTTTTTCCCCCACTTGGTTGTGCAGGGAAGGGATGGCTTGCCTGGAAAAGTAGTGGCGGCTGGGCACGACGTACAGTGGGACAGCCACCGACATAAGGTTTTTAAAACTGTGCGTCTCCACCAGACGGAATGACAGCATTTCAAAGGCCAATAATTTTGAAATGCTGGCATTCAGGGCCAGGGATCGCGGGTGGGTAGGGGGGTACTTCCTCTTCCTCTCAAGTGTTTGGGAGATGGAAAGCTGAACGCTTCCACGGGACATTGTGGAGATGGTTGTTGGTGACCCAGGTGGTGGTGTTGCTGACAGATCGTCTGTTTGCGGGGTGGCAGGTGCCGGTATCACTACAGATGTGGCTGGAGCGGCCGAGACTGCAGCAGAAGAGGAAGCAGGATGAGCCAGAGACGTTTCTTGGTTTTGAAGGTGTGTACTCCACTGCAGCTCGTGCTTTGCACTTAGATGCCTGATCATGCAGGTTGTGCTCAGGTTGAGAAGGTTCATGCCTCGCTTCAAGCTCTGATTGCACAGGGTGCAAACCACTCGTGTCCTGTCATCAGCACATTTTCTAAAGAACTTCCACGCTAGAGAACTCCTTTGAGCTGACTTTGGTGCGCTCGTTCCCTTGCTGCGTTGGGCAGTAGCGGGCGTAGTGTCTAGGGCACGGCCGCTCCGCTTCTGCACCCTGCTCCCTCTTCTGCTGTGCTGGTGGCTCTGTGCGACCACCGCCTCTTCCTCCAAACTACTCAGTTCACCTGCATGACGTTCATTCCATGTGGGGTCGAGGACCTCATCGTCCTCCACATCATCTTCCACCCAGTCTTCACCCCTGCCCTCCTTGTCGGTCTCCACAATGCTGAACGCCGCAGCAGTTGGCACCTGCGTTTCGTCATCATCGGAGACCTGCTGCGATGATCCTTGCATGTACTCATCTTGAGGAATAAGTGGTTGGGCATCGCTGCACTCAATCTCTTCCACTTCTGGGGCAGGGCTAGGTGGATGGCCCTGGGAAACCCTGCTGACAGAGTCCTCAAAAAGAATAAGAGACTGCTGTATGGCTTGGGGCTCAGACTGCTGGCCTGATTTGCAAGGGGGTGAGGTGAAAGACGGTTGGACATTGGCTGCAGGTGCCAACTCTGACCTTTCTGCAGTAGACTGGGTGGGAGACAATGTGAAGGAACTGGAGGCACTGTCAGCAGCAAACCAATCTACTATCGCCTCAACTTGTTCTGGCCTCATCACTTCTAGGGGCGTTTGATGCCCTACCAAATACTGATGCAGGTTCTGTCGCCTACTCACACTTGAGGAAGGTGTTTCACTTGTGCGTGTAGCTGGCACAGATCGACCATGTCCTCTCCTTGCAACAGGAGCTCTACCAGCAGCACCACGACCCAGGCCACGGCCCTTATTTGACGGTCTCCTCATATTTCTGTAATTTAAGATCTTGCCCTAGAAAGGTTTTTATTGAATAGCGGAATAGAAAATATGATCCAAAAAAAGTGTATGTATATCACACGTACACAACCACACTAGGCCCCAATTACTATTGTTTGTACCCCTAAAAGGCTAGATGAGGAGTAGGGGGAGTATGGAACAGGCAGCACCCTCAAACCTTCAGAAGTATGAGATGAACCCCAACAACTTGGAAAGGTGGATCTCTCTCACACGTACCGACACAGACTATCCCGCAATTCAATTGATCCTCAAAGGTTTTTATTGAATAGCGGAATAGGAAATATGATCAAAAAAAGTGTATGTATCTCGCACGTACACAACCACACTAGGCCCCAATTACTATTGTTTGTACCCCTAAAAGGCTAGATGAGGAGTAGGGGGGGTATGGAACAGGCAGCACCCTCAAACCTTCAGAAGTATGAGATGAACCCCAACAACTTGGAAAGGTGGATCTCTCTCACACGTACCGACACAGACTATCCCGCAATTCAATTGATCCTCAAAGGTTTTTATTGAATAGCGGAATAGGAAATATGATCAAAAAAAGTGTATGTATCTCGCACGTACACAACCACACTAGGCCCCAATTACTATTGTTTGTACCCCTAAAAGGCTAGATGAGGAGTAGGGGGGGTATGGAACAGGCAGCACCCTCAAACCTTCAGAAGTATGAGATGAACCCCAACAACTTGGAAAGGTGGATCTCTCTCACACGTACCGACACAGACTATCCCGCAATTCAATTGATCCTCAAAGGTTTTTATTGAATAGCGGAATAGGAAATATGATCAAAAAAAGTGTATGTATCTCGCACGTACACAACCACACTAGGCCCCAATTACTATTGTTTGTACCCCTAAAAGGCTAGATGAGGAGTAGGGGGGGTATGGAACAGGCAGCACCCTCAAACCTTCAGAAGTATGAGATGAACCCCAACAACTTGGAAAGGTGGATCTCTCTCACACGTACCGACACAGACTATCCCGCAATTCAATTGATCCTCAAAGGTTTTTATTGAATAGCGGAATAGGAAATATGATCAAAAAAAGTGTATGTATCTCGCACGTACACAACCACACTAGGCCCCAATTACTATTGTTTGTACCCCTAAAAGGCTAGATGAGGAGTAGGGGGGGTATGGAACAGGCAGCACCCTCAAACCTTCAGAAGTATGAGATGAACCCCAACAACTTGGAAAGGTGGATCTCTCTCACACGTACCGACACAGACTATCCCGCAATTCAATTGATCCTCAAAGGTTTTTATTGAATAGCGGAATAGGAAATATGATCAAAAAAAGTGTATGTATCTCGCACGTACACAACCACACTAGGCCCCAATTACTATTGTTTGTACCCCTAAAAGGCTAGATGAGGAGTAGGGGGGGTATGGAACAGGCAGCACCCTCAAACCTTCAGAAGTATGAGATGAACCCCAACAACTTGGAAAGGTGGATCTCTCTCACACGTACCGACACAGACTATCCCGCAATTCAATTGATCCTCAAAGGTTTTTATTGAATAGCGGAATAGGAAATATGATCAAAAAAAGTGTATGTATCTCGCACGTACACAACCACACTAGGCCCCAATTACTATTGTTTGTACCCCTAAAAGGCTAGATGAGGAGTAGGGGGGGTATGGAACAGGCAGCACCCTCAAACCTTCAGAAGTATGAGATGAACCCCAACAACTTGGAAAGGTGGATCTCTCTCACACGTACCGACACAGACTATCCCGCAATTCAATTGATCCTCAAAGGTTTTTATTGAATAGCGGAATAGGAAATATGATCAAAAAAAGTGTATGTATCTCGCACGTACACAACCACACTAGGCCCCAATTACTATTGTTTGTACCCCTAAAAGGCTAGATGAGGAGTAGGGGGGGTATGGAACAGGCAGCACCCTCAAACCTTCAGAAGTATGAGATGAACCCCAACAACTTGGAAAGGTGGATCTCTCTCACACGTACCGACACAGACTATCCCGCAATTCAATTGATCCTCAAAGGTTTTTATTGAATAGCGGAATAGGAAATATGATCAAAAAAAGTGTATGTATCTCGCACGTACACAACCACACTAGGCCCCAATTACTATTGTTTGTACCCCTAAAAGGCTAGATGAGGAGTAGGGGGGGTATGGAACAGGCAGCACCCTCAAACCTTCAGAAGTATGAGATGAACCCCAACAACTTGGAAAGGTGGATCTCTCTCACACGTACCGACACAGACTATCCCGCAATTCAATTGATCCTCAAAGGTTTTTATTGAATAGCGGAATAGGAAATATGATCAAAAAAAGTGTATGTATATCACACGTACACAACCACACTAGGCCCCAATTACTATTGTTTGTACCCCTAAAAGGCTAGGAGTAGGGGGAGTATGGAACAGGCAGCACCCTCAAACCTTCAGAAGTATGAGATGAACCCCAACAACTTGGAAAGGTGGATCTCTCTCACACGTACCAACACAGACTATCCCCCAATTTAACTGATCCCCAAAGGTTTTTGATTAAATAGCGGAATAGAAAATATGATCCCAAAAAAGTGTATGTATATCACACGTACACAACCACACTAGGCCCCAATTACTATTGTTTGTACCCCTAAAAGGCTAGGAGTAGGGGGAGTATGGAACAGGCAGCACCCTCAAACCTTCAGAAGTATGAGATGAACCCCAACAACTTGGAAAGGTGGATCTCTCTCACACGTACCAACACAGACTATCCCCCAATTTAACTGATCCCCAAAGGTTTTTGATTAAATAGCGGAATAGAAAATATGATCCCAAAAAAGTGTATGTATATCACACGTACACAACCACACTAGGCCCCAATTACTATTGTTTGTACCCCTAAAAGGCTAGGAGTAGGGGGAGTATGGAACAGGCAGCACCCTCAAACCTTCAGAAGTATGAGATGAACCCCAACAACTTGGAAAGGTGGATCTCTCTCACACGTACCAACACAGACTATCCCCCAATTTAACTGATCCCCAAAGGTTTTTGATTAAATAGCGGAATAGAAAATATGATCCCAAAAAAGTGTATGTATATCACACGTACACAACCACACTAGGCCCCAATTACTATTGTTTGTACCCCTAAAAGGCTAGGAGTAGGGGGAGTATGGAACAGGCAGCACCCTCAAACCTTCAGAAGTATGAGATGAACCCCAACAACTTGGAAAGGTGGATCTCTCTCACACGTACCAACACAGACTATCCCCCAATTTAACTGATCCCCAAAGGTTTTTGATTAAATAGCGGAATAGAAAATATGATCCCAAAAAAGTGTATGTATATCACACGTACACAACCACACTAGGCCCCAATTACTATTGTTTGTACCCCTAAAAGGCTAGGAGTAGGGGGAGTATGGAACAGGCAGCACCCTCAAACCTTCAGAAGTATGAGATGAACCCCAACAACTTGGAAAGGTGGATCTCTCTCACACGTACCAACACAGACTATCCCCCAATTTAACTGATCCCCAAAGGTTTTTGATTAAATAGCGGAATAGAAAATATGATCCCAAAAAAGTGTATGTATATCACACGTACACAACCACACTAGGCCCCAATTACTATTGTTTGTACCCCTAAAAGGCTAGGAGTAGGGGGAGTATGGAACAGGCAGCACCCTCAAACCTTCAGAAGTATGAGATGAACCCCAACAACTTGGAAAGGTGGATCTCTCTCACACGTACCAACACAGACTATCCCCCAATTTAACTGATCCCCAAAGGTTTTTGATTAAATAGCGGAATAGAAAATATGATCCCAAAAAAGTGTATGTATATCACACGTACACAACCACACTAGGCCCCAATTACTATTGTTTGTACCCCTAAAAGGCTAGGAGTAGGGGGAGTATGGAACAGGCAGCACCCTCAAACCTTCAGAAGTATGAGATGAACCCCAACAACTTGGAAAGGTGGATCTCTCTCACACGTACCAACACAGACTATCCCCCAATTTAACTGATCCCCAAAGGTTTTTGATTAAATAGCGGAATAGAAAATATGATCCCAAAAAAGTGTATGTATATCACACGTACACAACCACACTAGGCCCCAATTACTATTGTTTGTACCCCTAAAAGGCTAGATGAGGAGTAGGGGGAGTATGGAACAGGCAGCACCCTCAAACCTTCAGTATGAGATTGTGTTCACTGTACCCCACAAAGATTGAGTTCACTGCACCCCACAATGATTGTGTTCACTGCACCCCACAAAGATTGTGTTCACTGCACCTCACAAAGATTGTGTTCACTGTACCCCCCAAAGATTGTGTTCACTGCACCCCACAAAGATTCTGTTCACTGTACCCCACAAAGATTGTGTTCACTGCACCCCAAAAAGATTGTGTTCACTGCACCCCAAAAAGGATGTTGTTCACTGCACCCCAAAAAGGATGTTGTTCACTCCACCCCAAAAAGATTGTGTTCACTGCACCCCACAAAGATTGTGTTCACTGCACCCCAAAAAGATTGTGTTCACTGCACCCCAAAAATGATTTTGTTCACTGCACCCCAAAAAGGATTTTGTTCACTGCACCCCAAAAAGGATGTTGTTCACTCCACCCCAAAAAGATTGTGTTCACTGCACCCCAAAAAGATTGTGTTCACTGCACCCCACAAAGGATTTTGTTCACTGCACCCCAAAAAGATTGTGTTCACTGCACCCCAAAAAGGATGTTGTTCACTGCACCCCAAAAAGGATTTTGTTCACTGCACCCCAAAAAGATTGTGTTCACTGCACCCCACAAAGGATTTTGTTCACTGCACCCCACAAAGATTGTGTTCACTGCACACCAAAAAGGATTGTGTTCACTGCACCCCAAAAAGATTTTGTTCACTGCACCCCAAAAAGATTGTGTTCACTGCAGCCCAAAAAGATTGTGTTCACTGCAGCCCAAAAAGATTGTGTTCACTGCAGCCCAAAAAGATTGTGTTCACTGCAGCCCAAAAAGATTGTGTTCACTGCAGCCCAAAAAGATTGTGTTCACTGCAGCTCACACACAGAAAAATGGATGTGGATCACTGACACCTGCCTATCTCCAATCCCACACCACACAGCAATATCGATTGTAGTTTGTAGAACACAGTTTCCCTAAAATTCAGCAGACTCTGTCCCTGACAGGATTGAGAAGAGATCGTAGATCAGGATTGAGTGCAGATTCACCCCACCCCCCACACAGCAATATCGATTGTAGTTTGTAGAACACAGTTTCCCTAAAATTCAGCAGACTCTGTCCCTAACAGGATTGAGAAGAGATCGTAGATCAGGATTGAGTGCAGATTCACCCCACCCCCCACACAGCAATATCGATTGTAGTTTGTAGAACACAGTTTCCCTAAAATTCAGCAGACTCTGTCCCTAACAGGATTGAGAAGAGATCGTAGATCAGGATTGAGTGCAGATTCACCCCACCCCCCACACAGCAATATCGATTGTAGTTTGTAGAAGACACTGACCCTATATAATTCAGCAGACTCTATCCCTAAAATGCCTACAACTCGCCCTGCCTAAACACTCCGACCTGTCCCTCAATTCTATCCGGACACAAATGGTTTTTTCCTGCCTATCTTTCCCTAATCAGCAGCCAGCACGTTGATGTGTGCTCTGTCCCTGAATCTAAGCAGCATAATGACGCCGCTGCGGCTGCCTCGAACTTATAAAGACTTGGTCACATGCTTCAGACGGCCAATCACAGCTACTGAGACATTTGCAGGCATGGCTGGGATGGCTTAAGGCACACCAGTTAAACGATTGTTGATTGGCTGTTGAAAGCCCGCCATGAAAAGAGCGCCAAAGCATGCAAAACCCGGAAATAAAACGACCGAACACGGATTTTTACCCGAACATACAGTAAAGTGTCCGTGTCCGTGTTCGGGTACAAAAAATCCAATTATTCGGTACGAACACGAATAATACAGTCCGTGTTCGCTCAACACTATTAGCTAATCTATCACAGCTCTGATAAGGTTAATGGTGATGATATAATACTAATGTTAGCTATATAAAAAATAGAAAGAATTTCCGCGCTAATATGATAAATAATTGATAAATATATGTCAGCAGCCAACACAAAATCAACCAACAGTGACTCAAATTAACAATAAAACATAAAAGTGTAGCGCTAAGAGTATTAATGATCACAAAATTGATAAATAGTGTCCAAATGAATGAAAAAAAACTACTAATCACAATGATGTTTATAATGAAGAAAAAGAGTGTCCAAATGAATAAGTCCCAATATAAATGATATAAAATGAAATCATAAATCCACTTGCACAATATTGCAAGAAGTGATTCAACCCGTGGCACCCAGGGTATGTGAAGGGAGGGAACACCTCGGTGATGGGATATGTTAAGCAGCTTACCAGATTTCCTTGGCTGCTCAACTTAATGAGTCAGCCTCTCCCAGCTATTAATCAAGACCACTGAAGATCCAGTGTTAGAGGAATGCTTAGTCGATGCAAGTAGACCACTTCTCAAAAAGCATGTAACAGATCAGTGTAGGGTTCGTGCTCCTCAATATTTTTCATCAAACATAAATGAATCTGTTCCTTCATGTCTAATACAGACATGAAGGAACAGATTCATTTATGTTTGATGAAAAATATTGAGGAGCACGAACCCTACACTGATCTGTTACATGCTTTTTGAGAAGTGGTCTACTTGCATCGACTAAGCATTCCTCTAACACCGGATCTTCAGTGGTGTTGATTAATAGCTGGGAGAGGCTGACTCATTAAGTTGAGCAGCCAATGAATTCTGGTAAGCTGCTTAACATATCCCATCACCGAGGTGTTCCCTCCCTTCACATACCCTGGGTGCCACGGGTTGAATCACTTCTTGCAATATTGTGCACGTGGATTTATGATTTCATTTTATATCATTTATATTGGGACTTATTCATTTGGACACTCTTTTTCTTCATTATAAACATCATTGTGATTAGTAGTTTTTTTTCATTCATTTGGACACTATTTATCAATTTTGTGATCATTAATACTCTTAGCGCTACACTTTTATGTTTTATTGTTAATGTTAGCTATAAAAATAAATACAAAGCTCAAAGCAAAGGTCTCATTTATTCACAAAGAATGTAGAAATGCTAACATAAAACACAAAAAAAAAGTACTACAGAGCATATGAAACAAGAAAGAGCAGGGGTAATATGATACCCTAAGTCCTCCATTTCAGGTTCTGTACGCTTGCTGAGCTCCAGGAGCAAGAGAGAAAGAAAGAGGCAGTCCATCGCTGGCCATTGCCTTTTTAAGCACACTCAGACACAACCCACACAAACACCTTCTGCCTGCCCGTGTAGTCTGCTGTCCAATGGAAAGCTATAAGGGGCAGTTCTTTTTAATCATCAGGAAGTATGTTATTCCCCCTAACATCTTCTAGGAAGTATGTTGCTGTCTCCACCAGGTGGCACTGCTATATTACAATCAAACTGCTTGACTCAGGTCAGCATCCCAGCAACAGCTGGCCTTTGATGTTGCTGTAAGTCAGGAAATTAATCACTGTTAATTGCATCGCCCCTTGAGGTCCTAACTGATGCTTCTTTAAACCCCCTCCCCCCAATACAACACATCAGGAGGCCTATGAAAGAACATCCATTAGGAGATGAATTCCCATTTATGACTCCTTGTTATGAACACCCTGCTGGCTAAACTTGCTTTATTGATATTCAGGGATGACTTCCAACAGGCCAAATAGCTTTATTTTAGGCAGTAAAAATCCATAAATATCTGATATAAAAAAAAAGTAACTTCCAACAGTCACATTCTCCAACCACCCACTTAAATCGCAGAGCGTTTCTCCCTAAAATGATGTGTTGCTTTTTAAACATAGAATGGCTCCATGTGGCTCAGCCACATCATCCATTCACAAGGATCTGTAAATTGGAAGACTATAAGTCCCTTCTGCCATTGTGGCAGAGAGACTCAAAGATTATGTGGGACAGGTACAGTGATGTCACCACAAGTGTAGTTACAGAGGGCTACACCTACTTAATTCCAGATAAAATGTGGAATTTAACATTATAGTAAAAATGACCATATACAATATTTATTCCCAGTTATAAAATGTTGTAAGGAAGCAGTGGTGTAGCGTGGGTTGTCAGCACCCGGGGCAAGGCTAGTAATTTGCGCCCCCTAACCTGCGGGATTTTAGCACTTGATTCAATTCCACTAGATTAGTTAAAGAAACCCTTACCCTCTAAGCACTTTAGAGCAGGCCAGTGTCCCCACAGATCACCTTTTAGAGCAGGGTCCCCATAGTTCCCCCTTTAGAGAATGGTCCCCATATAATCTATGGGGACATTTCTCTAAAGTGGGGAATCTATGGGGACCCTGCTCTAAAAAGGGATCTATGGGGACCCTGGCCTGCTCTAAAGGGGATCTATGGGGACCCTGGCCTGCTCTAAAGGGGATCTATGGGGATCCTGCTCTAAAGGGGGATCTGTGACATAGATCCCCTTTAGAGCAGGGTCCCTATAGATCCCCCTTTAGAGCAGGCCTGGGCAGGTCCCCCATAGATCCTCCTTTACAGCAGGCCAGGGTGAGGTGAGGTCCCCCATATAGATCCCCCCTTACAGCAGGCCAGGGTGAGGTCCCCCATATATATCCCCCTTACAGCAGGCCAGGGTGAGGTCCCCCATATAGATCTCCCCTTACAGCAGGCCAGGGTGAGGTCCCCCATATAGATCCCCCCTTACAGCAGGCCAGGGTGAGGTGAGGTGAGGTCCTGTCCCCCATATAGATCACCCCCTTTACAGTAGGCCAGGGTGAGGGGGATCTATATGGGGGACCCCGGACCTCACCTCACCCTGGCCTGCTGTAAGGGGGAGATCTATATGGGGGACAGGACCTCTCCTCACCCTGGCCTGCTGTAAGGGGGGATCTATATGGGGGACCTCACCTCACCCTGGCCTGCTGTAAGGGGGGATCTACATGGGGGGGTCCCCCATATAGATCCCCCCTTACAGCAGGCCAGGGTGAGGTCCCCCATATAGATCCCAGGTCCCC